>NC_065445.1:214922581-215533288 GCF_917563875.1 Diabrotica virgifera virgifera
ACTATCGCGCAACTCGTTGTTTTCCTGCTGTGTATTGTCAGGTTGAGTTTCTGGTATGGGTCATTAAATGGGATAAATAATGGGATAATGGATAATGGGATAAAGTCATTATTATTATTATTATTATTATTAATTATTTTTGAATAAGATATTATTTTTCAAAATGTAATAACTTGCAACGATTTTCTTTTCTTGTACATGAATATACTATATATTGCTCAATAAAGAGGTCTTACTTTCTGTTCTTTAAAATGGTGTATCATCTATATTTAAATAATGGAAACCGAGTGATTCTTTGATATTTTTTTACATGTATTATTTAAAATTATTCCTTTTACAAAAATTACATAAACATTAGTCTTAGAAAATATAAATTTTAGTTAAAATTATTTAAACGTTGACATTTAAAAAATTTTCAAAATCAAAGTCCATCTCTTTGTTAGCATAAGCTTTAATATCTTCCTCCGACCCCTCAGTTATCTTAGAGTTCCCACAATTAGTACCCATGCACATGCACCCTTTGCAGAATATTGATCAACTAATTCCTATCTTCTTACAACCGCAGTTTTTTGTACATCCTTTGGTACATTTACATGCTATTTTAAGCAAAGCTTGTGGTTCAGGAGCTTTGACAGTAAATATTGGAATTAATCCATATTTTGAAGTTTGCCTGGCTGAGTCAAGTGGATCCAAAGTATTACCTATAAAAAATAAGATTCAATCATTACACACAATCACATAAAAAAGTTATAATGAGAAATTTAAAAAATAATCCTAAAATCAAAAATCGTTGTAAGTTCTTATTACATTTTGAAAAAGCATATCTTACTCAAAAATAATCCTAGAATTTTTTTTAATACACCATTTTAAAGTAAACAGAATAAGCTTTCTTTTTATTATATAATATATACCTAAATGTAGAAAAAAAATTATAATGGGAAATTTAAAAAATAATCGTAAAACATATAAAAACTCGTTAAAAGTATAAAATCTTGAAAAGATAACCTCTTTAAAAGAAGTCGTACAACATTATACAGTAGAACATTTTAAAGGTAATTGATTTCTATTCCCCTTACATGTACCATTGCATATGCCCAAAGTTACGTAGAGAAAAGTTACAGAACAATATTTGCAATATTTGTTATTTAATAAAAATGAACATTGCCCATAATTGTTGTGAGTGGCGAATTTTGAAAAATCATATTTCGAAAACTGTAAATCCTAATGACCTCTACGAAACATCATTTTTAAGAGAAAATATGTAAGTTTTTTTTTCTGTGAAGAAATGTCTATACCTATATCCTCGTGGACAAAAGTTATGGGACAAAAAACAAAATTTCTTTCTTTTGGGTTTCTTTGTGCTTTTTCTTTTGAATATATTTTTGTAAAAAAAGTATCTTTGACTTTAAAAAGTGATATTTAGCTAGGAAATTTATCCAGGAACAATTTTTATGTAGTCGTGTTTGTACCAAAAGTGCATAGAACTCACCCTAATGTAACCTGTGCCCAGGGTCTAATTCAACCATTTCTCAAAAACGCACCCCTCTAAATGGTAACACTCCGCCGTTTTTTCGTATATAGAGATTCAATGACCATATTAAATAATAAAACCCCGTTAACGTTGTAGTTCCTTTCTATAGTACATAATCAATAGCCTAACAGCTGTATATAAACTGACTTAATTTGCGCCAAAATGCAAAAATTTTACACGAAAGCTGTCACTACCTTTAAAACGCGTCTTTGATTTTTGTAGATAAGGCACTCATTCAAAAGATATCGGATTTTTACCGTTAAGTTGATACATGTTCACGCAGTCGAAAGCAATTTTTTAACCCTAACTACAGACATCCCAATATTACCACGTAACTACAGTTCCCCGGTATTTTTTACCGGTCATTATAAAATAGAGTCAAAATATAAAGTTAATAATAAAAAAAGAAAAAATATGCATTATGTATTTTTCTGTAGTCTCTAGACATGGTAAAAATGGTAAAATGAGTGATTTTAATAATATAAAAGGATAATCTGTTAAACGAGAATTTTGGTGACATTTTTGGTCTAATAAAACAAACGGCCATCAATGCTATGGACAAAAATTTAAACTTTTAATTAACAAATAAAGGTAACATAGAATGACAAAGGAAACATAAAATAGCATTTACGAAAAATTTTACATACATGAGAAAAAATCTGCAAGGGTTAAAATTATCACAGAATTAAATGGCAATTCCATTTTTGCAAAGTGGCCTCAAAATTTTTATCTTCAAATTTAACCTTCATTGAAGGTCCAGGATGACTTCCACAGTCCATTTCTTTACTTTTTCCCAAAAACACAAAAAAATAATATAAACATTTAAGATTTACAAATATAGTACTCATATAAAAATACTTACTTAAAACAGACATCCAATAATTTTTACCGGTTAAGATTTTTGATGTGTGCTAGAAAAGAAAATATTGACAATACACACTACACGCTTTGACTAGCATTGTTATACAAACTACCCAAGAGGTACAGAGACACATGAACTTGTAAATGGTGAGGTTACCACGAAATCCACATTTTGGGAATGCCCTCCGGTAAAAAATACCGGATCTCTGTAGATGTATTGAATGAATGAATGTATTTTATAATATAAAATGCTTACTGTTCGGTACATGATTAGAGTAAAGTGGGATAAAGTGCATTATGTCATGACTTGATCAGTTCAATTTTATTGTAGTTTTTTCAGTATGTTTTATATAAATACTTTACATATTTCAGAGCCAATCTGATTATTCCCTAAAAGATAAAGACTGGCATGCAAGAGATACGTCGGAAAGTAGCAGCGAAGACGAACAACCTGCTAAACGAGTAAACAACAGTGCTCCAAAAGATAATACCAAGATTGCAGAGTATGAAAACAACATTGAAAATGGCGGACATCATCCATTGCAACAACCAACGACAACGTCACCTAAACGTTCTCGTTGGCTTAAATCAAATCCATCCGAATGGTCTCGTAATGTCGAAAAAAGAAAAAAATTTGCTTGTTTACCATACAGAACTAAAAAAATGTATTAAAATCAGCAAAAGCTCCACAACCAGTAAAATGTGCATTATGTAAATTTAAATGTCAGGGAAAATTTGATGAGGCGGACAGATTAAATATTTGTCAAACTTTCTGGGCTCTTGCTGATTATAATCATCAGAAAGACTTTATTTTAATATTAGTTGAGTGAAAATTACCTGTCAGACCTATAGTAAATACTCCTGAAGCTAAAAACGCAAATGTAGCGGATCATACTTTTTTGTAAAGAATAATAAAAATTTAAGAGTGTGTCAAAACTTTTTCCAAAAGACGTTGAAAATTAGCAATGGGCCCATTAATAAAGCGTTTGAAGGTTGTAAAAATGGAGTTTTAGTAAACGAAGACAACCGTGGTAAACGCTCTCCAAAAAAATAAAACCAAAGTTGCTGATATTGACTTTGTCAAAGAACATATTAATATGTTTCCTTCAATGGAGTCGCACTACTGTAGGAAAAGTACAAAGAGACACTACTTGGACTCCAAGTTATCTATTCGCAAAATGTACTCACTCTATACTACATTATGTGAAGAAAAAAATAAAGTTTTAGTGGGTCATTCAGTATACCGAAAAGTTTTTTGTGAATCGTACAATTTGTCATTTTTTGTACAAAGAAAAACCATTGTGTAATAAAGTTTCTGAGGCAAAATTAGCAGGAGAACTAACAGAAGAGCTGGAACAGCGCTTTAACCTTCGGATGACCAAGCGGGGGAAATTGTGATCCCAGCGTATGTTTTTCTTTAATAAATCCAAAAGTATTTTTAATTTTTAACTCATTATTTTTTTATTTGACTTCAATATCATTCTAGATATCCTCATATTTTGAAATAAAAAAAAATCCTTATATTTTACGAATAAAAAATATATTCTGAAGTTGATGTTTAGTAAAATACCGTCTATTATGTGTAATTCCAAGTAGTTTTACGCTAATGACGTCTACTTTACAAAGTAGCAAGACACTTACTCAACATACACACTACACATGACACTAATACTCATGTTGTGACTGGCTGAATGACATAAAGTCCATGCCATAAAAAAATTAAAATAAAAAAAAACTTCATTTTTGTGTTAATTGTCATTTTTGACCTGGGGTCATTTTTCCCCCCTGGGTCATCAGCGTAACAAAAAAAGATTGATCATCGGAAGGTTAATGAGCATATTCAACGAAAAGAAGCAGCCTATGAGGCAAAAACCAATGACAAAATTAGGTCACAAGAAGATGCTACGTTTACGTCAGCAACAATTGATATGCAAGCTGTTCTTCAGATACCCTCAGGAAATGTATCTTTATTATATTACAGCCGTAAACTGTGTATTTACAATGTATGCATTTATGTAGCTACACCTCCAAATGAAGCACACTGTATGGTATGGTCTGAAGTAAATGGCAAAAGGGGTACTAATGAAATTTGCACCGCCTTAAGGCAGTGGATTACTGGCCTTCCTAATTGTTTATGCCCTCTTCTTCTTTATTTTTGCCTTTTTTTATGACGTGGCAACGTGGTAGTTTTATACCGATATATACACATGTCCTCACACGACAATGTCAGTCGCCAAGCATATTCGCCCAAGAAAGGTTCGTAAAGCATACGTGTCGAATCACTACGGCCAGAGTCATATGGGTGAAACAATCCCTCTTAGCGTGCATATCTCTTCAAAGTGGACGTGTCGTGTTTATTAAAACTTTAGACAGTTCAAAGTGTAACGGACTTCTTATATTTTACTGTTTAATTTAGTGTTTTAGAGCTAATAAAGTCAATATTTTTCACACGTTGTAATCACTTAACCAGCATCTTATCAAAGCTTTTTATCGCGTCAAATTCACTAATAGTATTAAAGAAATTTCGTTGTTTTCTGACACATGCGGAGGTTAGAATAGAAACCAGCACATAGCAGCACTTTTTCTCTTTGTATCACAAAATTCCCACCTGGATGTCATTGAGCATAAATTGTTGGAATCTGGACATTCCTCCATAAATTTATGGAGGTGGACAGTATGCACAGCGCCATCGAGTCAGAAAAAAAGCACGCCACTGTAACTTCTGTTATGGATTGGATTAATATCATGAAAAAATCTAGATCCAAATGAAAGAGAAACTCCGCCAATCCGTATCAAATCAAACAGCTTCGTTTTTTTCGATATGTTGGATTTGAAAGATCTTGCTAAGCTCTTAATAAGAAATCGTTTAAAAGATGAAAATGATGACACAGTTAAATGGCTTTAAGTCAAATGTTTACGTTTTGAAAAAGCTTGTCCACGAGTTATAAAGTTTAGATATGGGTACACTGGACCTTACGTCAAACTCAATGTAAGTGGAAAAGGTCGTCAACCCTATGTTACCGAAATTAAGAAACCATGTCATCAGCACCCTATTCCGATCAGTTCATTAAAAAAAAAGAGACTTTGTTACAACTTTGCAAGAAAGAAGTAAGACCTCAGGAACTTCATGCCTGGTATGCTTCCTTACCAACAGCGAATGTACCGGATTTAACACAGGAACCAGCCGTTGATGAAGAAGACGATGATGAAGAAGCCTTCTCAGAATAGCAACTCATTTTAACTTGTTATAACTATAATAAATCTAATAATAATATTGTTTTTATTTTAATAAATCATTACTAGCATACGAGCTCTATCGAGTATTTGGAAAAAATCACTAACTGCTTTATTTTGCCAAAAATCAGACGTATTACTAACTACTCTCGGATTATACATAACACTTATTATTAACTTTTAATTTATAAATTTTTTCTATTCTCATACTGTAATACCGGGTGTCCACTTATATTTTCCCCCATTTTAACTGCCTATAACTTCTAAACGGCTCAAGATAGAAATATGTGGTTTTCGCTAAAATGTTTTATTTTAGTAAAAGTTTTGTCTGAATGTATTGAATTTTTTATATCGCTTTCAAATACGAAAAGAAAAATGGCGGATTTTTGAAAAAACGTTGTTGACTTTTTTTTAATGGAACACCCAGTATATTTTTTTGTAAATTGAAAGCAAAGTCATTCACCTATCCAGCGATATAAAGTTTTTCAAAATCGGTTGTCAAATCACTTAGTAATTAATTTAATTTTTAAAATGAGAGGTGCAACGTGGATATCACATACCTAAATAACATAACTAATAACATAACATATACAGGGTGTTTCATTAATAATTGTCCATATAGTAACTGGAGAAACGTTAGAACAAAATAAAAAGATTTAACCTAAAACACTTAAATAAAATGTGGTTCCTTACTGAGTTACAGTGTGTTTTATCTAAAAATTTAAAAATTATTTTTGCTCAGCATTTTAAGCCTATTCGACGTATCCTTTTAATACTTGGCAGAAAGTGCGACTACTATACACCCTACTAAATTATGACAAAAAACGTTTCTAGCTACTTCCAGAGGCGTACGACAGGGGATAGTGAATGGTTGACCCCTCTCAAATTCTACGCCACTGGAGGAATTACTATTTTAGCGCCATTTTTGGATTCTCCAATACTTTTTACGAAAATCATATACTCTTTATTAGTAACGATGAAGTCATTAGATTTCGAGATATTTGAAGTTAAATATGAAACGGCACAGTTATTTTGATTAATTTATGATTATGATTTGTATGATTAAAATTTAAAAATTATTTGTACCCAGTACTTTAAAACAATTCGGCGTATCCCTATAATACTTGGCAGAAAGTGTAGGCGCTGTACACCCTACTAAATTAAGATAAATAAACGATTATAGCTACTACCAGAGGCGTACGACAGGGGATAGTGGCCGGTTGACCCTTCCCAAATTCTACGCCACTAACGAAATTGCTATTTTCCTGTAATTTTTTGATTTTACAATACTTTTTATGTAAATAATATACTCTTCAGTCGTAACGATAAAATGATTAGTTTTCGAGATATTTAAAATTAAAAATGAAGCGACACAACACATTAATCAAAATAACCGTGTCGTTTCATTTTTAACTTCAAAGATCTCGAAAACTAATGAGTTTATCGTTACGAATGAAGAGTATATTATTTTCATAGAAACTATTGGAGAATCTAAAAATTGAACTAAAATAGCAATTCCGCCAGTGGCGTAGAATTTGGAAAGGGTCAACGATTCACTTTCCCCCGTCGTACGCCTCTGGTTATAGCCAGAAACATTTGTTTAACATAATTTAGTAGCTTGTACAGTACCTATACTTCCTGCCAAATATAAAAAGGATACGTCGAATAGTTTTAAAATGCTGAGCAAAAATAGTTTTTAAATTTTTAGATAAAACACCCTGTAACTCAGTAAGGAACCACATTTTATTTAAGTGTTTTATATTAAATCTTCGTATTCTGTGCTAAGGTTTCTCCAGTTACTATATGGACAATTATTAATGAAACACCCTGTATAGTCCAGGGTAATAAGGTTTTTCCCATGACACTCGAGCAGCCAGGGTACTGAAGCGTTTTTTCGACAGGTAATACCTATAAGAGCAAATTGTCACTATTTCCTGCGTATGATCTGGCGGCCATTTTTATTTATAAACAATTAAGTGTCAAAAAATGGCATAATTCCCCTTTTTTTTTCAAATCAATGGAAAACAGTGAAACTTATGGTTTTTTTTAGTACAAATATCTTTCAGATTATGGAAAAAGCTTTAAAATGACGTATTACAAAGTTTGATATACTTATTTATTGTTAATATAATTGCGAAAAAAGGTCGGAATTGCAAAAAAAATTAATTTCGCAATATCTATTGTAAAAATTAGTATACAGCTTTAAAATTTTTGTCATATAAGGGTTCTTTGGTGCTTAATATGTGATAAAAATTTCAAAACGATTCATTCAATTGTTTAAATTTTATTCAAATTGTTTATCCCAGAGAGTAGTTTTTTGCAATAACATAAGTCAGAAAAACATGACGTTAGAACCATTCCACAGGTGTCACATGAAAGAGCATGAGCTATATTTTCAACTTGGTTTAAAAAAAGCAAATAAAAAATGCATTTATTAGTAATAAATAATTATGCAAAAGTATCGTAAATCTTTCCTTATAAACTTTTTATTTTGTTATATAAGAAATTATATATATATTTATTACAATTTTTTATCAATTATAATATAAATAACATTACTTGGTAGTATGCACTTAAAACAGGGTAAAAAAGTTAATTTTTTTGGAAAAAGTTATCCAAAAAGTTTATAAGGAAAGATTTACGATACTTTTGCATAATTATTTATTACTAATAAATGCATTTTTTATTCGCTTTTTTTAAACCAAGTTGAAAATATAGATCATGCTCTTTCATTTGACACCTGTGGAATGGTTCTAACGTCATGTTTTTCTGACTTATGACATGTTATTGCAAAAAAAAATGCTCTCTGGGAAAACAATTTGAATAAAATTTAAACAATTGTATGAATCGCTTTGAAATTTTTATCACATATTAAGCACCAAAGAACCCTCACTTGAAAAAAAATTTCAAACCTGTACACTAATTTTTACGACAGTTATTGCGAAAATATTTTTTTTCCAATTCCGACCTTTTTTCGCAATTATATTAACAATAAATGAGTATATTAAACTTTGTAATATGTCATTTTAAAGCTTTTTCTATAATCTCAAAGATATTTGTACTAAAAAAATCATAAGTTTCACTGTTTTCGATTGATTTGAAAAAAAAAGGAAAATGATATTTTTTGACAGTTAATTGGTTATAAATAAAAATGGCCGCCAGATCCTACGCAGGAAATAGTTATAATCTGTTCCTATAGGTATTACTTGTCGAAAAAACGCTTCAGTACCCTGGCTGCTGAAGTGTAACGAACAGGGTATATTTTTGTCTTATTACCCTGGCCTAATAAGCAAATTGATATTATGTTATGTGACTTCCACACTGCATCTCTCATTTTAAAAATTAATTGCTCAGTCATTTGACAACCGATTTAAAAAAAAATTATATCGTTGCATAGGTAAATGACCGTTTTTTCAAGATTTTAGGTAAATGACCATTTTTTATGTCGCTTTTAAATAAAAAATGGCGGATTTTTGAAAAAAAAACGTTAGTGACTTTTTTTATTGAAACACCCAGTGTATTTTTCTGTAACTTGAAAAAACCGCCATTTACCTATCCAGCGATATAAATTTGCGGAATTTTGCGTATATTTGTGGAAGATACGTCGCTAATTTAATCATAGCCATACTTCACGAAGAAATCTTGACGAAGGGTTAATTAGTGTGCTCAAAAGAACTAGAAGCAACATATAACAATACAGTTCCCAGATTTGTAAATGACGCTTTAACAAATTTTTCTCTTCCCGAGGCTGTGCCCACCAACAAAATGGTATGCTTTTCGACTCTGCACCATATATGATCAAAACAGCATCAAATCTTAAAGTGTTTTATCCAAATCTAATTCACTGTACGTCTCTAGCACACGGCCTGAATCGTGTTGCTGAGACTATACGGCTGCAATTTCCACTTGTTAATGAGTTGATAAAAAATGGAAAACACTCCTTTAAGGGTGCAACTCTTTAGTGACAGATTCCTTAACTCTCCATTACCATCGGAACCAGTGTTAACTCGGTGGGGTAGATGGTTAGATGTAGCTTTATACTACGCCCAATATTTCGAAAATTTTAAAATAGCTTCGTATTGGAACTTAAAGAGACTGCTAGCAAATCGATAAAATATTGTCAGGATGTTTTAGGTGAAACATAATTACAAAACAATTTTGCTTTTATCAAAAGCAACTTTTGTTCTGTGAGTGAAACAATAAAATATTTGGAGAAACAGCAAAATGTCATTAGTTGAGTCGATTCAAAAAATAAACAGTCTTGAAAAAAAGATGGAAGGTATCCCTGAAAAAATTGGTCAGATAATATTAACAAAATTCAAAGATGTATTAACAAAAAACGAAGGATTTCAAAAGATGAAGAAAATATTTTCAGTTTTAAATTGGGAACACGTTGAAGATATAAATATGGATACGGCAGTAGTGGCAAAGTATAAGCGTTATGTTTTGAGCGATAGGTGCCGAAAATTTACGATGAAATATTTATGCCTGGTTGCAGCAACAAATCTTAAGCTCCAGCTTAGCCCAGCTCAGTTTATAGATAGGGCCGCCTAAGCTTCACTTCCGTTTCACCATAATTTTCGTTTCTTATCTAAGCACGTCTTAACTGAGACAAATTTTAAGATGAAATCCACGTGGCAATCCATTTTGACAAGCTGAAATTTGATCTAAGACTCAATGGTGCAACGCGTATGTTCCGTAAGCTGAGCTTAAGGCACGTCTTAAGCTTAAGACCTGTTGGTGCAACCAGGCATTAAATGAGTAATTAGTTATTTCATGCTTTAAACAAAAATGATATACTTTCCTTCATCTAAAGCGTGTCGATAAAAATTAGTTTACAGCATTTTTGTTTCAGTTATCTATTTTTTTGTTTTTTCTATTTTATTATTAAATTTATAATGGTAGGGGAGCCCAAGCGGGGATTTTTGCAGTTACTCGAGCGCGTCAGATTAGCATATGGGGAGAAACCTGGTACCCTGCAGATGTACCTCTACCATATATTGGCTTTTAACACAGGGGAGTTCGTTAAGGGGGGCCCGAAAAAAAAAATCTATCCTTAAAAAAACTCGAAATTGTCAGATTAAGATAAGGTAAGTTAAGTGCATGCAAAAGAGTGTATATTTCAAAAATCTGACTATTTGAACCGGGCGTAAGGAAATGGGTGAGTCCCAAAAATTTCACGAGAAAATAGCGAATATTTCGCGAAATGAATGACAGATCGAAAAACTAAAAAATATATGCTCAATATTTTTTAAAAATCTATCGAATGATACCAAACACGACTTCCCAAGGAGAGGGGTGGGGGGAAAATTAAATATTTTTAATACGAATCCCGCGATATTTCGTGAAATGAACATCAGATCGAAAAACTGTAAAATACACTTATTCAATATTTTTGAAAAATATATCGAATGGCATCAAACACGACCCCCCACGGAGGTGGGGTGGGGGGTTACTTTAAAATCTTAAATAGGAGCCCTCAATTTTTATTACAGATTTGGATTCCTTACGTAAAAATAAGTAACTTTTATTCGAAACATTTTTTCGAATTATGGATAGATGGCGTTATAATCGGAAAAAACGATTGTTGGAAATGGAAAATTAAATAAAAAAATGGCAAGCGCCCACTAAAATGGAAAACTTTACTTAACTTTTTTTGATTTTAGGACCTACTCTTTACAACCCAATAGGTCCCCAAAGCGCTCGAGTGACTGCACATTTAGCATACTTTGCTCCCCTACCATAATAGGTCTTTACTAGTTCTTAAGCTAAGCCTAGAGATAATTATATATTAAAAAAAATGGTTTGTCAAAATTTATATGCTTATTTTCATGCTTTTTTGTATAATAATAGCTATTTGTATAACAAGGGAGGAAAGTGCTACTTTTCCTCCCGAGAATGAAGTTTACTGCCCGACGCGTAGCGGAGGGCAGTAATCATTCAAGGGAGGAAAAGGCACTTTACTCCCATGTTATACATATGGTTTTTCCACCTTCCTCAAATAACAAGTCATTTTTTCATTTTTACTTAGTTTATTTATGTAACTAACCAACAAAATTTATTAGAACTAAAACTAACAAGTACGTACAATATAACTGTCAACTGTCAAATATAAGTCAAATAAATAATGTAAACATTGTTAAATCAAAATAACAATTTACTGTTTTTTACCATTATGCAAAATACAGAGTGTTTTATAAATAAACGTTAAAATGTATAGAAACTTACGTAATAAAAAATAGATATTGTACAGGGCGTCAATAAGTTACATTTCATGAATGAAATACCATGACGTCACTTTTACTTTTCCTCCCTAGGGAGGAAAAATATTTTCCTCCCTAGGGAGGAAAAGTACAACTTTGCTCCCTACAAACAGGTCCGGAAAAGTATACTTTCGGTAGAGGTAGGTGGAAAAATGTTTTTCGTAAAATTGTTATGCTTTTTAAGCGCTTTTTTTGCGATTCTTTATGCTTTTAAATCCGAACTCTACGCATCACTGTCCCTTACATCCCAAAAGGCGATATCACACTGTTAAAATCAAGATATTTAAATAAAATTTTATCAATATTTTATATTACCCCCTATCTAATTATTCATTTTTTTTTTCAGGTATGTAATTTAATGGTTTACTAAAATTGGTAAGTTGATTACAGCATATTTTGTAAGCACTAAAAATAATTATAAATTATATACTTACATTAAAAACTTACATTAAAAAACGTATCACAGCATGAGTTTCACATTGGCGGTAACAGCGACCATGACCTTCATCTTCAAAGGCTGCTAGGCTGACACTGACCAATGCAGCAAGGCGAAAGTGGTAAGGAGAAAGAGAGAGAGAGAGAGAGAGAGATATATATATATATATATATATATATATATATATATATATATATATATATATATATATATATATATTACTCCCAGCGTATGAAGTGAGCCACATATCAAAAGAAACTGCGGTTGAAGTGAGGTCCTGTACAAAGTGAGGTCCAGTATACGGACCTCACTTAGTCAATCAATGTAAGACTTTTTCGTAGACATGTACTGATAGCAAACACTGTTTTTTTACAAAAAAAAGTGGGACCTCACTTTGTATGGTCCACATCAATTTTTAGTTCAGAGATTTTCCGCATAGAGGCGCTGACTTTGGCGTATATTTTCTAACCATGTATATTCTATGCCCTGTTGAATAACTTACGATACACATAGTGAGGACCATACAACTGGCAACATCTGTTCAACCCATCTTTAAAACAGTGGATCGTCAATCGTCGCATAAATTCAAACAGTACAAAAATGTTTAATACTTTAATCCTTTTTGAGAGCGTAGGCGCAAAATTTCGGTCGAGTTCTTTTTAAACGCATTTATTTTTTTTTCGAATCCTGAGATAACTAATAGGTATTTTTAAAAAATTTAAACGCAAAATAGAAGACTACATTATTCCCGAGGGCAGAAAGTCCCTTATAATGAACAAAAAGTTTCTTTTGTAATATATATTTAAAATTAAAAATCATACTATTTTTTTCACCCCTGTTACATATTAAAATAAATATTATAGAAGTTCTCAAGGACTTTCGACCATGGATAATACAGTAATATTTCTTTCTGCGTTTAAATTTTTTAAAAATACTTAAGGTTTTCTCAGTATTCGAAAAAAATGAACGTATTTAAAAATAATTCGAGCGAAATTTTTGCGCATATGCTCTCAGAAAGGCTTAAAATACTATAAATTTTTGTAATCAGTATTTCAATAGTTATTTATGATATAAGTGTTAAAAGTACACGTTTAAGGCACGCATGTGAAAGTTTGCAGAATGAGCGACAGCGAGTTCTGCAATTCACATGAGTGCCTTAAAAATGCACTTTTTAACACGCATATCATGCAATATTTTTTCTACAAACGTAATTACAGGACAATATCTACAAAAACTTTTACTTGAACTTGACTGACATTCCATTTTTATATTTTTTTGACATTACATCAAAATTGCCTATACGATCAATACGAATTGCAGTGCCATAAAATTTTTAAAGCACTAGTGCCTTAAAGCCGAGCCGGATAAAGGGGCGGGCGAGCCGGGCGACCGCCCGGGGCGCCAGTATTTGGGGGCGCCAAATTTTGAGAGACGCTGATATATAAATATAATATTTACCCCCCTCCGTGGCTCAGTGGTAAGAGCGCGTGCCTTTGGATCGAAAAAATCCGAAAGGTTGTGGGTTCGGATCTCACCAGGGTCGGAAATTTTTCATTTATTATAAATTAATAAATGAATATAGTTTCTGTCCTCGTGGGATCGGTTCTCACCGGAGGGACCGCAGACGTTCGGATACAATTAGCGTCTCTTTGCAAAGACAAAGACGTCGACATTGCAAAGTAACAAGCCACTCACTCAACACACACACTACTTACACATGACACTAGGTACCTAACTGTTCAAAATTACCGTACCTACCATGCCAATGGCCATTAGTTGTCGAGGCATTAGCTAAACAAAAAAAAAATATAATATTTTTTACATTCACTATTTTTTTGGACTTTATAGATTATCTTTGGGCTAAGATTACTCCTAAGACAATTAATATTAAATAATTGTGACAATAAGAAAACTATTTCTAGCTCACAAAAATTCTCTAATAAAAATAATGCAACCTAAAAATTGTTATGGCTTTTAAAGGTCATTTGTCAGGTAATATCTATCACTTTTATGGTATTACAATGTTATACATACATACTTAAAATACACGAAGATCAGATTTACGAAGTATCAACAAATTTATGAATAGTCAGTGATATTATTATACTGCTGCTTGTCATTATAGCCTCGATGGTTAAATAGTTTTGTCTTCCTGTTCTGTAAACTTTGCTTTATCAACATTGTCGTGTGTCCGTGGGTGTGTAATTTGAAATAAAAAAAAACAAACCAGGTATATCTATATGAATTAGAATTGACAAGTTCTTTTTCATAATATGAATATATAGAAATTTATTTCGAATACTTAAGATGTTTCACTTTTTGCATAAAAACGGCACGAACGACGTATGAAAAAAAGGAATAATAGATTTTTGTATATATCATAAATTGAACGAGTAATTCCAAAATGATTTGTTATTTGAAATATCTCAGTGGCGTACTATGTTTTTCTTTAAAAAAATTAACACCATTTCAACAGTAGATATAAAATTATTAATTTTATGTCAAAAAATGCGCAATAATTACCTCTTAAAACACATCAAATTTCATTTGCATATCTGAACCGGTTTTAGAACAATAAAGAAATCGTCAGTTTGTAAGAAAAATGTCAACACCCCATATCTCGGAAAGAAACGAAGTATTTGCTGACATACGCTTATAGAGCAAACTGTCATTATTTTTTCATATAGAATTACCCTTTAAAGTTTGTCGCATTTACTTAGAATCATCCTGTTTTTTCTTGACCACCCTGGATTTCCATAGTTTTTCCTGTATTATTTCACTTGACCGTTATTTTCAGTTCTTTCTGTTTTTCCAGTCCTGCAGGTTTCTTTTCTAATATTGCTTCGTCCATTTTATCTCTAAAAGATTTTCGGGGTCTGTCTCTCTTCCTTCTTCCTATCGGGCTCCAATCTGTTATTCTGTTTATCAACGATTTTGGTCTGCTCTTCTGCCATGTCCATACCAGGTTAATCTCTTTTGTTCTATGTTGTCTATTATCCCTTGAATTCATTACCATTATTTTCTTAATCTATATGTTATTTATTCTATCCCTTCTACAGCTTCTACTTAGGTATTCGATCTCTATTGCTCTTATTTTGCATTTGGTTTTCGTACTTTTTATTCAATTTTCACACCCATTATTCAGAATACTTTTTGTCATGGTGTTATATTATATTCTTCTTTTTGTTTTTATACTGATGTTCTTATCCCACAGTACCGGGTTTAATTTTAGTATGCAGCATATTGTTTGTCCTAGTAACTCGATACCTAAAACCATAGCTTGGTTTTATAGGTATCGAGTCATAGAGATAATAAAAAGCTCATGAGATAATAAAAAAAATAATGAATGATTTTATTTGAATTTGCATAGATTATTGTAAGGCCAAGGATATCACAACGGCTCTAAAAGGAAGAGAAAAAATAAAGATGTACAAGCTCGCGTTTGCAAAGAATATCCGCATGCTATTTTATGCTAAGTGGATGCCACTCCCTCAATTTAGTTATTGGGGATGCAGCTATATCTTGCGCACAATCAACATGTTTTTTGGTCTTGTAGAAGATTTATACACATTAAATGTTATAAATGAGTCAGATTAAATAAATTATTAGACGAATTTTTTACTAAGCAACAACATTTTTGTTTAATTTAGTAGTATTTTGTATTTTGACAACGACACCCGATTTGGGCGTCGAAACGATAATAAAATTATTTTTTTCAATTTACTTTTGGCTTATTTTCCATCTAAATAGTTATTTATACACATTTTTTACTGGTTGTTGATAATGTGCATTTATCTTTTACCTCGCTTCTTCGTCGCTTGAACTTAAAATGTGCTCGCTATACTATGCCCTATGTTGGATAAGTTATAAGTAATAACTATCCTACTATTTTTTAAATAAATATATTTTTACATAGTTCTTTTTGGTAAAATTTTGATTTTTTCCTATTTTTCTATATTTGCAGTAAATTTGTATATTCTTATATGAAGGGGCGCCAAATTTTATTTTGCCAGGGGCGCTCAGAACCCTAAAACCGGCCCTGCCTTAAAGTAGCATTTTTAACGCACGTATGGAGTTCTAAAAATTGCATTTTTAACACGGTTGTAGAAAAAAGCCTTTAAATGAGGTGTCACATGATGTACTTACTTTCCTATTTAAAAAAATCAAAGTTGTGCCTGTCACCTGAAGAAGAGGGATCGCGTAAAGTTCGAAACATTGACGCTATAATATACTATGATTATTTTAAAAATCGACCTATCCAAGCGTTTTTCTTATGTGCTAAAAATAAATAAGTTAATAAGGGGGGTAAAACTTATTCCAGCGAACTGTATTTGTAACAACCAAGGTAGGGATGGCGGTTGTTGAACAAAAAACCGGTTTTCGGTTATACCGGTTTTTTACTTACGGTTTAACCTGGCGATTATAACTGGTCAAAAAAAGCGGTTGTTCCAAAAACCATTTTTCGGTTTTTTTAATCAGAAGCAAATACTCGATAGGTTATAATGTTAATATAATGTTATATGTTACATACATTTATATTGCAATTCAGTTTGCTCAATATTCCTCCCGAAAAATTCCCCAACCAATTCAACCTATAAATATTTTCCCATGTGCTTTCAAATTACCCTAAAAATGGGCGAAAGTACCCCAATCTGGCATCTCTGATTCGTCGCTCGTTGTAGACGGCGTCGGTGTATATTGCGTTGTCAATTGGGATATTCCCAAAACTCCCAAAAGTGATGATCCTACCGACATGGTCCTAGGATCTATCGAGTTTAAAAAAATATCCAAATGACATATTTTACTTAAGAGGAAACAGTAGCGATCAACAGGTAGCGAAAACGCATTCCAAGATTGCGGCTGTAATTTTGAATATTTTTTCGAGATATGTGGCACACGTATTCGTAATATAATAAAGAATGGCGGTACAGAGCCCAATTTAAAAAATATATTAATATGTGGAAATTACTCTGTAATTAAATACAATATTAAAAAAACGAGCCGGTACCGCCACTAAGAAGAACAAAAAAATACACTTTCTTCAAATAAACTTTTTTATCCGATGCCTAGATTTTGTGTCATTTTGGAACTACTAAAATTTTTTATTTCATTAGTAGTTCCAAAGTGACACAAAATCTAGGCATCTGATAAAAAAGTTTATTTGAAGAAAGTGTATTTTTTTGTTCTTCTTAATGGCGGTACAGACTCGTTTTTTTAATATTGTATTTATTTACAGAGTAATTTCCACATATTAATATATTTTTCAAATTGGGCTCTGTACCGCCATTCTTTATTATATTACAAATACGTGTGCCAAATATCTCGAAAAAATATTCAAAAATACAGCCTCAATCTTAGAACGCGTTTTGGCTACCTGTTGATCGCTACTGTATCACCTTAAAAATAAATTCGATAAACCAATTCATCATTTATTGCCATCAAAAAATTTCAGTAGGTAGTATTTTTTAACACGTTTGTATAATACCTTTCATTTCCTAAGAATTATGTATTATTTAAAAATTACATAATGGAGATTCCTAATCGTATTTCGGTATTCACATTTCATACAAGAGTCTCAAAGTACTCAAGTATAAACAATTTTTAGATGATTTTGGGAATATCGATTTCAAGCAAATCACTTACCTTTTTATGTAAATATTCATGTGTTTCATAAAAGCTGATGTGACACTTTCGTCCAGTTCTTTATTAGTAAATAAAAGTTGAATTATGGTTGTTTGGGTTAATAATTACTTCGCATATTATTTATAATACATATAGTAGGGGAGCAAAGTATGCTAAATATGCAGTCACTCGAGCGCTTTGGGGACCTATTGGGTTGTGATTATTAGGTTCTAAAACCAAAAAAGTTGAGTAAAATTTTCCATTTTAGTGGGGACTTTCCATATTTTAATTTAATTTTCCATTTCCAACACCCGTTTTCTCCGATTATAGCGCCACCTATCCGTAATTAGAAAAAACGTTTCGAATAAAAGTTGCTTATTTTTACGCAAAGAATCCAAATCTGAAATAAAAAAAAAGGAGTTCCTATTTAAGATTTTAAAGTAACCTCCCCCTCCCCCCCGCCTCCGTGGGGGTCGTGTTTGGTACCATTCGATAGATTTCAGAAAAAATATTCAGAAATTGTAGTGTATTACCTATAAGAAGTTACCGTTAAGCCGGGTCCACACTATGTAACAAAACATGTTAAATAACAAAGTTTTGTAACTTGTTACAAAATTTTAAATAAACAAGTTTTATAACACAGTGTTGTATAACATTTTTCTGGTTATATAGCATGTTTTATGTTATCCAACAGATGTCGGTAAACATCAAAGAAAGTTATAAAACATGTTATATACACCTAAAAACATGTTATTGAAACATTTCTCTGGCATAGTACCTACGCGAGCAGCAACCGTTGGAGTCATATCGCCTTGTTCATTCTGGAGTGATTGTGCTAGATTTTTCTTTGCTCTGTTCACGTAGGGTTATTTACGCGATGAAATTTTTGAAAGAACTGACTACTCATTTAATTGAGCTATTTCGTAAGTAACGAGTATTATGGGATTGCTATGGGATGAGCTACATTTATTGATTTAAAAAACAAATAAAAAACACGATGAATAGACTGAAATAGAAGTGAAAATAGATACAGAAACTATAGTTAAAACTAATGCACGTACGCCTATAACTCAGGCCAACAAAAGAAAAGCAGTACGCGGAACCTTAACAGCAAATCGGTGCAAATAAACTCTAAATTTGACATAAATACTATTCTCTACAGAGCAGAGTGTTCAGACATAAAACCTGTAACATTCACTTCATTCGCTACACAGATGCAGACTGCTTCATCAGCTACTCAAACAGGCACTCAATCATACAATATATCTGAGCCTTTCTATTCCGTCCACTACACCTACATCCGCTACTTCTCCAGCTACACCAATTCAAACAGACAGTGACACTCAATCATGAACAGGTGAAGACGATAATACTGAGGAATTAAATTTTAGAGAAATGTTATACTTCCTCTCTGAAACAATGAGTAAAAAGTTTAAAAAATATACTTTGCTAATAATATAACTGTTAATTTTTCTCTTACTGGAATTGCATCTCGAAATGTCTTTCCTGCCTATTTTATGGCCGATTTCATTTATAAGAAATTCAAAATCAGAACTTTCTATTCTTAAGAAGTTTTTAAAACTGCCATCACATTTAATGTCTCCTGTCGATGGGTCTATGTTATCTCTTTCCAGATCAGCTAAAAGAGCTGTACCACTACCTATATTTTGCTCGAGCTGCTAATGAAGGACACATCTAAAATATTAATTTAACACGCCGGTGTCGCCTCCACAATATTACACAAGCTGCTGTTGCTATGAAGAGATCCTCCATACTTATATGACGCAATTTTATATACTACCTAACCTACCAGCTATCCATCTAAAATGCTGCAAAATTTATGCGCATGTTGTTGTTTTGTTTTTTGTTATATAGTCTGGATACTCATGCTATATTATAACAAGTTACATAACAAAGTTGTACAACAAATTTGTTGTACAACTTTGTTATTAGCATGTTTTGTTACATAGTCTAGACCCGGCTTTAAAAGTTCCCCGTTTCAGGAAAAAATATTGTCTAAGAGCTATAGCCTAGTGACCTAGTGGGTAGACCTCGGATCTCGGATTCGTAAAGCAGAGGTTTCGATTTCAAATCCGGGGTGTGGATCTCCGATTTTTTTATTTATTGTTACTGCATTCATGTCTGTAGACAATGTTGCAATCTATTATGAGCACAATAAAAAAATATAGTAATAAAATAATAAATAAATATTTCAAAAAAAAACAAGAAAAAAAAATACAATCACTGGAAGCGAAACTAAACAATACGGAATAAATATAACCACTGGATTCGGAACTGGATATGGAACTGGATAATATTAGAAAACTGATATTATAATATGTAAGCACTACGAGCCTAGTAGGCCCATGGCTTGATGTACTATTCTTTTCCACTCCCTTTTGTCAGTCGCTTTTGTTTCCCAGTTCCTTAAGTTAATTCTTCTCATATCTTCTCTAACTCCATTACTCCATCGTGACCTCGGTCTTCCTCTTTGTCTTTTCCCTGCCAATGCACTAGATAGTACCAATTCTGCGAATTCTAGATGGAATCATCCTCTGCACATGGCCCAACCATCTAAGTCTTTGCGCCTTAATTACTGCTAGTATGTTAGGATCTTGATAGAGCTCAGTTAGTTCCTTATTTGTTCTTCTTACCCATTGTCCATTTAAGTTTTTCCCACCGAAGATTTTGCGCAGTATTTTCCTCTCCCAAACTAATAACAACTCTTGATGTTTTTTTGTTGTGACCCATGTTTCAGAAGCATACGTTACTATCGGCCTTATTACGGTCTTGTAAGTTCTTAGTTTTGCCCTTAGTGATATATGTTTACTTCCTAACAACCCATTAAAAGCAAATATAGCGCGGTTGCCCGACATAATTCTCTTTTGTATTTTTTCTTCACAGTTAGGATCTCTTGTGAAGACAGTTCCTAAGTACTCAAATCTCTCAACTTCTTCGAATTTATACTGTGTTCCCTTCGCTGTTGTCATTGTTATGTATTGCCCCCGAACGAATTGCTTATTTGTCCATTCCATATACTTTGTTTTTACTTCATTTATATACAATCCTTTGGTTGCTGCCCTCTCCTCGAGTTTCATGAGTGTTTCTATAAGTTATATTTTGCTCCTAGCCAAGATTACCAAATCGTCTGCGAATGCCAAGCACTGATGTTTTTTGTGGTAGATCAGACCTGTTCTATTAATGTTTGCTTCTTGTATAACCTTTTCTAGTAATATGCTAAACATTATAGACGATAATGGATCACCCTGTCGCAGTCCTTGTTTTACCTCAAAGCTTTCTGTTATAGTATTGTTTATCTTGACTTTATCATACTGATATATCATACTGATATTGTTTAAAAACACTTATAATATTGATATAAAATGTTAATCATTTTATTTATTGTTATAAGAATCAAAGGTAAATATGATTAGGCGAATGAAGCCTTAGGTTTCGCAGTCAATATCCCAACCACACACACATGTTGCAATCTATTTCAATACGGTTTATAGTACAAACTATACATTTAATATCAAAATAGTGGGATATATTTTTTTAGTTGAGGACACTTGGTCACATTGCATTGTTTCAGGATAAGGTGAAATATCTTCAATAAATGGAAAAAAGCATGTATGTCATATATTATAATACTTTCTATACTCTTAATATGTAGTCTCGTATAAATTTGTAGTGACATGATTTTAAGTATAAGAACAAGAAGCTTGCAACAATTTTCAGAGAAAATAGAAAACTAAAACTATTTTAAAATGATTATTCGAAATAAAACATATGCACATATTCACTGTATTTGCCATCTAGTGGAATAACTGTAAAATTAAGTCAGTAAAAACGGTACATTAAGTTTAATTAAATTAAGTAAATCATCTTGTATACTAAAATTAAGGTTGGAAAATTGTCGTTTCAAAATGAAAATCGACAGGGGCAACAGTACCTATACTAAAATACACTCTGTATAGATAATTATGTCAATGTTAATAATACTGGATAGAGAATTGAATATCTTTTCAAATGAGCTAGCACACGCCCCTCTTCCCTATTTAAAAATAAGGGGTGGGGGAAATGGAAGGGAGGGGGTTGACAAATGACAGATATGTATGTACCGTAAAAACTGTGTTCCCCTTAGATCAAAAGTCGGGCTTTTATATTTATATGATAAGTTCAATATAAATTTCACATAACTGAACTATCACTGTATCCTCCATTTTGATTATTATTGTTCTCAACTAACGCTATTTTCAAAATTCTTGCTTTCCTATCCATATTTAACGTAAATTATTAAAAAATATAAAACTATTTCTTTATTAACGCTAGTCTCCGATAAGGCTACCGTGATTTAATGCTGAGGTACTAAAATGTTATAAAATTAACAAACAGTACGAGCAAGAACAAAGAGTCCACATCCTTCTTATAACTACAAGTGACTGAAACATCGAAACAATAATAATTCTTACTGTGTTATACAGAAAAAGGCAGTAGAAACGATTAATCTCATATTTATCGACAACACTGTATGGTCCTCACTTGATGAGCTGTAAGGAAATATACACGTAAAGTTGTCCTCACTTTGTGCGCATAACGAAAAAGTATATACAGTCTCACTTTAATAGCTGCGTATAATGGCCTCACTTGGGTGGCAATATACTTGAACAATACGGGGCACATATACGTAATTTTTTTTGTGTATACTCGTCATTTTTTAATTGCTATTGACTTGTCAAGGTCACTATGAAGAGTTGAAACGATTATGTCTACGTTTTCTACCGGTCCTCACTAAGTGCGCGTAATGTCAGGACCTCACTTTGATATCTGTGCATAAATATATATATATATATATATATATATAATATAGATGAAATAGAGAATGTGGAAAAATCCCCTTACGAACAATTCACACATCCACATTCTCTATTTCATCTATTTGATTTCGTACGAGTGGTCGTTAAACCAATAACCTTGGATCTTTGGTTCACTGAGTGTGTTTCAAAGATCTACATCTTATGTTTTTATATATATATATATATATATATATATATATATATATATATATATATATATATATATAGTTGATGTGTAAGGCAGTGTTGCCAGATTTCATCCAGCACGTCACGCTGATTCTCAGCGGCATAGGGAAATTCTCAGAGGTACCTACATGGTGCCCAGTGTGGAACTCGTCGCCTGGAGTTTATTGTTATAATAATTCAAAATCAGTCAATAAACATTTATTACATTACATTGGGCCATTGTCGATATTGACCGGTTAATAACGTTACTGACCGGATTTACGTTATTGTCCGTAACGTATACATTGTGTCCCAAAACTAAGCAACTTTTATTCGTAATATTTTTTGGAATTGTGGATAGATGGCGCTATAATCGGTAAAAACGATTTATCGTGATATTATAGCTAAATTAGAGAAACTGAAAATTTGTTAGTAGCTTAACTGTGTCTAGTCGGACAAACTTTGTTGTACGGGAACACTGAAACAGGGAAGTTTTAATTGTGGAACAGTTTAAAAATTTGAAACGTCAGATTACGAAAACGTCCCATGTATTTTGTCGGACAGAACATCCAATTGATTTGTTACCCTTTCATTAAACTTTTATGCAAAAATCAAACTGCTATTATTGGCCAACATGATTCTTGTCATTTGACATGTTCTTCTAGTTCCACTCATTAAAATGCCCAGTTGGTGATCAACACCAGTCTGATTTTTGCATGAGAGTTTAATGAAATGGTAACAAATTAATTGAAAGTTCTGTCCGACAAAATACATCGAACCTTTTAGCAGTCGGACATTCCAAATTTTTAACCTGTTCCACAAGTAAAACCCCTTTCAGTGTTCCCGTACATCCAAGATTGTCCGACTAGTCACCATTAAGCTATTAACAAATTTTCAGCTTGTTGTTATTCAATTTTTTTGGTACGTGGTATTCAGGTCTATAGTATCTCAAGAATTACACTTCCAAATAAAAAACCAAAAAATACGTGATTCATTTTTTTCAAGAACCTATCGAATAACATCCAACACGATCCTCCACTCGGAGATGGGGTGGGGGTGACTTTAAAATCTTAAATAGGGCCCCCATTTTTATTGCAGATTTGGATTCCTTACGTAAAAATAAGTAACTTCTATTCGCGACATTTTTTCGAATTATGGATAGATGGCGCTATAATCGGAAAATACTATTTATTAGCACGATCTATCAAAAATTCTAAAAAATGTTTCGAATAAATGTTACATATTTTTTGATGAGGAATCCAAAGCTGCAATCAAACATGGGGATTCCTGTTTGATTTTAAAGTTACCCCGCACCCCGCCTCCAGGTGACGGGGTGGAGGGTCGTCTTTGAAATTATTCGATAGGTTCGTGAAAAATATTATGTATTTTTTGTGGTTTTGTATTATTGGATGTGCTTTTCTCGAGATATCAGACCGTTTCTCTAATTTACCTATGATATCACGATAAATCGTTTTTTCCGATTATAGCGCCATCTATCTACAATCCGACAAAAATATTTCGAATAAGAGTTACTTAGTTTTACGTAAGCAATTTAAATCTGCAATAAAAAATGGGCATGATGGTGTTTAGTGTCATTCGATAGATTTTAAAAAAATGTTGAACACGTATTTTTCAGTTTTTCAATCCAATTTTAATTTCGCGAATTATTCACTCGTCCCACTACTTTTGGGATACCCTGTATATGTTACGGACAATAACGTAAATCCGGTCACTAACGTTATTAACCGGTCAAAATAGACAATGGCCCAACGTAATGTAATGTTTATGGACTGATTTTAATGATTATAACATTAAACTCCATGCAATGAGTTCCACCCTGGGCATCAGATAATTCGGAGACCATCACCGTCATAAAATTCGTGCTCAGCCCCCAAAACGCTTCGAATAATGCTTATTGGCTGATTTTGAATGACTATAACATAATAATATTCCAGGCAGGGGCATAACAGAGGCCCCCGCAGCATGAAACTTGCGGGGGGTGGGGGGAGGGTCAATATGTCAGTGGCCCCAACTTGTCGTCTTATATACCTATGGACAAAAGTTTTATAGCTGTGTTTTTTTAGCAATATTGATTTAATAATATTATTGCTAAACAAGTAAGTGTTATTGTATACCGGGTGTAACAATGATAGAGTGTTTTTTTATAACAAAGTTCAGAACACCCTGTGGAATATTCTAGCGTATATAAAATATTAAAATTAAAATTCAACTATAGACTTACGTTTTTTTTAACATTTTGCTTTTTAATTCATTAGATTATGTTGGATAATAAAAAAGTTAGGTATTTTAACAACTAGCAATGTTCTTCATCAATTTAGGGTGTTTCTAAATAAATACTACAAACTTTAATTCGAAATTGTGCATGAAAAAATATGAAAAAAAAATTTAAGAAACGCGTTTTTTTAGTAACGAGTGCCTAAAATTAAAAATATTATAAAAAATCAACTAAAAAGCAAAAAATAAAAAAAATTGAAAAGCGTGGGGTGCGCGTCTTCATCGAATAAACGGTTTTCGCCCCACTCTTTTCTTTAACGAATGTGTTAGATTTTTTAATTTTTTTTATTTTTTGCTTTTTAGTTGATTTTTTATAATATTTTTAATTTTAGGCACTCGTAACTAAAGAAAAGCGTTTCTTAAAAAAATTTTTTTCATATTTTTTTATTTTTTACTTTTTAGTCTTACACTTTTCGAACATTAAAATATATCGTCATGTTTATTAAAATATGTATAAAACATATGATGTACAAACATGAAAAGTAGTCGGAATCGGCAAAAAATTTGAAACTTTATTGCATAACGTAAACAATTAACGTAAAAAGTGAAATTATGTATAGTTCATATAATTAGCTACAATCTGTAAAAGTTTCAAGTTTCTTCATTGTAAAAAACAAGAGATTTTAATAATTTTCCGTTAAAATCGTTTTTTTTATTTAGACAATTAATAAACATAAACAATGTTTTTTATTGATTATTCGTGTATTGTTTCCGCAAATTTTTAGTCATTTGTATTGAGCAAAAGGCAGTTAAATTAACGTCCAAATATTTGAACCAAACGATTGAACTACAGAAAAGCGTTTAATTAATACGGCAAAACGAATGCGTTAATGTTAATTGTAGCACAAAACCTCTCTACCGGTGGTTTTTCTAAGACTACGATAAAAACAGGGATTTTTTTAATTCGAGGTTTGGTTGGAAGTTTTGTTTCGTATTATATTGAAATTTGACACGAATATAGAGGAGCAAAGTATGCTAAATTGGCAGTCACTCGAGCGTTATGGGGACCTATTGAGTTGTGATTATTAGGTCCTAAAACCAAAAATATATAAGTAAAATTTTCCATTTTAGTGGGAACTTTCCACTTTTTAATTTAATTTTCCATTTCCAACAATCGTTTTTTCCGTTTATAGCGCCATCTATCCATAGCTCGAAAAAATATTTCGAATAAAAGTTGCCTATTTGTACGTAAAGAATCCAAACCTGCAATAAAAATTTGGGGCTTCCATTTAAGATTTTAAAATAACTTCCAACCCCAAATCCGTGGGAGGTTATGTTTGATACCATTCAATAGATTTTTCAAGAACGCAATGAAATTATATTTTGCAGTTTTCCGATCTGATGTTTATTTTGCGAAATATCGTGGGTTTGAATTTAAAATTTAAAATTTACCCCCCAACCCTCTCCGTGGTGGTCATGTTTGGTACCATTCAATCGATTTTTAAAAATATTGAAGACGTATTTTCTAGTTTTTCGATCTGACGTTCATTTCGCGAAATATTCGCTTTTTTTGTGTGAAATTTTCGATTCACGCCCCGCTCAAATCGTCAGATTTTTGAAATATACATTCTTTTGCATGTACTTAACTTATCTTATTTTGACTATTTCGAGTATTTTTAAGGATAGATTTTTTCGGGCCCCCCATAACGAACTTCCCTGTGTTAAGAGCCAATATATGGCAGAGGTACATCTGCAGGGTACCATGTTTCTCCCCATATGATAATCTGACGCGCTCAAATAATTGCAAAAATCCCCGCTTGGGCTCCCCTACCATGAGCGCCGATTTTTATATAAACAAATATGATCGTTCAAAATTTGAAACTTCATTGTTTATCTATGAAGCATAACATAAACAATTAACGTAAAAATTGAAATTATGTATAGTTCATATCATTAGCTACAAAAGGTAAAAGTTTTAAGTTTCTACATTGTAAAAAACAAGAGAATTTAAGCATTTTCCACTAAAATTGTTTTTTTTTATTTAAGCAATTAATAGACATAAAATTTTTTTTATTGAGTAGTCGTGTATTGTTCCCGCGAATACATCTGCAAATTTTTATTCATTTGCATTGAAGAAAAGGCAGTCAAATTAACGTCTAAAAATTATTGAACTAAATAAAAACGTTTAAAAATAATGACCGTTTCATTTATAAACTTATGTCTGCAAATGCTTCGTTTTAGAGATACGGGATGTTAAATTTTTTCTTACCAACTGACGATTTATTCACTGCTCTAAAACCGATTGAGATATGCAAATGAAGTTTGGTAGGTTTTAAGAGGTAGTTATTGCGCATTTTTTGGCATACAACTAAGAATTTTATATGCACCATTGGCCTGCATACGGTTAGTATGACCGATTAATATGACCTGTATGCATGCCAATGGTAAATATAAAATTCTTAGTTGTATGCCAAAAAATGCACAAAAACTACTTTTTAAAACCTACCAAATTTCATTTGCATATTTCAACCGGTTTTAGAACAGTAAATAAATCGTCAGTTTGTAAAAAAAATGTAACATCCCGTATCTCGAAAACGAAGCATTTTCGGACATATGTTTGTAAATGAAACGGTCATTATTTTTCTTGCAGAATTTCCCCTTAAAGTTTGTCGCACTTATTTAGAAACACCCTATATTGATGAAGAACGTTCTTCTTCTTCTTTGAGTGCCTCTCCTATCGGAGATTGGATATCATTAGGGCGATTCTAATTTTATTTACTGCTGTTTTGAACAATTCGTTAGTGGTACAGCCAAACCACTCTCTCAAATTTCTCATCCAGGACATTCTTCTACGGCCTGGATTTCTTCGTCCTTGGATTTTTCCTTGCATTATGTTTTGTAGGAATGTGTATTTTTGTCCCCTCATCAGGTGGCCTAAGTATTCAAGTTTTCTCTTTTTTATATTCAGTAGAACTTCTGGCTTGTTATTTATTCTGCGTATTACTTCTTCATATTACTTCTACAACTTATTCTTAGTATACGGCGGTAGCACCACATCTCAAAGCTTTCAAGATTTTTAATATTCCTCTGTTTAAGAGTCCATGACTCAACACCGTAGAGCAAAGTACTGAATACATAGCATTTTAACATTCTAGTTCGTAGATGAATACTAATATCACGATTACAAAATAATTTTTTCATTTTTATAAAAGTAGACCTGGCAATTTCAATACGTCTTTTTATCTCGTGATTTTGGTCACCTGTTTCATTGATAAGGGTTCCCAAGTATTTGTATTCGTTTACTTTTTCAAGTTGGGTACCGTTTATTGTGATACTAGTGTCATTTATTGGATTCTTACTGAAGGTCATATATTTGGTTTTTTTGACGTTCATCCTTATGCCGTAGTTATTACATATCTCATTCATACTTTCAACTAGATGTTGTAGATCTTCCGCTGTTCTTGCCATTATCACAGTATCGTCAGCATATCGAATGTTATTGATAACTTCTCCATTGACTATTACCCCTTCGTTTGCATATGAGAGAGCTTCTTGGCATATTTGTTCGCTGTAGATATTAAACAAGAGCGGTGACAATATACAACCCTGTCGTACCCCTCTACGTATTTCTATTTCGTCCGATGTTTGGTCTTCTATTTTTATATTAGCTCGCTGATTCCAGTACAGATTTAATATTATTTGTATGTCTCTGGTGTCAATGTTCTTACTCTCCAGGATTTCTTTGAGTTTACTGTGGCGTACTTTGTCAAAGGCCTTTTCAAAGTCTATAAAGCAGGCGTGTACCTCTTGGTTAACATCTAGGCATCTCTGTGTTAGAACGTTCAGGGCAAAGAGAGCATCCCTTGTACCTAATCCTTTTCTGAATCCCATCTGTGTATCGTTAATATCGATGTCTAGTTTTTGATAGATTCGGTTGTGGATGACTCTAAGAAATATTTTAAGCAGGTGACTCATCAAGGAGATTGTTCGATGATCTGAACATTGCACTGCCTTAGTTTTCTTCGGTATGGTGACAAACGTAGACAGCAACCATTCTTGTGGTATTATACCAGTACTGTATATTGTATTGAATATATGCAATATTATGGTTACGGATTGAACATTCAAAAGCTTCAGCAGTTCTGTAGGGATTTCATCAGGTCCGTTTGCTTTTCCATTTTTAGCGTTTCTTATTGCGTATTCCACTTCTTCTTTCAATATGTACACATTACATTCACAAGTAAGTAATGGTAGTTGTTGTGAACGCACGTGATTTGTTTTGATCGTATAAAATTGTCGTTTTGATTGGGAAATAGTAATCCTAGTTTGGTGAAATTTTTACACAGTGTCTGTTACCCCAAGATCTACAAGTGTGAGTACTTATTTTGTTCTTATGCATCGCTAAAGTTAAAATATTTGCGATTATTAAGATCCCATATTGCAATAGCTACTTGTCTATCAGCTATCGGAAAAAACTGGTATAATCAATTTATCATTAACGAGCTTCCAAACAATTTAATATATTTATTTTCGTTCACGTCAACAAGTTTAAAGGAAGATACAATGTCTTTATGTCCGAATTGTAAACAATCTACTGCCAATTCGCAAACGATAAAATGTTCAGGTTGTACAAAATTACTGCATACTTCATGCATTGGTTTGCAAAGTGATGACGCTAGTCGTATCACCCGTATGAGAAGTAAAAATATAAAAGTAATATGCAATATATGTGATACCACTGATGACAAATTCGAAGCATTAAAAGAATTTCTTACAAATCTTATTGAAAATAAAATGCAGGATTTGGAAAAGAAATTTGCTTCAGTTAATTCATCGGTAACATCAGAGGCCCATGAAGACATAATTCAGGAGGCAGTTGATCGCATAAATCGTTCACATAATATAATTCTACATAATGTCCCAGAAACCAACTCTTCTCTTGAAGACAAAAAAAAAGTAGATGAAATATTAATGTCAATACAAGGTAATGATGGCAATCAATGCAATTCAATAAATTTACACAGAATTGGCAAACCTTCTAACAAAGCACGTCTAATTAAAGTGACTTTTTCATCACCATTACATGCCAAGTTTATTTTACGTAACAAGAAAAAATTAGCAACAACCGCACACTCAACAATTTCTATTTCTGATGACAAAACACCTGCGCAAAGAGCTAAGTTAAACGAACTTCGTACTGAGCTGAATCAAAGAACGGATAACGGAGAAAAGGATCTGACTATTAAGTTTATAAGAGGCAAACCCACCATTGTAAAGAAACAGTTAAACTGAATATTTCCAACAGCTCTAGGACATCTGATCTAGGTCACCGAGAACTCACCTGTTACTACCAAAATGTTCGGGGTTTAAATAGCAAAATTCATCTGTTTAATCGTAATATAAGTGACTGTGAATATGATCTAATCGCTTTAAGTGAAACTTGGCTACACAGTGATGTATTAAACTCTGAATTATTTCCTAGTAATTATATTGTTTTCAGAAAAGATCGCAAATTTCAGGAGGTAAATAAGAAGCGGGGTGGTGGTGTATTGCTTGCGTTACAAGATTTTATTATTTCGGAAGTTATAGACACCTCTGCATTTGATTTACAATTTCCGTTAATTGATTTACTTATTGTTAAATCTCAAATTAAATTTAAGAAATTGTATGTACTCGTGATTTATTTACCAGACAAACTGAGTTTACAAGAATTTGAATATTTTTTTGAGTGCTTGGAACAACTTGATTATTTACATAATGATGTCTTAGTGTTAGGTGATTTTAACGTCCCTAAATTTATAGAAAATAACACTTCCGATGATAAAACTTCTATAATTTTAAGTTTCTTGCACTCTTTTGGTCTTGGTCAATTTAATGGGGTTGTAAATCACTTAGGTAGATCGCTAGATCTAATAATGTCACATTTAGCCTGCGAAGTAATGTTCGAAGCTGCGAAGAATTGTATGAAACGGATTGGGCTTTTCTAGATGACTCTTCTTAAGTTGATAAAGTTGTAGACACTTTTTATAATAGAATTTTTCTTTTATTTATAAGTATGTTCCTGTCTACAAAAACTTCAGCCACACATATCCACCTTGGTTTGATGCCGATATTATTAGCTGTATCAAACTAAAGGTTAAGCACAGGAAAAAATTTAGATTATATAAAAACCAGTCTGATCTGCTTGAATTTCAGCGCTTAAGACATCTTTCAAAACTAAAAATTAAATTGGCGTACAACGAATACATCGAAAATATACAATTATCCCTTTCTGTAAACCCTAGAAAGTTTTGGTCATACGTAAATGCTAAAAATAACACTTCACGGATTCCTGGTGAAATGAAATATCAAGGCATTGCTACTTCTGAACCACAAAATATAGTTGATGTCTTTGCTGAATACTTAAATGATGTTTATCAAGCAGGTAATGTACTAACCAGCAATAATATCTTAGCGGTCAACACTGAATGTCTAAATTTTTATCCTGTTCAAGAAACTGAAACAATTCTAGCCAGCAAAAAATTAAAAAATAAGATGACTTCTGGACCTGATAAAATACCCTCTTTTTTTATTAAAGATTGCATAGGTGCTTTAACTAAGCCATTATTAAAAATTTTCAATTTGTGTTTATTATACAAACAGTATCCAAGTATCTGGAAGGAATCAAAGGTATGTCCTGTTTATAAAAATGGGGAAAAGTGTTGTGTAGAAAATTATAGGCCCATATCTATTATATGCAATTTATCCAAAATTTTTGAAATCATACTTTATAATCGTATATACTCTTTCACTCGTAATCAAATTTCACAATATCAGCATGGATTCATTGCTAATCGATCCACAGTTACAAACTTATTGGGAATAACAGAGTACATATCTAAGGCGTTGGATAGGAGATCCCAAGTTGACGTTATATATACTGATTTTTCAAAGGCTTTTGACAAAATTCATCATGGAGTTCTTCTTTCCAAATTGTCCCTTTTTGGTTTTTCTAAAGATGCTGTCGCTTTCATAAAATCCTATTTGTCTGGTAGAACTCAATTTGTATCTTATAATGGTTATAACTCTCACAAATACATACCTTCATCTGGAGTCCCACAAGGATCAAATCTAGGTCCACTCTTGTTTTTGTTATTTATTAATGACTTATGTGAGAAAATTTCTGTGCCCTGTTTGTGTTATGCAGATGATTTAAAAGTTTACTTAGAAATTAACGATATCAATGATTGTCACACTATTCAGAATGAACTGAGTGGTGTGCATGAATGGTGCAAAGAAAACTATTTAAATCTTAATGCAAATAAATGCAAAGTTGTAAGTTACTCAAGGAAACATAATAGTATAAACTATGTTTATACTATTGATGGTAGCGAACTGGAACATGTGAATAAAATTAAAGATCTTGGCATAATTTTTGACTGTAAACTTTCATTTACTGAACATATATCTTTAAAAGTTTCTGAAGCACTTAAATCATATGGATTCATAGTCAGAAATAGCCGAAATATTACTAACATAAAAACTGTCAAATTACTATATTTCTCTTATGTACGTTGTAAATTAGAATATGCGTCTATAATTTGGTCTCCATTTTATAATTCACATGTTCAGTTGATTGAAAAGGTGCAGCGTAAATTTTTGAAATATTTATCATTTAAGATTAACGGCATATATCCAGAGAGAGGTATCAGAAATAGTGAGTTGTGTAATAGTTTAGATATGGTTTCATTAGAAATGAGGCGAAATTGTGCTTCACTAATATTTTTATTTAAATTGCTGCATAATTCAATTGACTGCCCAGATATTCTAAAACAAATAAATTTTAATGTACCTTCTTATCCTGTTAGAAATGTTTCCATGTTCAGAACTACACAAGCCAGAACAAACCTGATATTAAACTCCCCCATATTTGTTATGTGTGAAAATTATAATTGTTTGGTAAACTATTGTGATATATTCAACTGTAGTATAAGTTAACTTGTCAGAATGGCTAAGTCTCATTTGAATTCTTAATTCACTTGGTAATTATCTTTTCTTTTTTCTTTTCTTTAAATATTGTAAACTCTTAAAATAATATAATTTCAAGTTTATAGTTAATATAAAATTGTCCTATAAATGGATACCTGTTGGACAATAAAGCTATTATTTATTTATTTATTTATTTATTTTATTTATTTAATATGTCTGGCCCAGTTGCATTGATTATCTGAGTTAAGTTGTTTCTATCGTCTTCAAATAATTCATTCAGGTATTCTGTCCATCTTTTTATTTTATTCTCTAGATCTACAATAAGGTTTCCATCTTTGTCTTTAAGTTTACCTATTTGGCATTTCTTTATGCTTCCTGTTATCTCTTTTACTTTTTTGTGCATATTGAACGCATCGTACTTTTTCTCATAGGTTTCCATTTATTCACACTGTTCTTTAATGCACGCCTCTTTGGCTTCTTTTATTCTCTTTTTTATGTGTTTGTTTATTTCTTTGTATTTGTCTAGGTAATTATTCATATTTCTTCTTTGTTCCATCAAGTCTAGTATGTCCTGTGTCATCCACCCCTTGTTCTTTGTTGTCGTTTTTGTCAGATGTTTCTTTCCTGCTGTTTGTATAGCTGTATTTATGTACTTTAATTTTTGGTTAACGTTATCTGTATCGTTAATTTGTTGTTGCACTGAACTGAGATTTTCATTTATTTCTTCTCCTGTTTCTTGTTGTATATTTTTGTTTCTAAGTTTAACTAAATCTAGTGTCTTTCTTTGTGGTCTCCTTATCTTTTTTGGTCTCGCCTCTATCACAGTAACTACCGGATTATGATCTGAGCCTATATCAGCTCCTGGGTACGTCTTAGTACATTTAACAGCATTACGATACCTCCTTGCTATCAGAATGTAGTCTATTTGATTTCTCACTATTTTTTCTTTGGTATGTTGTGGAGATGTCCATGTATATAATCGCTGAAGAGGTAATTTAAAAAGGGTGTTTGTTATTACGAAGTCTTCGCTCTGGCAAAATTGAATCAATTGATCTCCTCTGTCGTTTCTGTTTCCAAGTCCATAGTTTCCTACATGTTCTCCTACCTTACCTTGACCGACCTTGGCATTAAGATCGCCCATTATTATGTTAATGTGTTGCTTTTTTATTGCTTTCAGCATTTCTTCTAAGTCGTTGTAGAATTGTTCTATTTCATCGTCATCTTTATCTGCTGTTGGTGCATAGGCTTGAATAAGATTTATAAAGTTATGTCTTTCTTTAATTTGTATTAATATTAAGCGTTCTGAGTAAGGAGTACAGGTAATCAGAGAATTTTTCCATTTCTTTGAAATGATGATTCCAACTCCGTGCCGATGGGTGTTGTTGTCGATTCCGGAGTAATAAAATACGCCATCATTTCGTGTTGAACATTTCCCGGATCCTGGCCATTGTGTATCGCTGATTCCTAAAACATCGATGTTTAGTCTATTCATTTCTTGTTCAACATTATCCAGTTTTCCTGCAGAGAACAAACTTCTCACATTCCACGTTGCAACTCTTAAAGTTGTTGGTTTCTGCATTTTTGTACAAGAATTTTGCAGGTTTACGACCGAGTGAGTCTTGTAGTCTTGTGCTTTTCTCTCTCTGCCGGATCTTGGTATCCGATTCCCATGATCAGTAGAGTTTCCGCTATTTTTGGTGTACACCGTAATGACTTAACTAGGGGTACTCTATGAGTCTTTAATGCAGTGGTTCCCCGTTGCCTTCTGCATCCTTCCACCGTTGACCATCCTTGGTTCATCCGCCTTCGAGACCGATTTCTCGATCTCAGGAGAAAAGAGTGCCCTTCCACATACTAGCTCATCCGCCCGAAGCCGTTGGCCAGTAAGTGGTGGGATTGCATATACCGGCAATCATTCGGTAGATTTCACCATATCTGGTTACCCTCACTTAGTTTAGCCTGCAGGCCAATGCAGTTGCCCGGAATGTGGCACGAGGAGCCATAAATGAAGAACGTTGCTAGTTGTTAAAATAACTAACATTTTTATTATCCAACATAAGCGAATGAATCAAAAAACAAAATGTTAAGAAAGCCTAAGGCTACAGTCGGGTTTTAATTTCAATATTTTATATACTCTAGAACATTCCACAGGGTGTTACGAACTTTGAGGAAAAAGAACACTATCATTGTTACACCCGGTATACAATGACACTTACATGTTTAGCAATGACATTATTACGATATTGATAAAGAATAAGGCTATAATATATTAAAAAAATCACTTAAGCAGGTTTAGGAAATACGAGACTTCAAAAATGACCAAATTTTTAAATTGGCCGATTTTTATGCCCGTAAGTTTATATTATTTTACGCATACATACTACGTAACGTTTTTTAAGCAATTCAGTATTGAATAGTTGCTCAACGGATAGATATGTATTAATAAAATTGTAGATATATTCGAGTATAGTAGTGAACGAAGAAAGTTTATCTCATAGAATAACACTATCCACTATCGTTTATTAATTTCCGTTCTATTCTATACGATACCAATACATATGAAAAATGCAAGTTGTCTTAAACAGTGCATGAAATAGCCCAGTAAATGACCGTTTTGGAGTGTAATTATGAGCGTCACGACGTATTTGCTGGGGAGTGAAAGTCACTCCTTCTCGGGGGTGAAAACCATACTTTTAAAATAAGTCTGGAAATGGATAAATTGACTAACTATAAGCAACTCTTGTTCTATAGAGATAAGTCAATACTTTTCAAGTTATTTGCGAGTGAAAATGTTGCGGTTTTTCGCAAAAAGCACAAAAAATAAGATTTTATCGAATTAAATATTATCAAAATGTAGCTTATGGTGTATTCTAGCAAAAAATGGTGTATTCATTAAGTCTATCGACACAGTAAAAGCAAAGTTGTGTCTCATGAAAAACTGTTCTTATTCTTCCAATTCCAAATCGAATATTTCATCAGGAAATAATATAGGTCTTGGCATACTTTGAATGCAGTTAATTTTTTTTGTTTCAATTTGTCATTGTAGTTTCAATGATATGTTAGTCCTTTAATCAAAACAATTTCGTTAGTGACCTTTTCATCAGAAATTTCTTGTTTTAAAAGCTCCCAAATATTTTCCATCTGATTAAGGTCAGAATTTCAACAAATTATTAAAAATTATATAAACATGTAATATTTTAAAATGTTTTATTGGTGTTTATTATTAAATATAATATAGTTAATGCGTAACAATAACATTACGTAACAGAATTGAATCTAAAAATCATATTTTAAACAAAACGTACCTAGTGGAATAGTTGATTTTTGTAAAAAATTATGGGTGGCCAATGTGGCCATAATAATATGACTAAGGACTGTAGCTTTATGCTGAACGGTAGTAAAGGTTGTTCTGAACGAGGCAAAGTGTGAGGTAACCCAAGCTATGCATGTATCATAATAAAAGTCCATGAAAAATATTTTTTTCTTCAAACGTCAAATAATGATGACATTACTTATCTAACTTGATCCTCTCAAAGTTTGATGTCTCCGCCGGCAGCAGTTTTTTTTCCCATTTCTTTACGGCGGAGGGAAAAATGTTGTCATGGCAACAATATGAAACATGTCACAAAGCAACAATACAAATGTCATTAACAACAATTAAACATCATTTTTATTTATAGTAATATTCAAAGTACAATTAGTTAATGAGGCATTTTCAAAATTGAAACCGTGCAAAAATGTTCCCGACTCTTGATACGCATTAGTAATTGTTGATGATACTGATGGTCGAGCACAACTTTCAGCAATCATTCCCGATGTTGGCGAATCATGAGGGTTTAAAATTTTTTGAGCATTATCGTTCTTATTTCTTATTGAATCCTCTATATATCCTTCGGCAACCGTGCTTGATTTCCAGCCCCCATGTCGTTTGAGGCATTCTAGATTTTGCTACGTTTGAAGAAAAAATAGTATACTTTATTCGGCAAAGAAGCGACTTTTCTTGACTTGCCCTCTATTACGCGCCTCACTTCGTTCGGCGCGTAATATCGGGCGCGTCAAGAAAAGTCATGCTTCTCCGCCTCATAAAGTAATATACTATTATTAAATAATTATTTATTGAAGATAATTTATTTATTAAAGTATACCTTATAATTTATTAAATATACCTTTATTTATTTATTAAATATGGGTCAAAATCAGTAAACTGTACAAGTGCTTACTTTGTACCAAAAATAAATTTACTCTAAATAATCAATCCAGCATATTTTCCGCCGAAGCATGTGCTATATAGAAAGCTCTTGAATGGTGTTGTGAGAAACAATGGAATAAAATTGTTGTGTGCAGTGATTCACTATCAGTATTAAATGCATTACAAAACTTTAAAGTCACAATTAACAGTAATATATTTATATTAAAAATATTGCAACAATTACTAAAATTATCAGCTTTACCATATAGTGTTAAATTTGTGTGGGTTAAGGGACATTCAGACATATTGGGTAATAGTATTGCGGATTCAATAGCTAAAAATCCACTAAAGCACCCTCATATATTGATTGAAGAACTTAACACATGTGATCTTTTTGCATGTGTTAAACAGCATATTAAATGTAAATGGGATAGACGTTGGATTCAGTTCGTTGAAAGTACAGGCACTAATTTGTTTAAATTACAACCAACAGTAGCTGTTAACCAATTTTACAAAGTTGCTGCACTAAGTAGAAATACAGTGTCGACCATCCTAAGATTAAAAGTAGATCATGGATGTTTTCCGAAGCATCTACATAAAATCGGAGTTCTCCCAACAGGCAAATGTGACTGTGGAACTAGCATAGCTAATCTAAATCACATATTTCGTAACGGTCCCTTACATCTCAATTCAAGTATACCTCGTCCAGTTTACTTACCGTTGCACGTCATCCGCGCCATAGCCTGTGACACGATACCAACACGAAATTTTCAGGCGGTGGGTGTGTTCTTTTTTAGAATCAAAATGATTTTAAAGGGGAACACACCTACCGCCTAGATATTTCGTGTTGGTATCGTGTCACAGGCTATGACGCGGATGACGTGCAACGGTAAGTAAATTGGACGAGGTATATGTGGCTGCTACAAGAATTGCTGAAAGCAGGTTTAAGTACTCCCCTAGACTTAAATGTACTATTAAGTGAAGACAACATTAAAATTTTTAAACTAATTATGACATTTCTTCAAAAAATTAAATTAAAAGTGTGAATGTGAAACTAATCGTTTGAATGGATAGGTATTTCCTTTGTATTATGTAATGTAAGAATGAGATATTTCCTGTAATTAATTATATAATATTGTAACCTATCTATGTTCAAAAAAAAAGGAAAAGAAAGATAAAAAAAATAATAAAAAAAAGATTAAAAAGAATAATAAAAAAATATATATATAAAAAAAATTAAAAATTAAAAAAAAATAAATTAATAAATAAAAAAAATCACTAAGAGTTTCTAAATCTCCGAGAGGATGAATCGGATTTAGTTCCTACCGTAGTGAAGAAAAAAAATAGCATAATTGTATTTAATAACATAGTAAGTAGACATTGTTATTTGTAAGCTTTATTTTTTATTATTCTTTATTTTTAAGTGTATACGGGACAATTTTGTACTTATGAACGAATAATAATTTTATATGTAATTACGTGGCTAAAGGTTAGAAACCAAGGCCAGAATCAGAACAAAAAAAAAGTATACCTTAACTTTTTGTATGATTAATTATGATAGTTTGATTAAAAACATGGATTTTTGGGAAAAAAAAATTTTCAAAAATTGTTTAAAAAAATTGAACTTTTCATTAATTAATGAATGTCAAATTGCAAATAGGCGAATTAAATATTTGTAATGTAAAGAAAAATTACATACAAATTAAAAAAAGAAAGATCAAGATATATTTAGCTGATCCCGAGATATAGAAAATGTAGTTTTAAGTTGCCTTTTTTAGTTTTTGAACTCGTGCATTTGTCGGCTCCTAGTACAATATTTTTAAAGTTGTTCTAAATGATTATAAACTACAAAATTTCAAAAATTTGGCATTAGTATTTTTGACTATATGACATTTGACTATTTGACTATATCGCTTAGTGAGAACAATAGTGGCCAAACTCGAAAACTAACGTTTTTGAGTTAAGTCCACCAATCGACATCTAAATATGCCCTCTTTTATGTGCAATATCGGCTAACAATTATTTAATTTCCTTATTACTAGAGGGCGCCTACAAGTCTTTATGGTATTGTGAATTTGTCAAATATTTTGATGCATTAACGACGAAAGCACACCAAAACTTTATATCAATACTGGCGAATCTGTAATTACGCCGTGCCTACATGTATTTGAAATATTAGATATTTTATTAAAGATAGTAGTACAATGTGCAATAGTGGCGAATGAGCACTTTTGTCTATGTGGTCGTTTTTGCTTTTGTGTTTTTTTTTATAAAACTTCTTACAGAGAAACTCAGTTTCAATCGTTCTTAGGTACTTAGAAATAGCAAATCAAGAAAGCGTCTATCCACTTTGGATCAGTATTGTTTAATTCCACACTATCGAGAACCAATATTCATTTCCAAAAAGAAGTCTTACAAAATAAATCAATTCCTTCTACCCACAATCATTTCTTTAGTAGTTTGAAATACGAAACATAGGTGAGTGAAATGATGAATTTAATTTTACTATTCATAGTTCTTTTGCTTACTTTTTATCTTTTATCATGTTTATCGTTTTCATAATTATTACTTAAGATCTTATTTTGTTATTTTTCTATTGTACTTTAGTTTCATTTTGCGCAAAACTGGTGTGTACAATAGTGTAGGAAACAGAGGTTGAACCTTGCAAAATGGACACAAGTCCGGTTTTATTTTTTTTCTGGTAGATCAAAGGGTGCTTATTATAAGACTAACTTTTTCTGAAAAAATTTCGCCCCGGAACCCCCTTTTTCACCCCTTTAAAGGGGGTAATTTGTGGTTTTTGCGGAACGTAGCCATTCCTGTACCTTTTACAAAAAAATTTTTTTATAGAAATATGAAGGTGACTATATTTTCTATGATTTATTAATCGACAGCATATGTCTATCATCCACCGTTTAGCGGGGGTGGCGCCCCAAAGTTGACAAGTTTTTAAAAAAGATGTTTTAAAAAAAAATATATTTTTCCCTAACTCTAACGGAAATTAAGAAAAAGTCCTGCGACAATTTTTCACAAATAAGTGACTGATTTTTTGGTATAGGTTTCACTTAAGGGTAATTGCCCTATTTTTAATTACAGTGTGTTACATTTTAAAAAACCCCTTTTTATACCATCTGAACCGTTTATGCTAGAGTAAAAAGACTTTCAGAGATTACCCACGTACTGGTGCTATTTACAAATTTGTATAATTTACCCCCATTTTTTCCTCGGAACTACCCCAAAAAAAAGAATAATTAATAAATAAAGTGATTTTCTTGAAATCCTTCACACACAATGCCCTTTATTAATATGCTTCATATATCATTTTGTGCACGTTATTATTACCCATGCGCGGACACCAAAAGCGATTTCTTAGTGCAACCCCTGTAGCCAAAAAAAAATAAATAAAATGGGGGTTGAATTTTTTTTTTGTTTTTTGCTTTTTGTTCCATATGGGCATATGCTTCATCAATTCTGCTTTTCAAAAATATATATGGTTATTGCAACATTCCTGCGGAAACCACCCCTATCCTTGAAAATATACTGCACAAACTACCCCTATCCCTTGGCGAGCATATTTTTACGATTTTCTCATTACCTATGCATTATTTTTAAACAAAACTTATACAAGGTTAAAGACCACTATTAACTCTAAAAATTAGGCCCTATTCATTTTTTTCGTATAAGCAACCGTTACGGCACAGTGGCGCCGTAAACTTCGTGATATGCTTTGGCGGGCTCCAGTTTTTGTTTTTTATTTCGTCATTGTTTGTTTTATTGATAAAGTACTTATGTAAAATAAAACAACACAGTGTAAGCTACAAATTATGACCTATACACATTTTACATTCTTTGCCCCCCAAAGCCACAGTGGTGGCCCAAAATCAATTTTTGCATATTTTCGCCACCTACACGTATTTTATTTCATTAATGTTACCTTAATAGCACAATATTCACCCTTAAGTGGTCGCTAAGCAGTGGCGGATCCAGGGAGGGGTGATGGGGGCGATCACGCCCCTCTCACACCCAAAGTGATATTATATTTAAAGATTATTAAAATATTCATTTATTTTTATAGAAATTTAGCCAATTGGCACCCCCCTTAACGATGCTGGATCCGCCACTGTCGCTAAAACATAAAAAGTACGCCATCATTATAAAAATAATAATATAAATATTTCTATAAAAATAAATGAATATTTTTATAATCTTTAAATATAATATCACTTTTGGTTTGAGGGGGGTGATCGCCCCCATCACCCCTCCCTGGATACACCACTGCTTAGCGACCACTTAAGGGTAAATATTGTGCTATTAAGGTAGCATTAATGAAATAAAATGCGTGTAGGTGGCGAAAATATGCAAAAATTGATTTTGGGCCACCACTGTGGCTTTGGGGGGCAAAGAATGTAAAATGTGTATAGGTCATAATTTGTAGCTTACACTGTGTTGTTTTATTTTACATAAGTACTTTATCAATAAAACAAACAAGTGACGAAATAAAAAAACAAAAACTGGAGCCCGCCAAAGCATATCACGAAGTTTACGGCGCCACTGTGCCGTAACGGTTGCTTATACGAAAAAAATGAATAGAACCTAATTTTTAGAGTAAATAGTGGTCTTTAACCTTGTATAAGTTTTGTTTAAAAATAATGCATAAGTAATGAGGAAATCGTAAAAACATGCTCGCGAAGGGATAGGGGTAGTTTCTGCAGTATATTTTCAAGGATAGGGGTGGTTTCCGCAGGAATGTTGCAATAACCATATATATTTTTAAAAAGCACTATTGATGAAGCATATGCCCGTATGGATCAAAAAGCAAAAAACAAAAAAAAAGTTTCAACCCCCATTTTATTTATTTATTTTTGGCTACAGGGGTTGCACTAGGAAATCGCTTTTGGTTTCCATGCATGAATAATAATAACGTGCACAAAATGATATATGAAGCATATTAATAAAGGGCATTGTGTGTGAAGGATTTCAAGAAAATCACTTTATTTATTAATTCTTCTTTTTTTGGGGTGGTTCCGAGGAAAAAATGGGGGTAAATTATACAAATTTGTAAATAGCACCAGTACGTGGGTAATCGCTGAAAGTCTTTTTACTCTAGCATAAACGGTTCAGATGGTATAAAAAGGAGTTTTTTAAAATGTAACACCCTGTAATTAAAAATAGGCTAATTGCCCTTACGTGAAACCTATACCAAAAAATCAGCCACTTATTTGTGAATACTTGTCGCAGGATTTCTTCCTAATTTCCGTTACAGTTAGGGAAAAATATATATTTTTTAAAAACATCTTTTTTAAAAACTTGTCAACTTTGGGGCGCCACCCCCGCTAAACGGTGGATGATAGACATATTCTGTCGGAAAATAAATCATAGAAAATATAGTCCTCTTCATATTTCTATAAAAAAATTTTTTTGTAAAAGGTACAGGAAGGGCTACGTTCCGCAAAAACCACAAATTACCCCCTTTAAAGGGGTGAAAAAGGGGGTTCCGGGGCGAAATTTTTTCAGAAAAAGTTAGTCTTATAAAAAGCACCCCTTGATCTACCAGAAAAAAAATAAAACCGGACTTGTGTCCATTTTGCAAGGTTCAACCTCTGTTTCCTACACTACAATAAAATATTTTATTTGATACGTTTAATTTATTTTTAAAAGTAAATTTTTTTTTTTTTTTATTGAAAATTTACCGCATCCACCAAGAGGTGATTAGCGGGAATACAGTGTAGGAGTACAGTTCCAATAACTTACAATCTATAATATAATTCTATGAGTTTTAAATAATTATCGATATTATTATCTATAATTACAGTATGTATCTTAAATTAAGAATACAGTGTAGGTATAACTTCCAGTAATTTAGATTCTATAATATAGCCCTATACATTTTAAATAGTTTGCGATATTGTCATAGTAACCATCTGTGCCTAAAAGTTTGTTGATGTTGTTAGGAATATTGAATCTAATTCGTTCATTTGCAAAAAGTGGACAGTCAATTAAAAAATGTTTTACATTATTTATTTCGTCACAAATTTCACATTTAGGGGGATCGTCTCTTGTAAACAGGTGAGAGTGCGTGAATCTTGTGTGACCTATACGCAGACGTGTGATAACAGTTTGAAGTTTTCGGGTTCGTATTCTCGATAGCCGCGGGTAAAGTAAATTTTTTAATTATTTAAAACAGAAACTAAACTGTTGTAGTATAGTAGTATTAAAGTATAGTGGCGAAATATCAAATTAAACATCTTCGATAGTGCAATAATGGCGTAACGCAGAAAAAAAATCAAAAATAAATACAATACCCATCTTTTCTTCAAATAAAATTACTTCTACTAATTGGTTTACATATCTAGAAAGCACATTGTTAGAAAGATTTTGCAAAATGATTACCTATAAGTCAGTTATACTGTTTAGCAGTTTCATCAAAACTTCAAATACGATTATCTCTAAATGTTCATTTTGAAGTTTCGTCACTATTGTTCTCACTAGGCGAATGACTACTTTCATTTGACATACGCAGAATTGCCATATCTTTATTATTTTATGTCTTAGGTTATTGCAAAATAAATGTCTCTGGGAAAAACAAATAGAATAATTTTAAACTAATTAATGGATTGGTTCCAAGTTTTGAGGGGGTTTCTTATGTACCCCAATACACAACTTTGGGTGAAACACTAAAATTCTGAAGTAGTTTTAGTAAAACTTATTAACAAATAACGATTTTCGCTTATTTTGCAGTTTGCGTAGCAACAAATTAACTTTTTAACTTTCAAAAATCGGCATTTTGAAGGGATTTCAATGTTCTAAAAAATTAAATTTTGTAGGTTTATGTCAACTGTTTAGCTTTTGAATGAGGTGCAAAAAATCGAAAAAATCGCGATTTTTGCACTAAATTGTTAATAATTAAAAAACGGACGTGAACTCTAGGCAGGAAACAGGTAGGTTTTCTTTCTATAGGTCTATAATAACTAAAAAAGTAGTCAGCTACCTGGATCTTTGAGTGTCCCGAACATGGTCTATTTCTAGCTTATTAGCCTGGACTATAATAAACATTTGACGGTTGAAAGTCATCACTTTTAAAATTTTTAAAACATTAATTGTCATTAATGTCACTGAATGTATTTTTTCGTGGCAACGAAGGGCATCTGACGTAATATACTTGACGACGGGAAATTGTCAAAAATCATCAGTTTAATTTTTATTTCTGTAGCCTTCTATTGGTCAGAATCTCCTATGAATGAAATAATCATATTAATTAAATTAATTGATTTAGATTTGGTCATTTTTAGAGATTCGTAGAAAAAATATTGTTCCTAACTCTTGCAGAAAGTCTCTTTTCCGCACTCGACTGCTTGCCGAAATACGCTTCGCGTCGTTTCGCAAACTGCAATTGCGTGCGGAAAAGTATGACTTTCTGCAGTTGTTAGGAAAATAACTATTTCAATTTATTTATTTTCCAAGCAAAATAGTTAACATTTTCAAAAATCCATAACAAAACATTTTCAAAAATCCTTTTAATTTTTCTCACGATTCGAAAAAAATGAATGCATAATTTAAAAAGCGTTGGCCCGAATTTTGCGCCTACGCTTTAATATAAATTTTTACCATGGGTGTATTATAATTGGATGTAGATATAGAACAGGCAACCAAGCATCATCAAGTCAGTAACAACTGAGAAAATCAACAAAATTGATTGTCGTCAGTTAGAATCGATTATTTGGAACAACGGTTATTTTAAGATATTTTAGGTTACGCCCAATGTTAGTATAGGTAATTTATACTTTTGTTGTCTGAAAGTAGTTTAAAAAATATCATTCATTAAATAAATATGCTACTTGGTTCCGTTTAAAAAAATTAAATTTCAATATTTTTTATACAATTTTAAAAAGAACCAGTCACTTGGTTCCATGCATAAGTAGGATTATTTTTTTTATAAAGAAACATAAAATATATTGAAACGAACGGGTTTCAATGAACACAAGAAAATGTCAAGTCACCAAATAAAACAGATTTATTTTCGAACAAAGTAATGTGGTTCCTTGTACAAAATCGTAAAAATAATATTTAATGCTACAAACAGGTATCAATAAAGGCAAAAGAAAATAAAAAAATGATAATTATTATTTTTGATAGAACTTTAACAAAATCTGCCTCATTATTCAGTTTCAGTTTCAAACTCAAAATCACGTCACCATCATAACCATCTACATCATCTATAATAGCGTAATTAGCAAGCAATGATGTAAAAAAGTTTTGCTCGTTATACGGTAACCAGTATTTTTTTCAAACTGACTATAAAAAAACGGTATCTAAATATATTTTGATTTATTACAAAACACCAAAGTAATTATGGCTGATTACCTAATTTGTGTTCATCGAATAAGATGATTAGAAATATTATCGTGCAAATCGTACTTCAAAAAACATCTTAGAAAATACGGAAACATTTAGGTACATACCTATATGTACATCACTTCGGATTCCATAAATATCATATTTCTGAACAAAGAACCAATAAGAAGAGAATCCATATATCCTACTAGACATTTTAGAACATGGAACCAAACAACAATAAAAAGTACCAAACCCCCACATTTCACTTAACTTCATTATTGAAAAAGGAACCAGGTAACATATTCGAGGTTATAAAATCCATATAAAAATGTTATAATTTGTAAACTTACCTGCTGTTTATTATGTGAATTGGCTTTTAAAAGATTTACATATTTTTTTCCACGCGACATTCTTATAAACTTTCAGATTATTTTGAAATCACTAAATCGTAATCTAAAAACTGTGGATCTTTGTTCTAAAATTACTATTTCGCGAACCTGTACAAGAACATAGACCTTTCGTCAATAGATGGCGCTAGGGGTATTATTTAAGATTTATATTCTGTAGCTGGGTGCAGGGGTATTGTGTAAATCTATTTAACGACAGAAACCAATATTTCAAAATTTGGCGGTTGGTTCCCTGTTCTATATCTACATCCAATTAATAGTTCTATCAATTACTAAATTTTAAATTGATATCAAATGAATTAACGTGTTTTGCAATCGATTTTTAATAGTAAAAAAAAACGTTAAAACACCACTCGTATTAAATTGCATCTATAAATAGCAATAGTATAAATAGCAATAGTATTTATAAAACTGTTCTAAACACCAACGTTTAAAAAATAACAATAAAACAATTAATAGTAGACGATAAAAATTTTGATTTTGGAGATGTTCGAGCGTTATGGGGATATATTGTGTTATGAAGAGGTCCTAAAACAAAAAAAGATGAGTTAAGTTTTTCATAAAGTGGGGGACATTCCATTTTTTAATTTGATTTTCCATTTCCAACAATCATTTTTTCCAATTTTAGCGACATCTATCCACAATTCAAAAAAATGTCGAATAGTCTCGAATAAAAGTTGCCTATGTTTACGTAAAGAATCCAAATCTGCAATAAACATTGGGGACTCCTATTTAAGATTTTAAAGTACTTAACTCTCCACCCCACCTCCGTGGGGGCAGTGTTTGGTGCCGTTCGATAGATTTTTCAAAAATATTGAATACGTGTATTTTGGAGTTTGTCGATCTTATGTTCATTTCGCGAAATATCGCGGGGTTATTATTTTAATGCCGGATTTATACTCAGCTATTGCCACTGCTTCTGCCGCTGACGGAAATATTGCCCGAAATGCGATATCGATGCGAGTGAGGTGTTTACATCAGTTCCTCGCCAATATCTTCACAACTCATTACCGAATGACTCACAAGAAAGGAATGTGATGACAGCATCGTCTTGATCTTTGGGTATGTAGTTGTAGGTGCAATGAAAATTTGCCCGCAGATAGCTAAAACATAGGACTTTGAGTGGTTAGAATGATTTAAATTATATTACAATACCAGAAAAGTTACATGCAATATCATAGTCAAAAATATAGGCGTCTACTCTAAGTACAATTAACTCGGAAAATATCGACCTCACGACAAAAATTAAAAAAAAAATTGTAATAAAAATACGATTTATTTGGAACAATTTCAGTTCCTACCATTTTTGTCGCAAAGTTAAAAATGGTGGAGATATGGATCAAAACAGGTTCCCATTTTCCAAAAAAAAATCAAGATGGCGGCTAACGTAACGGAGGAATTCATTAGCGATTTTAAATTTAGGCTACTATTAACCCCCCTAAAGATTAGAAAAATAAAATTTTGGGCAGCTCGGCATGCAAGGCCAAATGCTATCCCGACTGGACTAATATACTTTTGAGTCTGATATGATTGAATGTAACTTTTTTAGTATTGTAATATAATTAAAATCCTTCTAACTACTTAAAATACTATGTTTTGGCTATCTGTGAGCAAATTTTCAGCCAAATCGATTTTGACGTATTTTGGGAATGGAAGAAAATGTCAAAACGGTATTTTAACGTTTTCTACAGTATAAAATTTGATCAAAATCTTTTTTTTAAATCAAAATAACTTGTCATAATGCCATATAATGACATTTTTGAGTCCCTTCTATTAAAATACATATTATTTTTTCCATTGACACTTTACGATAGAAAATGCAAAGGATACCCCCCGTTAAGATAGGCAAAATGCCCTCACTACCAGAATCAATTTTTTTTCATTTTTTTTACGTTCTATGCAATTAAAAAATGAGATTACCCAGATTTTTAGCTCGCCATCCCCTTTACCCCTCCCCCACAGCCAAAAACTTAGATTTTTAGATTTATTTTTTTTTAGTTGGGCTGAAATTGATTTAAAATTTTTTAAAAATTCACACGTATAGCTGAGGCTTTCACAAACCAGGTCCATTTTTTATGGACTAGTCGGTCGAGTGTACATAACCTCAATTTTTTTTTATTTTTTTAAAACATAACTTTTTTTTAAGATGGCTGCAGGTACAATTTTTTTTGCATTTTGTGTATTTCATCAAAAACTATCTATCTGATTTTTTTCAGATTTTTCCATCAACTGGGCCATCTTGAAAAATCCGCAAAACGGTTTTTTTAGGGGGTTTTTGGGGACTTTCTCCATTTTATAGACTTCAAAATAGATCGACTTAAGATTTTGTTGATAGATCATGTATAATTTGAAATAAGTGAGTATTTTACGATATTTAAAAATTGGGCGAATCACTTTTAAACCCCCCAAAAACCATGTTTTTTAAAGTTTTGTAAGGGTTTCTGCAGGTCTAATCATATTTTTTGAGGTCGATACAGTCTGAATATATTTTTTATTTTTTTACGTTTTATGTGATAAAAAAAATTAAAAAAAATGTCAATTTTTCGATTTTATTTTTTTTAAGTTGGTTTGCAATTAAATTATAAATTACAAAAAATTCACACGCACATCTGAGGCTTTTACAAAACATCTATTTTTATGGACCCGAAGGTCGAGTGTACATGACCTTAATTTTTTTTTGTTTTTTTAATAGGTACTGTTGCGATCTCATTTATTTATATGTGATGATATTCTTATATGTAATTTAATTTAATTAATGCATTAATGATAATCTAATTAATCAACCAGATCACATATCAATATGTTTTCAATCTCAGGGCGAATTATAAAATTACTTACTTACTTTCGTGACTTCTAAGTATTTCTCAGTGGTTCCTAATCGGGATAGGAAAAAATAAAATAATACACACATATGGATTACAATTATAAATCAAAATTTTGTTTATTTTATATAAATGGCAATTACTGCTTAATATTTGTTAGATCTTATATTTATTTAATACAAACATTTAAAAATGGGAATCTTATTTCCTTTTGGTTTCCAATTTAAAACTTTTATTAATAATGAAACTATTAGGATTTATTAGCAACAAATTGATTTAAGTTTGATGAAAATCTTCTGATATTAGCGATTATGTTCTTCAATTTTTAATGTGGTATTTAATACAAAAACCCATACATTCATGTCTTGACAAATGAGACTGACCTTTATCTGGTGAACTGCGAATGTCCTCACACAAAACCCGTTTCCTCCTACCCTTGGTTGCGATGAAAAACTCGTCCTGGCCTCCAGTAATGTTCTCCTTTGAAAACTACCTCGTATCGCTCGCGTTCCTGCTTTTCTCGTGATGCAGTGTTCTACCTTTTTCGAACCACTTCAATCAGCCACCGGGATACTCTTTGCTCAAGGAGATTCTTTTCTCTCGACTCGGCCTACCTCTCGTTCCGATGGGTACTCAACACTCACGGAACTATACCGGCGTTTTCACTCTTCGTACACTACCGTCCACCATTGGACTTCACCTCTCCACTCTCAAAACATTCTGATCTCTCATCCTCATTCATTTCCCTACTTTCTAAATATCCCTTCCAGATTCAAAAATCAACATTCCACCACAAATTTTAATTCGCCGTATTCCTCAATACCAACTTTTAATCTTTCTAAATATGTTTAATGGATTTCAAGAAAAAAATAATCATTTCCCAATTTAAACTTACTTTCTACTTTTTACAAAACTTAATGACCTATTATCTATTTCACTGAGTCTTATTTAGCGTAGGCTAATGATCGAATCTTCCGCGAACACTATAATGGCCCGCATCACTCAAACTTGTTTATCTTAGGCGTATTGTTACCGAGTTTCGTACGCTTCTTCGAATTACTTTCTTAAAAACTAAATATAATAATTTGTTGTATACAGGTTGTTCTAAATTTACATGCCCGTGGTTGAGAAAATTGAAGATCTTTTATATTAATTTGAATTTTGCTTATAATTATAAATTTTTAATTCTCCTATCAAATAGGAATATAACAGTACGTATAACTTTTTTTGGCGATGACTGCATGTCCAATTTTTTTTACGTTTTGTGAATTTTATCAAATGCCATCTTCAAAAATCCGGAAAATTGGTTTTTTCGGTAGTTTTTTGGGATTTTCTCCATTTTATATACTTCAAAATAGACAAACTCAAGGTTTTTTAGAGGTTACGTACATATAATTTGAAATAACTGAGTTTTTAGGGATATTTAAAAATTGTGTAAAACACCTCTAACCTCCCCCCCCCCCAAAAAAAACTATGTTTTTTCAAATTGTTAAAAGTTTCTAATTCTTTCGTACTCCATGAAGTTAAACTACAAAGCCATTAAAATATAACTAAAAGAGGTGATTCATAGCTACCATCTCAGTTGAATGTAATCATCGGTAAAGCCGTCTATAGTGTCACCCCCAAAAATCTACCTGGGTCTTAAAATGCAGCTATTAGTTGTTGCGTTATAATTACCTAAAGAGTCTATCTTTTAAAATTTTGTAGTAGAGCATTTCTATAGCTATAGTGAGTTTATTGCCCTACCTCTTTGTGTGGCTTAATGATTTGGATTGTAAACACAGATAAGAAAGTGTGTGATACCAGAGAAATTAGCAAATAAATGGCCTCTTTCGTGACATCCGTTGATACAGGTATCTAAGAACTGCTTAGGGTAAATTTGGTTACAACAATATCCAATATAAAAATTATGCAAAAAATCAAACTTACTTTTTAACTTATAAACAATATATAAACAATTAAAAATCGCTATTTGATTTTAAATATTAAAGGTGGAGACCAGGTATGCAGCATGGAAAGGTGATACAATTTTACTGAAGAAACATAGAAAATTCTTTAAAATGAGTGTTTGGAAAGTTCTTTTTGTTAATTTGTTGCTTAGTTATTGGGAAAATAGCTTCAAAAGCCGATTTTTTAAAATGATTAATAACTTTTCTAAAAATACACTAAAAACTTTATTTTCGCGTAAGTAAATGAACAATATTAGAAGTATTCAGCCGTTAAAATTTCAAGAAGATTTACATAATAGTTATTGCAAAATTGAAATTGTTTATCCCAAAAAGCTTCTATCTACAGCGTTATTATGCATAAACTATTAGGTCAACATAAATTCTAAAGACATCAAATCAAAGAGAAAGGCTCAATTTATCAAATTAGATCAAGTCTTGATTAAAAAGTTTATAATAAATATTATAAAATAATTTTGAAAAAGTAGTGTTATTTTAAGCTTATAAACAATTAAAATAACTCAACCGCATTAACATGTAGGAATTAACTAATTTTGATGGGAAATAAGCCACAATTTTACTAAAAAATGGTTTTATTTTGACAACGACACCCGATTTGAGCGTCGAAACGTTAATAAAATCATTTTTTAGTAAAATTGTGGCTTATTTCCCATCAAAACTAGTTAATTGCAAAAATGCCACAAGAAAGTAGCTTCAGAACAACAACATGTAGGAGGTTAATTTTTTTATTCGACATGTTGGTGTTCTTATACAAACTGAAACAAACATTTAAAGCCCTACAACCCTTAAAACCCGAGATAGTCACTTTTTTTCAAAAATTCATTGGGGCTTTGTTTATAAATATTAGAAAATTTGAAAAGCAACATTTAAACGACAGAAAGAGCATGTTTATACAAAAAAAATTAAAACGATTCTTTTAAAAATGAGCCGTCCATGATGCGCCAAATATGAAGAGTTTAAAAGTAAAGCGATTTTTACCCTCTTTATTTTATTATCAAAAACTTAATTCACAACTACACATTTATAAAAGGCGCAATACCTCCGGTTCTTACCAACGAAAATTGATGTTCTTTTTGAAGTGAATACTTCTAATCGCTTGGTATGGAAATTTGACGCCAAATACTAAATCCGTATTTGGCGTCATTCAAAAGTGGTGACGCGAGTGGTAAGCTTGCGGTATACCGTACATATATAACACTTATTTTAACTTTCATAGTAAACCTGATCCTGAATTTTCTACTGTTTGAATGGTTTCAGGGTGACTTCAACTATATACCGTGAATTTTAAATAATTAATTGGGATTAAGTCGTTTCAACCCTAGAGGGGTGATGTATTAAATTTTTCTTAAAAATAAAGTGCGACACATGCTTTAATGGTAAAACTAAATATAGATTTAAAATTTTTTATGATCGGTTGTCTTCGGGGTGGTTTCAACACTATAGGGGTGATTTGTAAAATTTTTTTCAAAAATTATAGTAGATACGACACACATGTTTTTATAATAAATCACCCTGAAACCAGTCAAACAGTAGAAAATTCAGGATCATACTATGAAAGTTCGAATAAGTGTATATTACAGTGTAATATAAATATGTCCAAAAACAAACTCGACACATTCGAAAGGAAAATACTTAGGAGAATACTAGGACCTGTGAGGGAAAACGGAATCTTCAGAAGTCGATACAACAACGAGCTTTATCAACTTTATAAGGAAACGCCCCTGTCAGACTTCATTAGAATACAAAGATTGCAGTGGGCCGGACATGTGATAAGAATGGGAGAAGATAGGCTACCAATACGAGCACTGAATGCTAGAATGCAAAGAAAGAGACCGGTTGGGAAGCCACGAAAGCGCTGGGAAGACACAGTAAACAGCGACGCACAAGCCCTTTTAGGAGTCCGTGTGTGGAGAAGAGCAGCCACAGACAGGCAAGGGTGGAGGCCAAAAATAAAGGAGGCCAAGGCTCAATTTGGGTTGTAATGCCGTAGAAGAAGAATATAAATATGTACATATATACCGCACGCTTACCACTCGCATCACCATTTTTTTATAACGCCAAATACGAATTTAGTATTTGGCGACAAATTACCATGCCAAGCGATAAGAAGTATTCACTTCAAAAAGAACATCAATTTCCTTTGATTAGAATAGGAAGTATTGCGACTTTTATAAATAATGTGCAGTTGTGAATTAAGGTTTTGATAATAAAATCAAGATGGTAAGAATCGCTCTACTTTTAAACCTTCCACTTTTGGCGCATCATGAATGGCTCATTTTTACAAGAATCGTCTTGATTTTTTTTTGTATAAAAATGATCATTCAGTCGTTTAAATGTTGCATTTTAAAATGTTCTAATATTTATAAACAAAGCTTCGTTTAGAAAGAAAGTTTATTGCAGTCGAAAACATTGTACGGAATTGCGTCGATTCCCTAACAATTTATTGACCTCAGTATCTCGCATATTTCGTCTTGTCCGCAAGTGCCCCCAAATTTGACTTGTCCGGAAATGCTCCGTTCGCAAGTACGCCGATACCAAAAAGAAGAACGGTACAACATCACTAATTAAAATATCAGTTTATATTTGCTGTCTACTCTCCCACCGCAGCCAATTTTTTCATTAAATTTAAAAATAAATAAAATTTAGAAAAAAAATTAACAAAACCCCAAAAAAAAATAAAATGTATAATACAATATTCCAGTTAACAAATTAAAAACCAACAACCCGTCGGCGTCGTTTGTAAAAATAATTAAGATTTAGAAACAAAATTAACAAAACCCCAAAAAAAATCAAATGTATAATACAATATTCCAGTTACCCGTCGTTTGTCACCATTAATCCCTTTATCATAAAGATAAATAACAGTTTGTCGACGAAAATTCCATTCGATCAAATGTTCGTCGACGAATTGTCCATTCGATGAATTGTGCATTCCACCAACTGTTTGTCGACCAAATGTTGTCGACCAATTTTCCGTCGGCGAAGTGTTCTCGACCAACTTTCCGACAGCGGTAATTTGTTGGGATATTTCTTTTATTATGTGTAAAAACACGTATCCACTATGCTTGCGCTCCGAGCTTCTGCAACTGCTCCACATAGTGGACACGTTTGGCGCTCCCGGACTGTGCAATTGTGCGCACTCTGCCTCGGCGCTCCAATCTGTGGCAGTTTATATGTAAGGGAGCGCATACCGTATCGATTGGAGCAGTTGCAGGGAGCGCGGAGCGCAAGAAGTTCGTGAACATAGCGGATGGTTGGCGCTCTCGGACCATGCAACAGTGTGCGCTCCGCCTCAACGGTCCAATAGGTGGCGGTTTATATGCAGAGGAGCGCATGCATCTAGATGGGATCAGTTGAAGGGAGCGCGGAGCGCAAGAGGTTTGTGAACATAGTGGATGGTTGGCGCTCCCGGACCGTGCAACAGTGCGCGCTCCGCCTCGGCGTACCAATTGGTGTCGGTTTATATGTAGAGGAGCGCATACCGTATCGATTGGAGCAGTTGCAGGGAGCGCGGACTGCAAGAGGTTCGTGAACATAGTGGATGGTTGGCGCTCCCAGACCGTGCAACAGTGCGCCAACGACCGTGCGGCAGTGCCTCGGTGGTCCAATATTACGAAAGTAGTGGATACGTACCTTTATAAAGACGGGTATTCGGGTATTCAGTTTTGTTATAATCTAGGGGGGGGAGGGGGAAAGGGCTACATAAGGAAGGTTGTGTAGTGTTGTAGACAATATGTCGATTTGTCGAATTTATGCAACTGGCACAGTGCAAGATACAGGATTGGAAAGTGTAAACTGGAAATATCTATGAAAATATTATAAAACCATTTGCAAATGATAATGACACATTTATAAAAAATACACAACATTTTTTAAACAAATTATCAAATATTGAATTTAATCCAAATAATATTTTAGTAAGTTTTGACTTAAACAGTTTATTTACAAATGTGCCATTAGATAAAACTTTAAACATAATCAAAACGAAATTAGAAAATGATAATACATTAACAACTAGGACAAGACTAAATGTATCAGCTATAATGGAGTTATTGACATTATGTACTAATAATACCTATTTTCAACTAAATAATGAATTCTATAAACAAAATTTTGGTCTCGCAATGGGCTCTTCTTTATCTCCATTATTGGCTAATATATTTATGGAGGATTTCGAAACTAATATCATTTCTAAACAAAATTTAAAACCCACAGTATGGTGGAGATATGTAGATGATGTGTTTTCCATATGGCCTCATAGATCGGAATTGTTGGATACGTTCCTAAATATTATAAACGATCAAGAAGAGACAATAAAGTTTACAATGGAAAAGGAATACAATAACACCCTACCTTTCCTCGATGTTTTGGTCTCAAAGAAGGATACTGGATATGAGACTCAAGTGTATAGAAAACCAACACACACCAACAGATATCTCAATTACAAATCAAATCATAACATCAACGTTAAAAAGGGAATCATTAAATCCTTATATGATAGAGCCAAAATTACTTGTTCTAACGAAAATTCATTTTTAGAAGAAAAACAATGGTTAACATCTGTTTTATTAAAAAATGATTATCCCATATCGTTTATAAATAAGGAATTGTCAAGATTGGATCGAATGGAACAGAACAACTTAGAACGGGATCCTACAACATTCACAAGAAATAATACGAGGAAAATATCAATACCATATATAAAAGGACTATCCGAGAAACTTAAAACAATAGGAAATAAATTCAACATATCAACAACATTCAAAACAACAAACACATTGAGATCTATTCTATCTAAAACTAAACCTAACAGTGAACAAGAAAGAACAAAGAATTGTATTTATAAAATACCTTGTGAATGCGAACAATTGTATATAGGTGAAACGTCAAGAGTCAAGACCATTAGACGTTAGAGTAAATGAACATCAGTCTTATATAAAAAATAGAGAATTTGATAGATCTCAAATATGTCAACACGCATGGGATAATGAACATAGAGTTCAGTGGAGAGATTCAAGTATAGTCCTAAAAGAAGCAGATAGTAAAAAGAGAAAAATCAAAGAAGCGGCTCTAATTATGCTAAATGAAACCAATTGTGTCGCAAATTCTTCGGTAGAATGCAGTAGGATGTGGTTACCCATATTAAAGGAGGAAGTCAATAGAAAGAAAATACCACAATTAGTAAATCAGTAACATATCGAGTTAGTACATATTTAGTATTTTAGTATTATTTAAAATTTAAAATATCAAGTCAGAATTTGGTATTAGTTTTGAGAGTAAACTAAATGTAAACCTAAATACTTACGATGTCGGGATAGTATCGCGAGGTTTTTTCCTGGTTTTCCCTCGTGATTTACTATGGAATCTCTAACGCGAGAATTTCAGTGCCACCGTTGCATTTGGTTGTCTTTTTAAAGACAGATCACATGCTATGATTTTTAGTGGCGGATATTCTTGAGTTGGGATTGATTTCATGTAATCGAATGAACTATCTTTTAGTAAAGTCGTCCCAGAAACGCAACTCATCAATATTGGCAATATCATTTTAAAGTCGTCTACTTTAAAATGTATAATACGTGTCTGAATTGCCGATATAAATGAGTCAGATTAAATAAATTATTAGAAGAATTTTTTACTAAGCAACAACATTTTTGTTTATTTAGTATTATTTTGTATTTTGACAACGACACCCGACTTGGGCGTCGAAACGTTAATAAAATCATTTTTAGGTAAAATTGTGGCTTATTTCCCATTTGAATATACTTGATTATGGAAATATCTAAAATAATTTCTAAAAAAGATAGAGGACCGCTCGACTTCGTTTTTTTTGAAAAAGAAGCTGAGAAAGGTGTAGGCAATGTTCTAACCATACTATTTTTGTTTATCAAAACTTCCAGGTCCATTTACACTCTAAATGTTTTGAGACTTTTCACAAAAAATAAAATTGTGTATTTCAATTTTTATATCTCATTTCCGCCAAAGGTTCGAAAACGAACCATTTTGTTGTTGTGACACCTGCCATTATCAAAGTGTAAAACAATTTTTTTACGAATGTTTAAGTTTATTTTACTCTAATTAATCAAATATATTACATATTATTGCAGTATTTCTTTGCTTGGCGGTTAATGGCTTAAACTATTAACTGTAGGAAATGAATTTCGAATTTCTTCCGCCACTCTGTTTAAATCATGCGCCAAACACGTCACATGAACTAAATTGGGATATAAATCTTTTAGTTGTTGGCCAAATTTGACCATGTATGACGCAGCATCGGAAACCATAAGCAAGATTTTGTTAGTTGGAACAATGTCGGGAAGGAAAAAGTTCATGAAAGCATCGTTTATATACCTAACCATTGTCACATGGTTAACTGTGTAAAGCTGTTTACAAGCAATCAAATATGATTTACCAGGGGCGCTCTCATTTAAACAACCTATTAATAAATTTGCCATATAGCGGCCACAACCGTCATTTCATCTACTATAAAATATATATAATTGTTATCTATAGCTTGGTGGGGTTTTCTGTAAGTGGGGTTTTCCGTAAGTCGGCGACGATTCTTGTGACATCAACAAAAATTTCGCTAAAATATGTTAAAAATATGCCAAAATATGTCAAACGGTTGAAAATATGTTCAAACCATCAAAATATGTTAAAAAAACGAAAATATTCTAATAATGTAAAATTAAATTAGTGTCAAATGCCTTTAATTATCATAATATAATTCGTCCACATCCTGAAGCGTTTGATTGTATCTTTGATGGTTATCGATATGCAAAAAACATATAATAGTCCAGTCGGGTTAGCCGAATAACAGGCCTAACCTTGCATTAGGAGCTGCCTCAAATTTTATTTTTGTAATCTTTAGGGGGGGCCAATAGTAGTGTAAATTTAAAATCTCGACTGAATTCCGCCGTTGCGTTAGCCGCCACCTTGATTTTAAACGAGAACCGTTTTTGCTCAATATCTCCGTAATTTTTAACTTTTCGACAAAAAGTATAAGAAGGAAATTATTGAAAATGCGATTTTCTATAATTTCATTTAGTATAATTTTTTCGTGCGGTCAATATTTTACGAGTTATGGCGGAAAATAGTGATAGTTACAGCATAATTATTGAATTATCTCGTTTATTATTAGTTTTACGACAAAGATGTTTCTATACAAAAATACAGAGAATTAAATTCTACACAATTTTGATTCCTTTCATTTATTTGCTAAAATTAATATTTAAGGTAGTCCGTATGCGGAAATGGCCCGAGCGTAAGACGTGATTGATTTTATAGCAATTGTTTTTGTTCAATATCTACGCCATTTTTAACTAAAATTGTTCCAAATATGATTTCCTACAATTTCTTTTTAATAATTTTTTTCATGCGGTTGATATTTTCCAAGTGGGAAAATAGTAAAAAGTGGTGGGGGCGCATAATTATTGAATTGAATTTTATTTTCGAGCTGACCCAAATTTTATAATTCTATCCTTTAGGGGGATCAATGGTAGTGTAAATTTAAAATCTCGACTGAATTCCGCGATTGCATTAGCCGCCATATTGATTTTAAAGGAAAACCGTTGTTGCTTAATATCTCCGCCATTTTCAACTTTTCGGCAAAAAAGGTGGGAGCTAAAATTATTGGAAATACAATTTCCTACAATTTCTTTTGCATAATTTTTTATATGCGATCAATATTCTCCGAGTTAAGGGGGAAAATAGTGGAAGCGGAGGGGAAGCATAATTATTGAATTGTCTCATTTATTATTAACTTTTCGACATAATTGTACGTAAACAAAAATAAAGATAATAATATTTTATACAATTTTTGAAACTTTCAATGAAACACCATCCAAACTAAGTACATAAAAAACATAAAAAAATATGAAAAAAAAATTTTAAGAAACGCTTTTCTTTAGTTACTAAAATTAAAAATATAAAAAAATCAACCAAAAAGGGTCAATCCATGCCAAGTGGTCCAATATAAATTAAGTGGGTTGCTTGACTATTTTTAATATTTTTTATGTTTCTACCTTTTAAATTTCAGTCTATAGAGTCTACAGAATTCCATTTATTTTATTTTAAAAAAAATTAGTTTGCCGATGACGGCTAATTTCGTTAAAGCGTGTCGATCATTTTCACGGAAAACATGGCTTCGCTCTTTAGCCAATATTTTCACTGAGGTTTGTCCTAGAGCAATAAATCAAAAACCAAACTTTTTAGAAAAGTATACTCCAAATAAACGGCCTATAGCATTATTTAATTTCAAACTACCCTTAAGGCCTTAAATGAACCTCAAAATTTGAAAAGGTAAACTGATAAAATTCCATTTTCAGCATTTTTTTAACAGCATAAGACAAGCCGATAATGGTTTGTAATGTTTTTCTGCAAAAGACATAGTTATATACTTTAACTAAAAAAAGTTTGAGCTTTGAGACTTGAGTAAATTTTTTCAAAAAAAAATCTCAAATATATAATTTTTTGAAAAATCTCAAAGTTTGACCCCTTATATCTCTGATGGGCACGAATAAAAAAATTTGAAATTTGGCTAAATGTTAGCCTCTAGTAAGTAGAATAAGGAGTAAAAATTTGGAGTTGCAGACTTACCTCATATAGGAGTTGCAGGCCTAAAAAATTGGTCAAAAATTAAAATAGTAAAAATTTGAGCGTTTGCAGGCAGGCTAATTAAAATTAATCTATTTTTACCAAATTTCATAATGAATACAAATTTAGGTATACAGGGTGGGCCAAAGAAAAGAGTTCACCTTGATATTTGGCACTTATTATATTTTAAGGAAATGCCGAAACAGGTCGATTTTATTTTTAAATTACAACTTATTTATATATATTTCATACGTCTCTATGACGTGTCATCATCAGTAACGTCATCCATCTGGGCGTGATGACGTAATCGATGATTTTTTTAATGGAAATGGGGGTAGTATGTTATCTCAATTGAAAGAGTGTTCAATTCTCTGTTCAGTAGTATAAACAATAATATAATTATTTATACAGGGTGGCCAAAAAATAATTTTTTAATTCAATTAATTGACTCAAAAAGAGGAATGCATGTAATTTATTTAACTTAAAATACATTTTATTGCTGCCATAAAATAGAAAAAAAATTATTATTTGGCAAATAAACATTGCTTTTCGCTTAAATTAAATATTCAAACTGTCAAGAGGTAGGTGGGAGGCTGTTTGTGATTTAATTTAAGCGAAAAGAAATGTTTATTTGTGAAATAAACATTTTTTCTATTTTCTGATAGCAGTACAATGTATTCTTAGTTGCCACAAAACCCATTTAAAAAAATCATCGATTACGTCATCACGCTCTGATGGATGACGTCACGTAGTATGAAATATATCCCAAAAAGTTGCAACATAATAAAAATAAAAATGGACCCATTTCAGTATTTCCTTAAAATTTAATAGGTAACTATTGCCAAATATCGAGGTGGAATCTTTTCTTTGGCCCACCCTGTATAAATTTGTATTCATTGTGAAATCTGGTGAAAATATATTAATTTTTATTTTATTGGACAGTTTATTTGAATTTTAATTATCCTGTCCGCAAACGCTAAAATTTTGACCATTTTTATTTTTGACCATTTTATCAGGCCTGTAACTCCTATGTGACGTAAGTCTGCAACTCCAAATTTTTACTTCTTATTTTACTTGCTAGGGGCTAAAATTTAGCCAAATTTAAATTTTTTTCATCCGTGCCCATCAGGGATATAAGGGGTCAAACTTTGAGATTTTTCAAAAAATTACATTTTTGAGATTTTTTTTTTTAAAATTTACTCAAGACTCAAAGCTCAAACTTTTTTTATTTAAAGTATGTACGTATGTATTTTCTAGAAAAAAATTACAATCCATTATCGGCTTGCCTTATGCTCTCAAAAAAATGCTGAAAATGGAATTTTATCAGTTTACGTTTTCAAATTTTGAGGTTCATTTAAGGCCTTAAGGGTAGTTTTAAATTAAATAATGCTACAGGCAATTTTTTAGAGCATACTTTTCTAAAAAGTTTGGTTTTTGATTTATTGTTGTAGGACAAACCTCAGTAAAAATATTGGCTAAAAAGCGAAGCCATGTTTTCCGTGAAAAATGATCGACACGATTTTACACAAATGGCCGTCATCGGCAAACTAAATTTTTTAAAAATAAAATGAGTGCAATTTTGTACTCTCTATAGACTGAAGTTTAAAAGGTAGAAAAATAAAAAATATTAAAAATAGTTAAGCAACCACCTTTGGACCACTTTTCTTGGATTGACCCAAAAGCAAAAAATAAACAAAAATTGAAAAAATCTAACACATTCGTCAAAGAAAAGCGTGACGCGTGTTCATCGAATAAACGGTTTTCGCCCCACGCTTTTCTTTAACGAATGAGAGTTTTTCAATTTTCGTTTATTTTTTGCTTTTTAGTTGATTTTTTATATTTTTAATTTTAGTAACTAAAGAAAAGCGTTTCTTAAAAATTTTTTTTCATATATTTTTATTTTTTACTTTTTAATCTTACACTTTTCAAACATTAAAATATATCGTCATGTTTATTAAAATTAGTATAAAACATACGATGTACTAACATGAAAAGGAGACGGAATCGGCAAAAAAATTGAAACTTTATTGTTTATTTATTAAGCATAACGTAAACATATAACGTAAAAAGTGAAATTATGTATTGTTCATATCATTATCTACAATCCGTAAAAGTTTCAAGTTTTTACATTGTAAAAAACAAGAGAATTTAAGAATTTTCCATTAAAATCGTGTTTTTTTTATTTAAACAATTAACAAACATGAAAAAAAATTTTTATTGACTATTCGTGTATTGTTCCCGCGAATGCATATGTCTACAAAATTTCATTCATTTGCATTGAAGAAAAGGCAGTCAAATTAACGTCTAAAGATTTGACGCAAACTATTGAACTAAATAAAAGCGTTTAATAAATAATAACTTATATGCACTAAGTTCACTTAATTTTATTAGCTAGCGGATTTTATTGGTTGAATTTGTCTGTCTATATTTTAAGCTTCATGTCAGCTAATATATTTTAATATTTCAACATTTTTTTTAATTTTGGATTCTGTAGGGGAAAATTTCCCAATCCTCCCCCTCGTAAACCCGCCACTGGTTCTCTCGAAAAGTTTCAGTCGTAATTGCAACAAATTCAGTCCTTACACTTTTTATCAAAAAGTTGAAAATGGCGGAGATATTGAATAAAAAAAAATTGGTATAAAATCAATCAGATCTTACGCTCGCTCTTTTACCGCGTACATACTACCTTAAATATTGATTTTATAAGAAAAATGTAAGAGATTAAATTTGTACAAAATTTAATTATTCTCCTTTTTGTATAGGTACATATTTGTTGTAAAACTGATAATAAACGAGATAATTCAATAATTCAATAATTATGCTGTAACTGCCACTATTTATCCCCCATAACTCTGAAAATATCGACCGCACGAAAAAAATTACAATAAACGAAATTATAGAAAATCGTATTTACAACAATTTCAGTCTCTAGAATTTTTTTCGAAAAGTTGAAAATGGCGGAGATATTGACCAAAAACCGTTCACGTTTAAAATCAAGATGGCGGCTAACGCAACGGTGGAATTCAGTCGAGATTTTAAATTTGTACTACCATTGAGCCCCCTTTAAGATTAGAAAAATAAAATTTGGGGCAGCTCCTAATGCAAGGTCATTAAGCAATAAAAACACAATAATGAACTAGTACACCATAAGTATATTACCAAATATACTATATATTAAATAAACATAGTATATTATTAAAATATTACATTTTTAAAAGTATAATATGTAACATGAATACAAATGTAAAGTTTACCTTTAACTAGTATCTAAAAGATTAGTTCTCAGCATACCTCACATTTATCTAAAATTTCATATTTTACTTCTACAGTTGATATATCCACCCCGTACAGAACATCATCTTGAAGGTTTAGGTCGGCAGTCTTCTGCGGGCAATTATATAACATATTTATTTTGGTTATGTCACGTTTACTAAATCCACATCTCTGTCCAATACGGGACTCCTCCACACTCTTATCTTTTGGAACAAAGCTCTTGAGGGGATATTGGATACCGCCATGATAAACACTATATTGCATGATGGAATCGTAGTCGTAGGAAATATTGAACGTATTGCCACTCACTATATCAAATTCCTTTCTATGCCTCGGACGTACGTTTAGCGGATTATACTCAATATAATTATCTCTATCGGACCTGCCAAATTCATGAAAAAATCCAATAAGGTGCATGAGTTCATGTATTACAGTTCCAGCTACATCTTCGTAAAAACAACTTGGACCTAGGGTTGTTACGCAAGGTCTTCTACCACTACTAATCTTACCAACCTCAGAACAACATGCATCACGGTCATTGACAATTATTGCATAAAATATGTCATTTTTTTTTTGGGTACAAATTTAATGCATGTGTAATATTGGTAGAGTTCCATAACTTTTTGAATAGTTTTTTTCTCACGATTTGTAAAAGTTCCGTTAAGTACATATGGTACTCGTCCATCATCCCATAGACCCTCACGTTCTGTTAAAGCATTTCTTAAATTCGTGGAGCTTGAACATTGACTTGGTTCTGGAGGTGGTTTACGTTGTGCCTGCCATGTACATTGACCAACTTTGAAATTTTTTAACAGCAAAGTGTTAACATCGGTAACATATAATATAAAAACAAAAACCAATAAACGCTGCATCTTTAAAATTCACTTACTACACTACAGATGAAACTTGTACTTAATAGAATTTAGTTTACCGATCCTTTTTATACAAAAAATTAATTGTTTTGAATTAGTAATAAAATAAGTTTTATTATTTTAATTTTCTAAAAATCAATAAATCCAGTTTATGAATATATATATATATATATATATATATATATATATATATATATATATATATATATATATATATATATTATAATAATAAAATTTCTACATCCTCAAAATATATAGGGTGGAAACCACTTTGGTATAAAATTGTTTGTGTTGTTATTTTCGAAAATTAGAAAAAAAAGCTTCTTTTTCTTTAAGTGCTATCTTCGCGACGGAGGTTGGTAATCATCATAGCTATTCGGATTTTAGAGACAACTGCTCTGAACAGTTCATTTGATGTACATTTGTACCATTCTCTCAGGTTGCACAATGCACAGCCACGATATTCTGCGTCTCTTCTTTTTTCTTAAATCTTTCCCTGCATACTCAATTGGAGCAAGATGTATCTCTCTCCATGTGTAATATGTCCTACATATTCCTTTTTTTGTTGTTTTAATGGTATTTAGGATTTTCATTTCTTTATTCATCTTTCTCAGAACCTCTTTTTTTGTGACATGTTCTGTCCACGATATTTTCAGAATGAATTCTTCTGTACACCCACAGCTCGAGTGACTCTAGTTTTTTCAATGATGCAGCATTCAAGGTCAAAGCTTTCATTCCATAAAACAAAATCTAGAAAACGTAGCACCTAGCCAATCTTACTCTTAGCTCTAACTTTAAATCTCTTTGTAGAGTAGAGTACTTTTATCATTTTGTTAAAATTTGCTCTAGCATTTTCTACTTTGATTTTGACTTTCTGTAAGTAATCTTCTGTGGAGTTGATCATTGTTTCAAAGTATGCATATAATTTTGTCTTCTTGACATTCATTGTTAAACCGTACACTTTTCCAAACTACGCTATTCTGGTGACCAACTTGTAAAGATCATCGATATTTTCAGCTAAGGTGACAGTGTCATCCGCATATCTAATGTTGTTAATGGGAACTCCATTTAATTTTATTCCAACTGTTTCACCCCCAAGAGCTTCTTTCAGGACCTCTTCCGAGTAGGCATAACAAAGGATTGGCGACAACACGTATCCCTGTCCCACTGCACGTCTGATTCCAATTTCCTCTGAGAGCTGATCGTTAACACGTACTTTTGCTTCTTGCTTATAGTATAAATTCGATATAATCCTAAAGTCATTGTAGTCTATCTTCTATTGATTCCAGGACATGCATTAATTGTTCCTGCTTTCACTTTGTCGAATGTTTTATTATATTCCATAAAACACGCATATATAATCTTGATTGACGTCCGAGCACCTTTGTATAAGTATGTCAACTGAAAAAAGAGCTATAATTGTAACTATTCTATATCCGTCATCCTAATGTCATAACATTACCTTTTATATCTTTCAGTTTGAATGTTCAATTAGGCCAGGAACCGAAGCTTTTCACCTCGCAATTTTTACAGAATGGATCGATTTGCTTGAAAATTTGAGAATAAGTAGTGAATAGTCCAAGGATCAAAATCTATAAGATGCTGAAAGGCGCTTCTGCCATGGGGGTGGTTGCCACCCCATGTCGAGGGTGGAAATTTTTTACTATATGTTGACGGCAAAAGTTGATAAAAACATTCATTCTAAGCAAAAAATGTTGAATACATTTTTTTGATAAAATTCATAGTTTTCGATTTATTCGCTATCGAAAGTGTTAGTTTTGTATAGAAAAAAACAATGTTTTTCGATTCGATTCACTCAATTTTTGCCGTAGAAAAATTTTTTTTAAACCAAGTTCTTGTAAATTAAATAACCTACAATTTTATATGGAAACATTTTTTTGTATCTCTGATGCTAATCTTTCTATTCTGAAGAAAATAGCATTTTTACCAAACTACAAAAATTCTTTATGCGCTTTTAACTCCAGTTATTTAAAAACTAATCATTATAAGCCAGTCAAACTTCTAGAATCTATTAATAATACCTAAGTAAATAAGAATGAGTAAGACCAATGACCAAAAACACCGCTAACTTACATTATTATGCTTTCAATTGGATTTCTCCTTTTTTTTATTATTTGATGATTATTTTTTGACCGTAACTTTTTTTATTTTTAATTTAGAAAGTTTGGTAACAAAATAATTTTGTAAGTTTTTACAAGATCTATAAGCCTATTAATATTAAATCTTTTTAAAATCCTCAGTCGCAGAAAGAGGTGACTTTGAAAGGGTTGGTAAAGGTTGCATGGTAAAGGGTTTGTAATTTGCATGTTTTAATTGGCAATAGATCACTCAATTTTTGCCGTAGAAAAAATTTCTGCAAACCAAGTTCTTGGGAATTAAATAAGCCAAAATTTCATATTTAAACATTTTTTTTTTGTATCTCGGATGCTAATTTTGCTTTGCTGAAGAAGAAATAATTTTTTTCCAAACTACAAAAATTGGTTATTCGCTTTTAACTCCATTTTTTTTAAACTAATCATTCTAAGCCGGTCAAACTTTTAGAACCTATTAATAATACATAAGTAAAAGAGGCCAAGTAAGGTTAATGACTAATTTTAATTACGGTGGTGATTAGGGGGTTGCTTGCGATCACTTTTTCGCTAAAAAAAAATGGGGACTGATATTCTTTTCATTATAAGTCACTTAATTTTTGAGCTAGAGACCTTTTTAATTTTTGGTGATAGATATTTTAAGTACTTTAAATTAGTTTGAACAAGTTGTCCTCGAAAAATGCATAATTTTCCCGTCTTTTGACTTTAAAACTACAATATTTAGCAATTGACGAAGAAGAGCTAACATATAATAAAGTATAGCTCGATTACTATTGGTCCTAAAGAAAATTTATAAAATCGGTTATGTTTATTTTTTCAAAAGGTACATTTTTGTTGAGTGAAGTTATTTTGAAAAAACCAAAACTTATGGAGTTATTAGCAGAAAACTTATTGAAAACATTGATTTTTTCGATATAAAACTAACACTTTCGATATATTAGCGAATAAATCGAAAACTATCAATTTTATCAAAAAAAATGTATATTCTTGTTCTCATGATCATTTTTCAGTGCGTCACAGTTTTTCGATTTCTCTCTAATGCATTAAGTTAGATGAGACGGAAAAAGCGGTAGCTCCGTGATTAAACACAAAAATAATGCAGCATTACAATGGTTATATACATAAGATGTATATTCCTAACCTACGTTTGATTCGTTGATATTTAGAATGCGCGTTTTTTCTAGCCAATCAAATACACGTATTACGAACATTTGACGAAAACTTCGTTCATTTTGGCCATTTTTTAGAAGTGTCAAAGAGTCAAGTGACGGTTATTATTCAGGTCAGTATTTTGTGTGCCTGTCATTTTGAAATTTCGAATTCGACTTCCCTTGTGTTTCACAACGTCTTTGTGCATTTTTTTGTGTTTTGGTTTAGAATTTAGTTCGTTAAAAGTTAGTCATTGGCGTGAGGAGACTAGAGACATTTGAGATGTACCGAAGAGTGCTAAATATCTCATGAGTAGATAGAATAGCCAACGTGGAGGTAATGAGACTTACGCATAAGGAACGAGAAGAACTAACAAATAAGAAGAAAACTGAGATATATGGGACATGTGATGAGAGATGTATATCTAATACTCCAGGTCATTATGCAAGAAAATATCTATAGTAAGGAGACGTAACTCATGGCTGAAGAACCTTAGGGACTGGTTTGGATGTAATAACAATGAATTATTTAGAGCCGTGGTTTCAGAAATAAAGATCGCTCTGATGACTGCCAACTTTTGAAGCGGAGACAGCACCTAGAGAAGGAGATAAAAACACAATTAATGGATAGTTTTGTGTCATTTTTAATGTTTCCATATTTATAAACTTAATTAACAATATTGTTTACTTTTTAATTTTATTCCCCTTTATAAAAAATACCTACATGTTAACATATTGTGTAGAAATCAAATATACTAGATTACTAATTATTTTAATTCCACCAGCTTTTCACCTATGGCTAAGTACGATTCTAGCATCTGTCAGATTCGTCAATAATTACATGAAATATGTCTCGACACACCCAATACAGTATATGACGTCATAATTAATGACACACTGAAAAATGATCATGAGAACAAGAATAGAACGTTTTTTGCTTAGAATGAACGTTTTTACCAACGTTTGTGATTAAAGTATAATAAAAAATTTGCACCCACGAGATGGGGTGGCAACCACCCTCATGGTAAAAGCGCCTTTCGGTATGATATAGATTTTGATCTTTGGACTACCCACTACTTGTTCTCAAATTTTCAAGCAAATCGATCCATTCTGTGAAAATTGCGAGGTTTTGTCCTATTGAAAGCTTTATTACTTGGACGAAAAAATGTGTTTGTGTTGTATGGTTGTACGGTTACTATGGACGACGAACGTAAAATCAAACTTCACGGTTCTTAGACATTACTACGGTAGCCTAAATCGACTAACCAATGAACATTAAGGGTGAGATTACGTCACGAGAGTTTACTGTCATTTGAATCGTAATATGATTTTTTTCGAATCCTGAGGAAACCAAGTATTTTAGAAAAATTTAAACGCAGGATGCAAGATTACATTATTACCGAGGGCGGAAAGCCCCTTAGAATAAACAAGCAGATTCTATTGAATGAAATATTTGAAATTAAATATCACACTTCTCTTTTATTTTCAGCCCTGTAACTTATTAAAATAAACATTATAGAAGTTTTCAGGGACTTTCAGCCCTCGGTAATAATGTAGTCTTTCATTCTGAGTTTAAATTTTTCAAAAATATTTATTAGTTTTCTCAGGATTCGAAAAAAATGAATACAATTAAAACACATTGGGAATTTTGACATGCGTCAAGGTTTTGCATTAACTCAATGTAAAATTCTGAACTGTTAAATTCCAGCTTCCCTAATAATTATTTTACATCAAAAGACATTAGAAACTATTTGAAGAGGATTGAAATCTGTATTGGAAATAACTGTTAAAATTGGTCTACGTAATTAAACATATTCCAAAATTTTGTAAAAATGTAATACATTTTAGTTTTCAGCCCAAACTTAGGCCACACACAATGCAATAATGTTCACATTTTTGAACTGTCAATATTTTTATTTTCATCTATTGTTTAAAAACAATACAGTTGATAAGATACCCTCAGTTGCGGAGAAAGGATTAATAATAAAGATTTTTTATTCAGTCAATGGTGTGAGCACTGTCAGTTAAATAGTAACGTGTGGCCTTACTTTTACACGCATACCTATTGTGGCAAATGTATCATATTTTTCAAAATTTTGGAATGCATTTAAATCGTAGAACAATTTTAACTTTTGATTTGAATACAGATTTTAATTCTCTACAAGTATTCTCTCATGACTTTTGATGTAGAATAATTAGGGAAGCAGGAATTCAACAATTCAGAATTTTACATTGAGTTTCCTATGGCCCTTTTTACGATTCACCACCCGGTATAAGATAAAATGTGTACTATTTGTCTTATTATTTCATAATAACACAAATAATACACATATATACACAATAACACACATTCAATGATCGAAAATAATTTAAAAATATGGGAATGTAAACTCTTGTGACGTAAAGTCAAAAATATAAGTCTCCCCACCACCGTCGGACAAGACAACATCAAACTTTACGAGCTAGAGCGATAAAGTGACGGTACTCAGTAAACGTCAACTTTTCGTTGCCATTGACAAGCGAAAAATTCTTCTTTATCAAGTGATTGTAGAAAAAATATATTATTAAAATATGACATTTTAAAAAGTATATAATATGTAACATGAATACTAATTTAAATTTTACCTTTAACCAGTATCTAAAAATTAGTTCTCAGCATGTAATACATTTATTTAAAATTTCATATATTTTTTTAAGGTTTTCGTTAAATTGTGTGTTCTTTAATGGTATAAATAATTTAATAATCATACTTATAATATTATGTAGTTAGGAATTAAGCAATAAAAACACAATAATGTACTAGTACACCATAAAATATATTATTAGAATATTACATATTTAAAAGTATAATAATATGTAACATGAATACTAATGTACATTTTACTTTTAAAAATGTACTATTCAGCATGTAATGCATTTATTTACTTGTCCTACAGTTGATATATCCACCCCGTAAAGAAGATCATCTTGAAGGTTTAGGTCGGCAGTCTTCTGCGGGCAATTATACAAGATATTTATTTTGGTTATGTCACGTTTACTAAATCCACATCTCTGTCCCAAACGGGACTTCACCACACTCTTATCTTTTGGAGCAAAGCTCTCGAGGGGATATTCCATAGTGGCATGATAAGTACTATACTGCATGATTGAATCGTAGTCGTAAGGAAGACTGAACGTATTGCCTCTCGTTATATCAAATGCAAATTTATACTGTGGACGTATGTTTGCCGGAATAAGCTCAATATAATCATCTCTATCGGACCTGTTATGTTTATGTTAAAATCCAATAAGGTGCATAAATTCATGTATTGCAATTCCGGCTACTTCTTCTTGAAAACAACTTGGACCTAGGTTTACTATGCTAGTACCACCACTTACCTTACCAACAGCAGAACAACATTCATCAATCTTATTGATAATTTTTGCATAAAATTTGTCATTTTTTGTTTTGGGTACAAATTTAATACATATGTAATTATTGTAGAGGTCCATGACCTGTCCCACAATTTTTTTCTGACGGTCTGTAAAAGATCCTTCTAAGAAATATGGTATTCGTCCATCATCCCATAGACCAGCACGATCTGTTAAAACATTTCTTAACTTGTTGGAGCTTGAACATGGACTTGGTTCTGGAGATAGTTTACTTTCTCCCTGCCATGTGCATTAACCAACTTTGTAATTTTTTAACTGCAAAGTAGTGGTAACATCGGTAACATATCATATAATATAATAACAAAAAGCAATAAAAGTTGCATCTTTGAAAATCACTTACTACACTACAGATGAAATTTGTATAGAATTTAGCTTACCGATCCTTTTTATACAAAAAATGAATTGTTTGAATTAGTAATAAAATAAGTTTTATTATATTAATTTTCTAAAAATCAATAAATCCAGTTTATGAATAAATATATAAAATAATAATAAAATTTCTACAACCTCAAAAAATATAGGATGGAAACCACTTATGGTTTAAAATTGCTTATGTTGTTATTTCCGAAAATTAGAAAAAACGCTTCTTTTTCTTTAAGTGCCGTCTCCACAACGGAGGTTGGCAATCATCATAGCTTTTCGGATTTTAGAGACAGCTGCTCTGAGCAGTTCATTTGATGTACATCCGTACCATTCTCTCAGGTTGCGCAGCCACGATATTCTGCGTCTCCCCATGCTTCTTTTTCCTTGAATCTTTCCCTGCATAATCAATTGGAGCAAGATTCATCTCTTTTTACGTGTAATATGTCCGAAATATTCCAATTTTCTTGTTTTGACGGTATTTAAGACTTCCATTTCTTTATGCATCTTCCTCATAACCTCTTTATTTGTGACGTGTTCTGTCCACGATATTTTCAGAATTCTTCTGTACACCCACAGCTCGAATGATTCTAGTTTTTTCATTGTTGCAGCATTCAAGGTCCAAGCTTCCATTCCATAAAACAAAGTCGAGAAAACGTACATATCGCCAACCTAACTCTTAGCTCCAGCTTCAAATCTCTTGTGCAGAGCAGTTTTCTCATTTTGTTCAAATTTGATTTAACCTTTTCTATTCTGATTTTGATTTCCTGTAAATAATCTTCTGTGGAGTTGATCATTGTTCCAAGGTATGCAAATTAGTGGACTCGTTCGATATTGGATCCGTTTATGAAGAGATTCTTGTTATTACTTTGAGCTTTCGATATTCTCAAAAACTTTGTCTTCTTGACATTCATTGTTAGACTGTATACTTTTCCAAACTCCGCTATTCTGGTGACCAGCCTCTGAAGGTCCCCGATATTTTCAGCCACGATGACATTGTCATCCGCATATCCAATGTTGTTAATGGGAACTCCATTTACCTTTATTCCAGCTATTTCACCCTCGGGAGCGTCTTTCAAGATCTCTTCCGAGTAGGCATTAAAAAGAATCAACACGCATCCCTGTCTCACTTTACGTCTGGTTTCAATTTCCTCTGACAGCTGATCGTTAACACGTACTTTTGCTCGTTGCTTATAGTATTTTTATATAATCCTGAGGTCATTGTAGTCTATCTTCTTTGATTCCAGGACATGCATTAATTGTTCCTGTTTTCCCTTTGTCGAATGTTTTATTATGGTCAATAAAACACGCATATATATCTTGATTGACATCCAGGCACCTTTGTATAAGTATGTTCAGTAAAAAAAGAGCTTCACGAGTTCCCAGGCCTTTGCGAAACCCAGATTATATATTAGTCCAGGGCGCATCTGTTTTGAGATGGACGTTGAGAGGTGACTCAAATCCGGTTCCAAACAGGTCCGGAACATTGTTTAAATAATCAAAATGTCAAAAAATGAAGGAAAAATTCGATTTTTTTCTTCGTTTCTTGATTATAACTTTAAAAGTATTCATTTCCGAGAAAAGTTGTACTGACATAAAAGTTGCGTAATTAAATTTCCTACAATATAGAATTGGTTAAAAATTTAAAAAATAGTCACCTTTGTTGCAAAATAGCAATAATTGCGAAAAAACCATACAAAAACAAGTATTCGCATTTTACGTTTTTCAACAATTTATGCTGCACTAAGGACCTTCATATTTTACCCAGAAAAACTTTATGATACAATTAAGCAACACTGTAAATTTCATTAAGATCGGTTTAATAGATTTTGCAAAATAAATTTTGCAATCCAGCTTTCGCAAAAAAAATTCATTTTTTCAAAATGTTACAGGACTGAAAATAAAGCAGATAGCAAGTTGAAAATTTTTTGCTTATAGAAGTGTACCGTACCTTTCATTTGCAATTTTCAAAATTAAAATCGATTAATTACGACGGCGTCAGGAAATTTTTTAAATAAACATTAATTTTTGGAGCTACGCGCAGCACAGCGGTGTTCGATTCACACAAGTTTATTTCCACCAAAATTTCTTCCAATCTTTATCTAATATATTATTTTCTTACTCTATATTTTGTTTTATTTTATTATTTTAATTCCACAAAAATCAAACTAATTTTATTATGGTTTGTGAAATATTGTTTAAACAATTGCATATGTTTAAAAATAATAAACTTTTTTTCTCTTAGTCAAAATATATGAACAAAGAAAGTTTTTGCTAATAAAAGTGTTATTTCAAAGGATAAAGTATGTGTTTTTACTTTGCAATGAACAAATTTATTTATTTATATCGAAATGTAATAAAAATTAAAATGTATCAATCATTATCAAAGGTCATTGGAATGCCCAATCAGAGCAAACTATCCGCTGTCCTGCGCGTAGCACCAATAATTAATGTTTATTTAAAAAAAATCCTGACGCTGTGGTGTTAATCGATTTTAATTTTGCAAAATTGAAAATAAAAGTACAGTACACTTCTATAAGCAAAACAAATTTCAACTTGCTATCTGCTTTACTTTCAGTTCTGTAACATTTTGAAAAAAAATGAATTTTTTTGTGAAGGCTGGATTTCAAAATTTATTTTGCAAAATCTATTGAACCTATCCTAATGAAATTTACAGTATTGTTTTACTGTATCATAAAGTTTTTCTGGTTGAAATATGAAGGTCCCTAAGTGTAGCATAAATGGTTGAAAAACGTAAAATGCTAATACAGTAAAAACAAGGGTGACTAATTTTTGAATTTTTAACCAATTCTATATTGTAGGAAATTTAATTACGCAACTTTTATGTCAGTACAAGTTTTCTCGGAAATGAATACTTTTAAAGTTATAATCAAGAAACGAAGAAATAAATCGAATTTTTCCTTAATTTTTGATATTTTGATTATTTAAACAATGTTCCGGACCTTTTTGAGAGGTAGGATAACTAAAATATTATTATTTGATTTATTTTCAAGCAATTTCTGCAAAAACATTTGAGTCACCTCTTAACGTCCAAATGTACTAATATTTTTACAGATCCGCCCTGGTCTATATAATTAATATCTATGTCCAGTTTATGATATATTCGGTTACGGATGACTTTCAGCAGCAACTTTAGCACATGGGACATCAAGCTAGTGGTGCGGTAGTCGCCGCATTTTCTTGCGTTTTTCTTTTTAGGGAGACAAATAGAGATTGACGTTAACCATTCATTAGGTAATGTGCCTGAGCTATAAATTTTGTTCAAGAGTATCACTAAAACATTAATATGCTGCTCATCTATAATTTTTACAAGGTCGATAGGAAGCATGTCAGGTCCTGGGCTTTTTCCGTTCGTCATTGTTTTTAATGCGTGTGTTACAACATATTTCTTGGTATGGAGTTTATTTTTACAAGGATGTCTTTTCGTTTCATCCCTATCCCCCTATTTTCAAGCCTCTCTACAGTTGCGTCATTCTTGATTTTAAAGCTTTTCTCATATGTATTCTTTATATGTTAGCCACAATAACATCTTACAAACCTTAGAGAAAATTGGTATAAGAGACAACTGTTTACAATTATTTAGAAGTTACCTCTCTGATAACTGGTATGAATTAAAAACAAAAGCAGAATATGATCTACAACTAATAAGAGAATGGTTTGACTACAGAATACTAACAATCAATTTTAAGAAAACTGTTTATCTACCAATATTTAACTCTAACTTGACCACTGATCTTTTCAAACCCCTTCAAATATCACATAATAAACAAAATTTTTATATTAAACCCGTAGCAAATGTTAAATATCTAGGAGTTTTTATAGATACACATCTAAAATGGGACTTTCACATTAAATATATCATTAAAAAGCTACAGTTTATCCTGTATAAATTTAAACATCAAACATAAAACACATACCTAATATATACCTTCGCACACTATATTACGGACTAGTGGAAAGTCATCTATGTTTTGGTATACTGGCTTGGAGAAGCTCCCTGAAAACACACATTCTCCCACTAGAAATCATACAAAGAAGATTTCTGAAAATTATTATGTCTAAACCATACTCCTACTTTACAGATAGATTATATAGGGAGAGTAATATATTTGACTTGAAACAGTTATATTTTCTTTGTGTGTCCTCAAAATATCACACCATGAAAACAGACAGCAATTTACCATCACATGAGCATGATACAAGAGGCAAACACTTCTATATGGTCCCGAAAATGACAAAGTCCTTCTGTCAAAGAAGTTTTCTATTTCTAGCCCCGAAAATATTTAATCATATCCCCAGTAATATCAAAAATACTGAGAATGCTCTTCTATTTAAAAAGAAATTAAAATCTTTTCTGATGGCACAAACAAAAATTTTTTGTGACATCATTATAGTAGCTTAAATTTACATACGTTAAAGAACAAAAAAAATAAATGAAACTCCAGAGTCACTACCACTTTTTATAAAATTTTAATAGTTATATTGTTCGCTTTCACCTATATTTCAAATTTTATATTGTTTTAGACTGATTGATTTTGCTTATTATTTTTATCATATTTAATGAAAAATGCGTATATACACCATTCTTCAAACATATTACTAGATAACTAATTGAGCCATATATAAATGTTTCTTTAAAAAAATTAATTATTCGTGCTTTATTGTTAAACTAAGTATTTCTTTTATTGTTTGCATTGTATTATTTATTCTACGTATCATAAATATTTACTAAAACATAACTGTGTACTTACAATTAAAAAAAAACTTATCTATTTATTGCATTGTATTATATTGTAATCTATTGCTATTTATGTTGTTTATATTGTTATAAATATTGAAAAAGTTTGTACCTATAATTGTTGAATAAATTATTCTTATTACTATTATTTATATCTGTAAATTTCATCGGTTCAAATTGTTTATGTTTGAAAAGAATGTAGTTAAAATGGCTTGAACGGGTAAACTACTAATCACGAGTTTATGCAAAGTTTGAACAGCCATATAACATAACCAATTTTTGTCTAACAAGGCAACAAAAAACCCAAAATATTCAGAAAAGAAAAACGTACATTTTATTACTCTTTTAGATATAATTTTTAAGTTATTTACAAAAAATTGAATTTTTTTCCAAAATAAAAAAAAATTTGAAACCATTTTTTTTATCCGAGGCCTACCTTTGATCGTTTATAAAATGCCCTGATCGGCCCCTGGGCGAGAAGAGTTTAATCCTTGTGTTAAATCCTTGCACTCACTTTTGCAAAATTTGTATCTGGCTGTGTGGGTGTTACCTTAAAGCCAAAAAAAAACCATTTTTTTTTTCAAAAACGAACCTCTTGAATCAATTAAACTTATAAGATCATATTAACCATACATAAGTAAAGTAACTTGTGAAGCAGTAACGATTAATTTTATTTGGGAAGCTAATTAGGGGGTGACTTTTGTGATTTTTTTACCAAAAAATAAAAGGGTTCAACAATATTTTGAGCGCAACTCACTCACTTTTATTGTTAGAAGCTTTTTTAACAAACAAAAATAAACATTTTTTTCACCCTTTAACCTTTAACTACACGCACGCGCTGGCGTATTTTGTACGCCAGATATAAGAATTCTACTGCAAATATATTTAAAAATTTAATTTTTGACCTTGTTTATCTCTCTTACCTATCACTTGAATGTGCTTTACAATTTGTTTTTAGTTTCGTTATAATCGGCTTTCTGGGAAGATCGTAATTTACAGTTTATTATTTGTTGTTTCCGGTGGTGGACAATATACGCCACGATTATATTAATATAAGTAGTAATATAAGTACATATTTCAATTGTTTTTTAGTCATTATGGCACAAAATATATTTTTCTTTATAAACAATACTTTCTCTCCAGTAAAAAATCACATTTCAAAAAATTTTTTATTAGTAATTTTATTTATCATGGAATCCAGTTATTCCATGATTTCAGTTATAAATCCCAATTGGCTTACTGAGAAGGAACTCCAAGTGTTCACTGATGCCGAATAAGGTTTATAACAAACAACTAAGGGTATTTTTTCAAAAAAAAAATAACAAATCCGCTGTTTTTAAGTGTATTTTATTGTGGCGTATAAAGTACGCCACGCGTGTAGTTACGTTATAACTTGATGCGCGGGTATTTAAAGGTTAAGAAGTAGTAATAAGTTTTCCCTGAAAATTGCTTTGTTATTTGGTTATTTCACGTTGAAATATTGGATTTGGAACTTGACGAAGAAGAACCTACATTTTATAAGTTGATATGACTTAGTGAAAAAACTTCTACAGAACAAAAATTTCTTAGAATTATTCATTTTATCCAATTCTTAACAAATTTTGAATGTATATTTTTCACCCCCGAGAAAATATTTGTTACCCGTATTTCTAAATTTTTGTAAAAGGGAGGGGGTGTAGAATTGTAAACTTTTTCTTGTATACTAATAGACAATTCTGTGCTCTGTGCGTAAAGTGAGTTAAGTCCAAAAATGATCTAAATTAGCCAATGCAGTATCTGTATGTTATAATTTGATATCTACATGTGTGTATAATTTGTCAAGCCCAATTCCATTCCTAAATTGAGATATTCATTTTACACAAATGAAAAACAATCAATACTAACTCTCTCAAGCGTGTTATGTCCTGAATTTAGACATATCACTCTTTACACTAAACATGATCTAAGAAACAGGAAGATTCAGTGTGTTAAGTCCCACAATTTTGCGACTTAACACACTGTACACTAATAAGTTATTACGTTGATTCTCTGTACGCCGCGCGCCCTTAAAGCTAATTTGTGTATTTTACTAAAAGTATTTGGAGAAAGTTGGAGGTACCTATAAACTATTATTCAAAAGAAAAGATCATTTTCTTCGGACATAATGAACTGGATGAAAGAGGAAGTTTTAGAAAAACCTTTATGACTGAAAAAGAAAGGAATAAAATAAATCAAATTTTAATTGGAATCCCAGCTTATGAAAGCCACTACTCAAGACGAGATTGTGGGAAAAAAATTGTTTCTCCACATATGACGATAGTGACACTGTAATATGAAGAATACAAGAGTACCCTATCTGAAACCAGTTGAAAACCGTTAAGCTATAATAAGTTTCGTGAGGAGTTGCACAACTTAAATTTAAAAATTAAAAAGCCTAAAGTGTTCAAAATGTGATAGGCTAGACATGCAAATTAAAATATGTTCTTAGAATGAAAACCAGGAGTTTTTAAAACAAAAAAATGACCACCTTAATAATGTGGAGTATGCGTATGCGTATCGTATAAGTCCAAAAAGTTAGGTTACCGATTCAACCAAAACTGTGACATTTGACATGCAGATATGCCTTTCCGCTACACTCGTGCATAGTTCTGTAGTCTTCTACATACGCCAACTATGGACTTTCAATCTAACAGCGGCAGAGTCTAAGTTGTAGCTGGCAGAGGTACTAATGAAGTTGGCTCATGTGTATACAAATTTATTTCTAAAGCTTTAAAGCCTATTGTGAAAAGTTTGACCATGTACTCTTGTACTTGTAGTGGTCAAAATAAGAATACTCATGTAAGAGCTATGTGTATGGTAACCCTGCAAAATTCTCCTAACGTGGAAGATATTTATCATAAATTCTTTAGTACCTGACCACACGCACATTGAGTGTGATACATCACACGTCCTTATTGAAAAAAAAAAAATAAAACAGCTTTTGCTGAATGATCCACAATTGTCATGATTGGGCCGAACTTATACAAAGAACTGGTAAGAAACGCCCTTTCGTGGTGAAGGAGATGAATCAAGCTGCTAAAAACCGACCTTCAACAGCAAAAAGAGGATGTTGGAAACAATTTTAGCTGGAGAGATGTACAGTGGCCGAATTTTGTCAAAAACGAACCTGGAATAATTTACTATAAGAATTCCTTAGACCTTAATCAACCGTTTCAATGCATTAGTTCCAAAAGAAGAGGCAAAGAAATCATTAGCAAAATGGGCCCTAGTTTACGTTACCCAGGACAAAATTGTATTCCTAAGAAAAAAAATTGCCTCCTCAACCTGCTTCCATACATTTCATCAGTATTTCAGCAATTCTATAAAGACTTAATGACCTCAAAAGAAGCAGAGGATGCCTACACTGATGACATTCCTGATGAAGAAAATGAAGAGATAGTACAACTAGTTGACAAAAAAAGAAAGTAAATGTGAAAACCACGCAAAAAATGACAGTTTCCAAGAAAATAAATCAACGAAACAAACTGTCAGGAAGAAGGAAAAAAATGTAAATACCAAATAATAAAACCTAAAAAAAAAATTTGATTTGTTTTCCATATCAGTTTTTGTTTATTTTTGTATTATTTTACTTATTTTGTATTATTACTTACTTAGATTATGCTGAATAAACACAAATTTTTGTCTTGCTAAATGTTCTTGTATTATTATTTATTAAAACCTGCTATTTTGGTCTTAAAAATCCCCATTATTATTGTTAAATATTATTTTTTATGCTTTTTGTAATACTTTGTGTTATGCGTTAAGTGTGTTAAGTTCATGATATTTGTGCAGATTGTGTTAAGTCCATGTAAGAAAAGTTTATTATTACCGTATATATACCGTGTAATTTTCAGGGGCAACTCCGAATTGCATGAAAATTTGGATTTAGGTTCTACTTACCCTCCACTTCAAAGTTGAAATTGTGCCGTTGGTTGCTTTTACTTGGGGGGTGACAGTCACCCCTTCTCGGGGGTGAAAAAACATACGTTCAAGATAAGACCGGAAATGGATAAATTGACTGATTTTAAGCAACTTTTTTCCTATAGAGTTTTTTACGTAAGTCAATACTTTTCGAGTTATTTGCCATTCAGACGGTTTTCAGACGGTTTTTCGCAAATAACTTAAAAAGTAAATATTTTTGTCGGAAAAAATATCCTTAGCAAAAGTGTAGCTTATAAAAAACCCAACAAAATGGTGTATCAGTAAAGTCTATCAATGAAATAAAAACAAAATTGTAGCTCATGAAAAATACGTTCTTATTCGTCTAATTCGAAATCGAATAGGTATATCAAGTTGAAATCACCGAAAAATAGGCAGTTTTCGGGAAAAACCCATTTAAACTTTTTTAAAGTCTTTATAAAAAGCTTTGTTTTAATTGTTAACAAAAGGTTTAGCATTAAAAATTAGCGAGTTACGCTCAAAACAAAGTTGGCCCTCTATTTTTTTGTAAAAAATCATGAAAATCTCGCCGTGTTTAGCTCCCCAAATGAAATTAATCGCTACCGCTTTACAAACAATTCACTTACCTATCTATTCTTTATAATGATCTGTGAGTCTCACCGGTTTAAAATGTTTATTTTTGAAAGGGTTATAATTGAGAAAGCTTGAATGGGTCACTAATCACGAGTGTATGCAAATTTTGAACAGCCATATCTTAACCAATTTTTGTCTTACGGAAAAACAAAATAAACTAGTATATTATTATTTATAATAACAAAACCTACATTTTTTACTCTTTAAGATTTTTCTTATCACTAATACTTTTTAAGTTATTTTGAAAAAAAATTTCAAAAATTTTTAGAAAATTTTTTTTACTCTAATACCAAATGTTTTCAAAAATAAGCACTTCAAACCAATCAAACTTACAGATCATATAAAAAAGCCAAACGATTAATTTCATTTCGGTTGCTAAATAGAGGGAGATTTTCACGATTTTTTTTTACAAAAAAAACGGGGCCAACTTTTTTTCCGTGTAACTCGTTTATTTTTGATGCTGTAAACTTTTGTAAAAAACAAATAATAACCTTTTTTCGATACTTTAAAAATGTTAATAAGGTTTTCCCGAAAAACGCTTCTTTCTTCGGTGATTTCGCGTTGATTTATTCGATTTGGAATTAGACGAATAAGAACGTATTTTTCATGAGATACAACTTTGCTTCTACTCAATTGGTAGACTTTACTGGTACACCATTTTTTTCGTTTTTTTATAGGCTACACTTTCGCCAAAAATATTTTTTTCGATAAAATATTTACTTTTTGAGTTATTTGGGAAACACAGTTTGAAAATGCAGTTTTTTTTGTCGAAAAATCAACATTTTAAATCGCGAATAACTCGAAAAGTATTGACTTACGTAAAAAACTTTATACTCGTAGATCAAAAGGTGCTTAAAATAAGTTAATTTATCCATTTCCGGCCTTATTTTAAACACGCGTTTTTCACCCCCCGAGAAGGGGTAAATGTCACCCCCAAGTAAAAGCAACCAACGGCACAAATTCAACTTTGAAGTGGAGGGTAAGTAGAACCTAAATCCAAATTTTCATGCAATTCGGAGTTGCCCCTGGAAATTACACTCCAAAACGGTCATTTATTGGGCTATATGGTTTATTTATATTATTTATTAATTATGTTATTGAGAGAAATAAATATTTAATTGATCAAAAGTATTTAAAAGAATTTTGAGGGATATATTCTTGTAAAAACTACAAAAGTATAACTCGCGTAAACGCGTTTATCTCAAAACAGTGTTTTAGGACTTAACTTTCTTTACGCACAGAGCACAGAATTTCAATTACCTATTCCCAAACTTTCATCCTTCCTTTATTTTTTTGGAGGTTTTCGTTAAATTTTGTGTTTTTTGATCGGGCTAATGATAGTCCATTCTTTGACGGTTTTTGCGGTAAATTTTAAAGAACCGCTTGGATTGACTTGAAATTTGGCATACACATAGCTAAAATGTCAAAAAAAAAGTGATATTGTGCCGATGTGTGCTTTTGCTCTGGGGGTGGGTACCACCCCTTCTCGGGGTATAATAGTCCAGGGTTACTAGGACCATCTTCTCCCGGTAAGGGTGGTTACCCCTTATCCGAGGGGTGGAATGATTAATAGTCGTATCACTGCTTAAGTGGTTTTATTATACTTGCATGAGTATAAGCTGGTAGCAAGCTACGCGAGCGACGTCGTCTTGCGGAGTGGAGATGATACTATTTGAATATGAATAATCTTACGTCTAAGAAAGTATAATGACGAATGTGTAATGTGGAATGTGGATTCCCTTACTATGTTTTGATTGTATAAGTATATTTGAAAGTGCCGAGTCCGCGGCGACCCTGAAAGGTGTTTATAGTAAACACCGACCGTGACTGTATGTATAACTACTCCTCACAATCTAGGTCAATAATATTTATGTAACGAAAGATATTTGTTTATGATAACATTTACATAATTGAAAGAAATTAACGTAGATAATTAAAGGGTGTTTTAAAAGATATCTAATAAGTACAGATGAATTCTTGTACAGGGGGTGGAAATTTGTAACCTTAAAATAACCTCGGAAATTAACAGATATTTCAATTCTGAGTAAAAAATCTTTATACGACTTTTTCGGTAAATTGATATTTAGCAAGTTATTCACGATCGAAATTGATGATTTCCTACATGAAAAATGCATGTTTTTGAGTGGATTTTCAAAAATATCTCTAAAATTATGAATTTTTACGAAAAAGTCATTATAATAAAAAAGAAACCTATTAAATGAGTGAATGGAGTGGCGTTGTTTAAATTATTATAGCAATAACGCAACCTAAGTTACAGCCTACTTAAAATCGGGGTTTTTTCGAATTAACCTTGAATCAAACATTTTATCATTAAATAACGCAAGAAATAGAGATTTTTAGAAAAAAAATTATGGAGACATCTTTTAAATATTTTACTGATGCTTTTAAAAGGTGCTATGATAAAAGTGATTTGGATAAAAAATGGCTGAGTTATTACAAAAACAAAACGATTATGTCGTTGAAAAATCAAAAGAGTAATTACTTAAATTGGTGAATTTTCCACAAAAATAAAAATTAACATTATTCCATACACAATTAGGTTTACTTATAGCCTGACTACGAGTTCTGAGATTTTAACCAGTTTAAATTGCTTAGGTTTAAAAAAAATTTAAATTTAGTATTAAAATATTTTTTAATATTTTATAAATGTTTTCCATTTTTCCAAAATTACTTGAAAACTAAAAGAAATCTGAAAGACATATATCAATACTAAAATGCAGTCTTTTTTATACTAAAATCTATTCAGTTTTTTCATTGTCTCTATGGTAAACACTGAGTGAGATATTTATATTTTAAGTTTGCACGTAAGTGTGAGAAGCAGTTTTCTAAGCCTTTGAATCGCATGTTTTAAAAATCGAAGACATCCAGAAAGTTCAGCTTCTGCTTGCTATTAGCACTTACAATTTCCCACAAAATAAGCTTTCGAACAATGGAATATCTTGAAAATTACAGAAGTTATCGTTAAAAAACCACATTGAAACTAATGTCGAATACTTTTTAAGCGTTGATATAAGTATTTTATTTTTTTTTTCATGAAAAAGGCGCATCGTGTGAAAAAAAGGGAAGATATATTTTCTGTCATAAATTAAATAAGTAACTCAAAAATGCTTTTTAATTTGAAATACCTCAGCGGCGTACTATTTTTTTTTAATTCAGAGTAGTACCCGTATGCGCGCCAATGATGAATGTAAAATTCTCAATATTAAGCCTGTCAATAAATGCGTAATAACTACCTCTTAAAACTTACCAAATTTCATTTGTATATCTCAACCGGTTTTAGAGCAATCAATAAATCTTCACTTTGTAAGAGAAATCTCAACACCCCGTATCTTGGAACTTCATTAGCTACGACACTGGTTCTACTAGGTCTCCAAACTTCATACATACACAAAATTTTTCAGTTTTTTATAATCTATATTTCTGCTCGGAATATTTTTTCGATAAAATACTTACTTTTTGAGTTATTTGCGAAAAACCGTCTAACAACGTGGTTCTTTTGTTGAAAAATTAACATATTCACTCGCAAATAACTCGAAAAGTATTGACTTAGTGAAAAAACTTTATAGAACAAAAGTTGCTTAGAATTAGTCAGTTTATCCATTTTCGGACTTATTTTGGACCTATATTTTTTCACCCCCGATAAGGAGTGAAACTCACCCCCAGGGCAAAAGTACATATCGGTACTATATCACTTTTTTTCCTTAACTTATTAGCTATACGAATGCCAAATTTCATGTCAACCCAAGCGGTTGTTTAAAATTCACAGGTTTTGCAATATTTTAACGTGAGTGAATGATCTAATAAATCTATTTGTAGGGGTAATTTATAAGGGTTGAAAATACTAAATACTTAATAAACTAAATTGCAAACATAAAATAAAGTTTAGATCACTACAAAATACATTATTACTTAATTTATGGTTACAAAATATTTTTAAACAAATTCTTATTTAGAGGGTAGTGTTTAAGGGTTTAAAAATAGTTATAAACTATAAAATAGATTTCAATATGAGACGCAATCAAATTCCCATATTTAACATACTATTTAACGTACCTACACATAATTTAGATTTAAATAACGCTTATATCGGCTGTTTTTAATTTTTGGTAAAAAAGGGTAGTTTTCACCCCTTAAAAATAAAAAGCACATATTGTAGTCATATCACTTTTGAAGAGAAGGATAAGATGAGCTTATTTGCAAAATTTCTTCTAAATTGTAGCGGTTCTTTAGAATTTAGAGGTCTTGCAATATTTTACCGTTAACGAACGGACTAATTATGTAGTTGGTAATTAAGCATTAAAACCCAATAATGAACTAGTACGCCATAAAATATATTATTAAACTATTACATTTTTAAAAGTATAATATGTAACATGAATACTAATGTAAATTTTACCTTTAACTAGAATCTAAAAATTAATTCTCAGCATGTTTTACATTTATTTATTCCTTTTCCAACCGTTGATATATCCACCCCGTAAAGAAGATCATCTTGAAGGTTTAGTGGAGCAGTCTTCTGAGCGCAATTATACAAGAGATTTATTCTTGTAATATCACGTTTACTAAATCCACATATCTGTCCCAAACGGGACTTCGTTACACTCTTATCTTTTAGAGCAAAGGTCTCGAGGGGATGTTCCCTAGCGCCAAAAAAAGTACCATAGTGCATGATTGAATCGTAGTCGTAGCGAAGATAGAACGTATTGCCATTCTTTATAACAAATTCACTTGTATAATTTGGATTTATGTTTGCCGGAATAAGCTCAATATATTCATCTCTATCGGACCTGCTATGTTCATGATAAAATCCAACAAGGTGCATGAATTCATGTATTACAGTTCCAGCTTCTTCTTCAAAACAACTTGGACCTAGCTCTACTACGGCAGAACCACCAGTAGCAACCTTACCAATATCAGAACAACATGTATCAACCTCATTGATAATTCTTACATAAAATTTGTCATCTTTTGTTTTGGGTACAAAATTAATGCATGTGTAATGTTTAAAGAGGTCCATAACCTTTTGCATAATTGTTTTCTCACGATCTGTAAAAGTTCCGTCAAATACATATGGTACTCGTCCATCATCCCATAGACCAGCAGAATTTGTTAAAGCATTTCTTAACTTCTTGGAGCTAGAACATGGACTTGGTTCTGGAGATAGTTTACGTTCTCCCTCCCATGTACATTGACCAACTTTAACATTTTTTAACTTCAAAGTAGTGTTAACTTCGGTAACATATAATATAACAACAAAAAGCAATAAACGTTGCATTTTTGAAACTCACTTACTATACTACCGATGAAATCTTAATTTAATAGAATTTAGTTTACCGATCCTTTTTATACAAAAAATTAATTGTTTTGAATTAGTACTAAAATAAGTTTTATTATTTTAATTTTTTAAAAATCGATAAATCCAGTTTATGAATATAAAATATAATAAAATTTCTACCTCCTTAAAAAATATAGGGTGGAAACCATTTAAGGTATAAAATTGTTGGTGTTATTATTTTCTAAAATTATTAAAAACGTTTCTTCTTCTTTAAGTGCCATCTTCGCGACGAATGTCGGCAATCATCATAGCTACTCGGATTCTAGAGACGGCTGCTCTGAAAATTAATTTGATGTACATTTGTACCATTCTCTTAGGTTGCGCAGCTACGATATTCTGCGTCTCTTGTTTTTGCTTGAATCGTTCCCTGCATAACCAATTGGAGTAAGATGTGTCTCTCTCCACGTGTAATATGTCCCCGATATTCCAATTTTCTTGCTTTCATGGTATTTAAGATTTCCATTTCTTTATTCATCTTTCTGAGAACCTCTTTGTTTGTAACGTGTTCTGTGTACGATATATTCAGAATTCTTCTGTACACCCACAGCTTGAGTGGCTATAGTTTTTTCATTGATGTAGCATTCAAAGTCCAAGCTTCCATTCCATAAAACAAAGTCTAGAAAACGTAGCACCTAGCCAATCTTACTCTTAGCTCCAAGTTCAAATCTCTTGTGCAGAGCAATTTCTCATTTTAAAAAATCTTCTGTGGAGTTGATCATTGTTCCAAGGTATGCATATTTGTCGACTCGTTCGATATTGGATCCGGCTATTAAGAGATTCTAGATATTTCTTTGAGTTTGCGATATTCTCAAAAACTCCGCTATTATTCTGTTGACCAGCCTCTGAAGATCCCCGATATTTTCAGCTAAGATGACAGTGTCATCCGCATATCTAATGTTGTTAATCGGAAGTACATTTACTTTTATTCCAGCTGTTTCACCCTCAGGAGCTTCTTTCAAGATCTCTTTTGAGTATAGGCATTAAAAAAGCATTGGCGACCAGACGCATCCCTGTCTCACTGCCGTCTGATTTCAATTTTCTCTGTAAGTAAGTAAGTAAATAAGGTATGCTTTATTGTCAAAAATTTTTTCCAATTTGTGGACAAAGCTGATACAAAATAAAAAATACAATAAAAAACAAAAAATAATAAAAACTACAAACAAGACAAAAACAGAAACAGATACCAAATAAATGGCGTGAGTTATACTACTTAAATACATCTGACAGCTGATCGTTAACACGTAGTTTTGCTCGTTGCTTACAGTATAAATTTGATATAATCCTGAGGTCATTGTAGTCTATCTTCTTTGATTCTAGGACATGCATTAATTGTTCCTGTTTTAAATTTGTCGAATGTTTTATTATACATAGTCAATAAAACACGCATATATATATATCTTGATTGCGAAACCCAAATTGCCGATTATTAATATCTATGTCCCGTTTATGATAATATTCGGTTATGGTGACTTTCAGCAGCAAATTTAGCACATCCCAAGTATCACAATAAAAACATTTTAGTTGTATTTAAGGTTTATAAAAGTTTTATTATGGTAAATAAGAAGAAAATGGTTTTAAAGTTACCTTGTAGATATACTGCCAGAACTTTAAAATTGTTACGCATTTGTCACTAGTTCTAAAGTATCTAATAAGAGTATCAAATAAGACTAATTAATCTGAATAGATAATTTGTCCTATTGTAGCTTTAAAACGGTTTATTCTCAGTTAACTTTCAAACTAATCAGTTTTAAAAAGAACTTCCGGACTGTTTGGTTTTATTAGATTCTTGTTTGTTACCTTTTAGTTTTAAAGCAGCTTTAAAGATTCTCCTAATATGACTAATAAAACGTATTATTAAAACTACTTGATCTCAAGACTATTATGTCAGTAAAACATATGCCTTAAAACTATTTTTTAGTTGTCTTTATAGTTGCTTTCTTAAAAGCAATTAGTAGGCTATATTAAAACCAAACGCTCTTAAATGAATCAATTTGGTTATCGTATAGACTAAACTATGCTTCTTATTAAAAACAATAAAACTAAAGCCATCCCCTCTTCTTTCATGTACAAAATGGTCGGCCATTTGTTTTTGAGCGAAACAGTGTATGAATTACAGTTAGTATGGAAGAAATATGTCGCAAGTACTTAAAATATAAACGAACTGGTCATTTCAAAAGAAAAATACAACACACACAGCACTACAACGCCTCGATTTTAGGTTAGATTCACATTAAAACCGAGTGGCATTATTGACAGCAGCATTAAAACTAAACGGTTTTAATTCCAAGGCAACCTTGTTTTATATAGGATATATATGCTCTTGGCAAGGTATAAAATAAAACCATTTGATCTTAACAATTCTCTGTCAATAGACCAAATAGTTATATTTGGATTTCGGCCATATTGCTTTCTGGAGATGCTGAAAGCCATGAAAGATTACAATATAAGGCTTATATAAAAATTATAAATAAGCAACCTAAAGACATAAATTCGATTTATTTTAACATTTTTAAATATTAAAATTGTACATTTTAATTTAATTTTCATTGTACATATAATTTTCTTCCAAATTAATATTTCGGAATAATTTTATTATTTTTTTATTCTTTAATCGCCAAAAGTCAGACATTTTAGGGCGCGTGAGTCATTTAGACCTCTTTTTGTTAACATTATCAATAAAGTTGGGTGAGCAAGTGTTTTTCTACCTTGACAGTCCGAAATAACCAAGTACTTTTTATTATTTTATGATTACAAATGCGCATCTACCTATCATAACACATGTCACAATTTGTTGGCCTATATGGAGTATATGGGTTTAAAGAATCATTTAATATGGTAAATTGTCTTTAAAAGCCTCCATTTAAGAAACCTTTTTAAGTTTGCTGTAAAACTATCTGCACTTAAAGTGTCTTTTAACATTGTTTTAAAAGCACCTTCACAGCAGCTTTAAAACCAGTTGCTTAAGGAAACAAAGTTTTAAGAAGGTTTTTATTTTTGGTTTTATTGACCTCTTTCAGAGTGAGCCCTTTTATGTTAAAAGCGGTTTTATTGCAAACTTAAGGTTTACCTAAAAACCAAATGGCTATAATTTTAGTTTTATTCTACAGTTTTAAAGCATCCTTAAAAGACTTAATAAACCCGTTCGGTGCTACTTGGGATGAGAAATCAAGGTAGTGGTGCGGTAGTCGCCGCATTCTTTTGCGTTTTTCTTTTTAGGGAGACAAATAAAGATTGACGTTAACCATTCTTTGGGTAATGTACTTGAGCTATAAATTTTTTTTGAAGAGTATCAGTAAAACATTAATATGCTGCTCATCTATAATTTCTACAAGGTCGATAGGCAGCATGTTAGTTCCTGGGCTTTCTCCGTTCTTCTTTATTTTTAATGCGTGTGTTATTTCTTGATATGGCGTTTATTCTTACAATGATGGCTTTTAGTTTCATCCCTATCCCCCATTTTCAACCGCATCTACAGTTGCGTTATTCTTGATCTTAAAATTTTTCTGTACAAAAAACTTTTTTTAAATATTTTGCATGCCGTTTCTTACTACAGCGATGGCTTTTATTTTTATCTCTATTGGTCCGAATTTCATTATCTTAATTTAGTCCTCTTATCTTATCCCTTAGGGGTGTATGAGTGTGTTATAGAGGTAGCACCTTTTATTGGAACGACCACATCAAACGTCATAGACGGGAGATGGTTTTTGATAACTGGTCCTCATAAGGCACTCAACTCTCACTTATGGCTCCACGTGCCACCACATCCCGGGCAACTGCATTGGTCTGCAGGCTAAACTAAGTGAGGGTAGCCAGACATGGTGATAGGTTGGACAGTGGCAGCTGGCTGTTACAAAACTGACCATGCGGCGAGAATGATAGCCACAGAAACGGCACATATACAGCGGTGCAGAAGGCAAAGGGAAACCACTGCACTATTTTCCCAAGAGAATTTCTTCCCATAACGATGACAATTTCGGCAAGTGAAGATGGAATGTGTAGCGACCCGACTCACGCTCGGCGCCATCTCGGTTCCGGGTCGGATGGTGTGAAATTTGCTACCGGCTGCCAAGGTGTGAGGGATCAGGCACCTGGCAGAAATTGTGCGACTGAATCCAAATTTTCATTTAATTTAAGAAAATGTCAGCGAATTGGTACATGGAACGTCCAGGGACTGATCCAAAATCCTGGAAAGTTACACATAATTGAAAAAGAAATGGCAGACCACAATCTTTCGGTACTGGGACTCTCAGAAGCTCACTGGAGAGGAAAAGGGCATTTTAAAACAACTGCTGGCAACGTCGTCTATTTTTCAGGCCCAGATAACAAAAGTACAAATGGAGTCGCAATAATTGTACCCTCTAAACTTAACGACTGCGTAATTGGATATAATACTATTGATGACAGGATAATATCCCTTAAAATGAGAATATCCACCAATACCCTACACCTTGTCCAGGTATACGCTCCTACAACAGCTGCACAAGAAGAAGACATCAACAGGTTCTATGGTTGTTTAGAAGAAACTGTTCGCGCTATTCCGAATCGTGAACTCGTCATAATTTTAGGAGATTTTAACGCCAAAGTGGGGTCATCTAATGAAAATATTGAAGGAGTGCTGGGCAAAAATGGACTAGGACAGAGAAATGAGAATGGTGACCGTCTAGTGGAGTTCTGTGTAGAACAACATCTTACAATTACAAACACATTATATCAACATCATCCACGGAGATTATACACATGGCGCAGCCCAGATGGACGAACAAGGAATCAAATAGACTAAATCCTAATAAGATCAAGATGGAAATCGTCGTCCATCAACTGTAAAACATATCCTGGCGCAGACTGTGGAAGCGATCATCAACTCTTGGTATTGAACGTTCGACTTCGTTTTAAAGTCCCCAAAAGAAGACCCCAGAGAAAAGTCATGTTTCTAAGTCCATCAAAAATCAATGACTTCCGACAAAACCTAGAAGATGCTCTTTCTTTAGACCAAGTAGATAATGACCCTGAGAGCACTTGGATCTATCTCAAAGATAAGGTAATCGAGGCTGCAAAAGACTGTGAGGCAGCGGTTTCCACTGGCCGTAAGCCATGGATATCCGATAATACGTGGACTGTGATTCAACGCAGAAAAGCACATAAAACTAGATACGGAACAAACGATGAATACAGAGCGTTATCGAGAGAAATCAGAAAACAGTGCCGCAAAGATAAAGCTGATTACATCTCTCAAATATGCAGAGAGATAGAGGAACATGGCTGTCGAAATGAACCGAGTGACTTATTCCAGAAGATCAAACTCCTTACCAGAGAGTTTAAACCTCAAACGTGGTCTGTAATAGATAAGGAAGGTAATTTAAAGACCGATACTGATGAAATATTGGAAACACGGCGAAACTACTGTGGCGAGCTATATAAAAATAACGATGTATCAGCAGAAAATCAGTGGCCTTCTGACTACCCTAGAGAACCTACTGTCTTACTCGCTGAAGTCAAAGATGCAATTAAATCACTAAAGGGAAATAAATCCCCAGGCATTGATTCAATACCATGTGAAATACTACAGTTACTAGGTGACAAAGGATTACATATCATCCATTCTATCTGTGTCGCTGTTTGGAATTCAGGAAAATGGCCATCTGATTGGTGTACCTCAATTTATATCCCACTACACAAAAAAGGAACTACTACCAGATGTGAAAACTACCGCACACTGTCACTAATAACACATGCTAGTAAAATCTTGTTGCATATCATCAAAAACAGATTAAAAACCTATCTACATTACCAAATACCTCAGGAACAAGCGGGGTTTGTAAAGGGTAAAGGTACAAGGGAACAAATCCTGAACCTGAGACAACTCATTGAAAAGTCTAGAGAATTTCAAGTACCTATGATTATGTGCTTCGTTGACTACCAAAAGGCATTTGATTGTGTAAGCTGGATAAATCTGTGGTCAATTTTAATAGAAATGGGCGCACCAATGCACCTGGTGACACTTATTAAAAATCTATACCAGTCTAATATAGCGACAGTACGACTAGATCAGAAGTTCTCAAACCAATTCAAGACCGAGAGAGGTGTTAGACAAGGATGCGTGTTGTCACCTGACTTATTTAACATTTATGGTGAACATGTCATGAGGATGGTTTTAGAAGGATGGGCCGGTGGAGTAACAGTAGCTGGTAAGGAAATCTCCAATTTAAGATTTGCTGATGACACTACACTTATAGCAGCAAATGAGCAAGAAATGTTTGATCTTCTGCGAAGAGTTGAGTACGAAAGCAATAGAGTTGGTCTGAAAATCAATAAAGCTAAGACAAAAATAATGGTGGTCGACAGATTTGACACTATTCAACTGACTAACATATTACAGGAATACCAGATAGTAAACACCTTTGTCTATCTCGGGTCTAGTATAACTAACGATGGTAACTGTGAAGCATAAGCTCGGAGACTTATTGGTATGGCATACCAATACATATATACATACAGAGTGAAGCCAGATCAACAGTACATCGGTTGATCCAGGGCCAAGCTCCAATAAGTATGATGCAGGGAACTGATAACTTAAGGCTATACCAGGACATAAAGGCAGACCCCGTTCTAGGAATGCCTGTAGACCGAATGGTTACGAGGTATAGCTTTAACAAAAATTTTCAAGTCACAATACCAAAAAGAGAGGACTGGGAAGCTGGTCCGCCGATAACGGCAAACTCAATATGGTATACGGACGGCTCCAAAACCGATATAGGTACAGGGGCTGGAATATATGGCTTAAAACCAAGGACGGAAGTCCGGGTATGTCTAGGGACATATGCGACCGTATTTCAAGCCGAAGTAGCTGCTATACAAAGGTGCGCTATGGAACTAATCAGTCCCTCAGTTCGGTACAGGTCGATTCATGGCTGGTATGGAACTGTTTGAGTGTCCTCTCTCAGGTGGGAAGTCGAAACAGATTGACACTTGCCTGGGTGCCGGGACATAAGGGTTATCGTGGCAACGAGAAGGCCGATGAATTGGCCCGAGAAGGCGCATCTACGCCACTGGTTGGTCCGGAACCCGTCTTTGGAATCGCAAATACGATAAAAAGAGCAGCTATACAAAAATGGGCGCAACAGAGGTCTCTTGAATGGTGGAACAACTCCCCAGGACAGAGGCAGGCCAAACAGTTCATCAAAGGACATTCGGCTAAATTTACAACAGACTTACTTTCGCGCAGTCGAAGCACTGTCAGAATGATAGTGGGTCTGCTGACTGGACACTGTAGACTCAATAGACACTTGAGTCTCATAGGCCTGACAGAAGAGGACACCTGTCGGTTCTGTCTGGAAGAAGAGGAAACCGCTCTACACGTTCTGTGTCATTGCGAAGGTCTCGCACGAGTGCGGTTTCTAGAACTCGGTGAGGAAAAACCGGAAGCACCAGGCTACATGAAAAGGCCACTATCAAGGCTGTTAAGTCTCATTAAGAGGACTAAGCTAGATGAAGTGCTTTAAAAGAAAGGGGAAACACAATAGATCTACTAAGGTCGCAGTGTATCAGGCTCTATTGGCCGCCCCAATTTCTACATTCTACATTCTACATTGGTATGGCAAAAAATGCGATGAGTCGCCTAACTAAAGTTTGGAAAGACAGATCTATCTCTCAAAATATCAAGATGAGACTGGTGAATGCCCTTGTATTCTCAATATTTCTATACGGAGCAGAGACTTGGACTCTTCGCGCATGCGAGCGCCAAAAAATTGATGCCTTTGAGATGTGGTGCTGGAGAAGAATGCTGCGCATACCTTGGACAGCTCATAGGACAAACGTTTCCATTCTAAACCAACTCAATATTAAAAAAAGGCTGTCCACAATATGTCTGCAACGAATTCTGCAATTCTTTGGTCACGTAGTTCGCAGAGGTGACGACAGTTTGGAGAGATTAATTGTTTCTGGAAACGTTCCGGGGAGAAGATCAAGAGGACGATCACCAACTAGATGGTCTGACCAAATAAAGCATTCAGCTGGAAACTCATTCTGCGCAGCTCTTAGAGCAGCTGAAGATAGAGACCAATGGAGAAACATTGTTAGGAATATTGGAAGAAATCACGATCCTCAGTAATGGGGAAACGACAGGAGAGAGATCTTATCCCTTCCGTTAGGCGCGTAGTCTACAATCGTAGACCACTCTCCTTTAAGTGGTCGCCAATTGCATAAAACTGCACATACGCCCCCATCCCGCTTAGTAGCTGTCACTAATACTTCCAACTTACTCTTCAGTTTGCTAAACGCCGCCGATCTGTTTGCATTATTTTTTTACCATTATTCAAAGAGCAGTGGTCTACAACCGTAGACCAAGCGACTAAGCGCGTTCCAGTTTTTAGTTGTATATATAAAGCTAATATGTAGCTGCTGTGTATATAAAGCCAATAACATAAATGAAAAGGTTTCAAGAAGCGACTTCATTGAAAATTTAGCATGGGAACTAATCAAACAGCAAATTGAACATGGATCAACTATGACTTCCCTGCTAATAGAACTTAGACGACGAGCTCGCGTACTGCTCGGAGTTCAAGAAGTCGTACCCCCTTCCCCTAATATTCCAACAAATTACGTGGGACGATGTTGTATTTGTGCATGAATTTGCAATATGTGAACCAGAAGGGCATGCCAAAGATGTGACACATTTGTGGAGATTTTAATTAGTTACGTCATGACCTACTTATTCCCAAATTTTGGTGCACTATCTCTATCAAGAGCGTCACAAAAAAAAATAAAAACCGCGACTTTGACCCCTTGTATCTACCCTCGGCACCAATTCTGTTTTCTGGCCGTTGGGGAAAGTAATGTACACAACTAGTTCAACATATCCCCGTATAGTTTTTCCATATTACTTATCACGCACAAAATCCGCTCCCAGCTCTTACACTATTGGGTTTGTTGTGCATCGCTTCAGTTTCACTGATTTTGGAGTTTAAGGTGAGTAAGTAATCAGCTCTCTGCACCCGAGAGTCCGTTCCTTCTTCTTATTCCTGATTGTCCTCTTAATCTTGCCAATAATCTGCTTTATTTTGTATGCTTTTTGCATTACATCTAGTACTTCATCAACTACATCAACTCTATCATAGTTCCGGGTTTCGTTTTGGCCTCTAGTTTTTAACTTGGCCGCCGTGGGTCTCTAATGACCTGTGACTCCACTTCATTTTCTTTCCGTTCACTTTTAATTTCTGCTAGCCCACTTTAACGATAGCACCTTTTTTCTTTCCTTCTTTGGCTATATCTCTTATATTTTTCTGGATTTTTAAAAATCTGATAATTAAAAAAATATTAGACTTGAAGACAGATATAATCTGTATTTCATAAACCTACCCAGACCGACACAACTACAGGTCATCACATCCTACACAACATAAAAGGGCAGCCTACCATAGTAGTCCAGGACCCAAAGGTTTATACTTCGCAATTTTTACAGAATGGATCGATTTCTTTGAAAATTTGAGATTAAGCAGTGAATAGTCCTAGGGTGTGTAAAGTTGTGTTATAGAGGTAGCACCTTTTATCGGAACGACCACATCGAGCGTCATAGACGGGAGATGGTTCTTGATAACTGGTCCTCATAAGACAGCTAACTCTCACTTATGGCTCCACGTGCCACACCCCGGGTAACTGCATTGGTCTGCAGGCTAAACTAAGTGAGGGTAGTCAGATATGGCGAAAAATCCACCGAGCGATTGCCGGTATAAGCAATCCCACACTTACTGACCAACGGCTTCGGACGGATGAGTTGGTAAGTGGAAGGGCACTCTTTTGTCCTGGCGCTAAGAAATTGGCACCAAAGGCGAATGAATCAAGTAAATGATCAACGGCATAAGGATACATAAGGCAAGGAGAAACCACTGTATTAAAGATCCAATTGGATATCTCTAGTACAATCATCATGGCTGTACAACGTACAATAAATTCTGGTACTGATCATGGACATCGGAAAACAAGATCCGGCAGGAGAGGTAATTCTCATGACAACAGGGCCTCTCAAGTCGTAACCCGGCGAAATCCCTGTTTTAAAGATGCAATAAATATTGGTACGTGGAACGTCAGAAGTATGTATGAACCTGGAAAAATGAACAATATTATACAAGAGATGCAAAGGTTAAATATCGATATTTTAGGTATCAGCGATACAAGGTGGTCGAGTTCAGGCAGCTTCGCGACAAACAACGGAATGATATATTTTTCAGGAAATAATGACCCACACCACAGATATGGAGTAGCAATTGTTGTATCAAAAAAAATGATGCAGTCTGTTATTAACTTTACACCAGTGTCTGATAGAGTAATATTCCTTCAACTTCATACAAAAACTGTAAATCTTAATATCATACAGGTTTATGCTCCTACTGCAGAAAAATCAGATGAAGAGGTTGAGGAATTCTATGAACAAATTAACCATGTTCTAAAATCTATAAAGCCAAGAGACGTCACAATTATCCTTGGTGATTTTAATTCCAAAATTGGGGAAGGAAAAAGCGGCAAATATGTAGGAAATTATGGTCTCGGGTTAAGGAACGAGAGAGGAGACCGAATGTTACAGTTCTGCCAAGAAAACGATATGATTATTTCAAACACATTTTTTAAACTCCCCAAAGGAAGGCTTTATACGTGGACGTCACCTCAACATAACTCACAGAAAATAGTTAGGAATCAAAAAGACTTTGTGTTGATAAATGAAAAATACAAAAACGGCATAAAATCGGTTAAGGCGTACCCAGGCGCAGATGTTTCCTCGGACCACAATCCCTTGATAGCGCGTGTAAGCATTAAACTTAAGAAACTTTCACAAAGGGTAAAACTAGATTACATAAATACCAGCCGCTTACAGAACTCAAAAATCAAAGAAGAATTAAAGCAACAGATAAATGGTAACCTAAGAATGTTGTCTACAAAGGAACCAAACACGCACGTGGAAAACAAGTGGCAAGACTTAAAAGAAGCCCTAATAAAACCCGCTCAGAATATCCTTAGCAGAGGAAATACGACAAAAAGACAAGAATGGATGACAGAGAAAATTTTAAGTCTCATGGAGGAACGAAGACAGTTTAAGGGAAAATGCAAACAAAAATACAACGAGATACACAAGCAAATTAGAGATGAAATAAGGTCAGCGAAAGAAAACTTTTACAAAAGAAAATGTGAAGAAATTGAAGAACTGCAATTAAAACATGATACGTTTAACCTACATAAAAAGGTAAAAGAATTGGCAGGTATACAAAAAAGGAAGCATCCCAATGTGCTATACAACGCAAATGGACAAATAATAACTGACCTACAAGAAAAGCTTACGACCTGGAAGAATTATATAGAAGAACTCTTTGCCGATGAAAGAGAGGATCATGATATTGGTAACATACAAGGTGAGGAAGGACCAAAAATCTCTAAAGAAGAAATACTATATGCTATAAAAACAATGAAAAATGGCAAATCACAGGGTCCAGATGGACTTCCATCGGAACTTCTTAAGCTTGTGGAAGATGAAACAGTAAATGTTTTGGTTGACCTCTTTAACTGCATTTATAAAACGGGAGAAATACCTAAGGAATGGCTTCTGTCAACTTTTGTGACTATTCCAAAGAAAACAAACGCAAAACTGTGCACCGACCATCGCACAATATGCTTAATGGGACACACACTAAAAGTATTTCTTAAAGTGATACATACAAGAATTCACAAAAAACTAGACGCTGACATCAGTGATACTCAGTTCGGGTTTCGAAACGGGCTTGGAACAAGGGAAGCACTATTTGCACTTAATATCATGTGCCAAAGATGCCTGGATATTAACCAGGATATATATATGTGCTTTATTGACTACAACAAGGCGTTCGATAAAGTTCACCACGAACACCTGATGAGACTGTTGGTAGAGAAAAACTTGGATAAAAGGGACCTCAGAATTATTTTCAATATTTACTAAAACCAGAAGGCGAATATAAGAGTAGAACGGGAAACAACCGAGGAACTCGAGATCAAAAAAGGCGTAAGGCAGGGATGCATACTTTCACCAACCTTGTTTAACTTATATTCAGAAGATATTATAAACAGAGCCCTTGCTGACCAAGATATAGGAGTTAAAATAAATGGCACTTTAATAAACAATTTGAGATACGCTGATGACACAGTATTAATAGCAGAAACCCCGGAAGATCTCCAAACACTGATAAACAGAATAGTAGAGTGCAGCGAAAAGTTCGGTTTATCACTTAACATCAAAAAAACAAAAATAATGATGGTGTCGAAATCTCCACAAAATTTTTCTGACATAACCGTACATGATCAAAGAATTGAGCGTGTTAGAAAATATAATTACCTGGGAACTGTAATTAATGAAAACAACGACAACTCTGAAGAAATCAAGATCAGAATAGAAAAAGCTAGAGCTACTTTTACCAAAATGAAAACAGTTTTATGCGGAAGAGAGCTAAGTTTAAATCTTAAAATTCGCCTGATGAGATGTTACGTGCTGTCAGTTCTTTTCTATGGAATGGAAGCTTGGACACTGAAAAAGATCGATACAAGGAAAATAGAAGCATTCGAGATGTGGATGTACCGCAGGATACTGAGAATATCGTGGACAGAGAGAGTGACAAACATGGAAGTGTTGCGAAGGATGCAGAAAGAAAAAGAACTTGCGCTTACTATTAAAAAGCGCAAACTGCAATACTTGGGACATATAATGAGGGGACAAAAGTACCAGCTACTACAATTAATTATTCAGGGAAAAATAATAGGTAAAAGATCCATTGGCAGAAGAAAACATTCATGGTTGAAGAATTTAAGAGATTGGTACAAGTGCAGCAGCTGCCAATTATTTAGATCTACGGTATCAAAAATACGCATAGCCTTGATGATAGCCAAACTTCGGAACGAGGACGGCACCTGAAGAAGAAGAGTCCTAGGATCAAAATCTATATCATACCGAAAGCCGCTTTTACCATGGATGTGGTTGCCACTCCATCTTGGGGTGGAAATTTTTTATTATATTATTTTGACTGCAAAAATTGGTAAACAGATTAATTCAAAGCAAAAAATGTTCTATACTTTTTTTTTGATAAAATAAACAGTTTTAGATTTATCCGCTACCGAAGGTGTTAGTTTTATATAGAAAAAAATCAATATTTTTATTCAATTTTCTGCTAATAACTCAAAAATTATTCCTTTTATCAAAACAACTGTAACTAATTGAAATATACCTCTTGAAAATATAAACCCAATGGTTTATTTTAAATTTCTTTAAGACTAATCGTAACCGCGCTGTACTTTATTATAGGTTAGCTGGTCTTCGTCAGCCGAATTTTGTTTCAAAGTTAAAAGACGTTAAAACTATAATTTTTTTCGTAAATAACCTATTTTATTGTTCTCTGTACGTTTTTAAATAGAAAATTTCATAAATATTTCATAAACTATTGCTATCTACTCACCGGAAAAAAATTCACATTTGTAATACCGTTTTTTATTCATTGTAAACATTCAATATAAAAATCATAAAAATCAGAAAAAAGGTGGGCGGCACAGCTGGGATCTACGAAAAAAGGTCGCCAACAATTGGTCGAGCGAAAAAATGTCGCGCACATTTGAGCGCGTATCAAAAGGTCGCCGGCGAAAAAACAGCGCCGACGAAATAAGGTCGCGTGCAATTGATCGCGCGAAAAAAGATCGCGTCAGAAAATATGTTTTCATTTGCATACTTTAACTTTCCTTCACACTTAATCCAGGCTTAGGTCAGATTTAGATGATGCAATAGAACTAAAGGATTGCTGTTAAATAATGACCCAAACAGTTAAATATTTTCTTATTAGTCATTTTAACCTATTGGTAATAGCTATTTGTATAACAAGGGAGGAAAGTGCTACTTTTCCTCCCGAGAATGAAGTTTACTGCCCGACGCGTAGCGGAGGGCAGTAATCATTCAAGGGAGGAAAAGGCACTTTACTCCCATGTTATACATATGGTTTTTCCACCTTCCTCAAATAACAAGTCATTTTTTCATTTTTACTTAATTTATTTATGTAACTAACCAACAAAATTTATTAGAACTAAAACTAAAAAGTAGGTACAATATAACTGTCAACTGTCAAATATAAGTCAAATTATTAATGTAAACATTGTTAAATCAGAATAACAATTTACTGTTTTTTACCATTCTGCAAAACACAGAGTGTTTTTAAATAAACGTTAAAATGTATAGATACTTACGAAATAGAAAATAGATATTGTACAGGGCGTCAATAAGTTATATTTCATGAATGAAATACCATGACGTCACTTTTACTTTTCCTCCCTAGGGAGGAAAAATATTTTCCTCCCTAGGGAGGAAAAGTACAACTTTGCTCCCTACAATCAGGTCCGGAAAAGTATACTTTCGGTGGAGGTAGGTGGAAAAAAATATTTCGTCAACCCAATATTGACTTCTAAATGACTTTAGTTTTATTTTCCACTTTAAATAATAGGAAAATAATTGGAAGTAAATAATCCTATTTGAAATTGATCATGTAAAATGTTCGACCAATTTAATGGTCGAATTAAGGTAATTTTAACTGTAAATGTTGTAGGGAAAGTACCTAGAGGTATTATTTCACGACTTGGCAGTGTCGCAAAATTTACCCTTGGTTATTTAAGAGTAAGTTTTAATATAAGCTTAATATATTTTACAGGGTATATACTACATATAGATAGGGTAGGTTAAGGGCTACCATCTTTATTAAAATAAAATTTCCCAAATAAAATAATGATATTGTGGTTAAAAATTATATAACAGGCACAATTTCATTAATACATTGTCACTGGTGAGTACTTATTGAAGATATCATAGTTAAAGAATACATTTATATTAATAACAGATTTGCATACTTTAACTTTCCTTCACACTTTATCCAGGCTTAGGACTGGCAGTTAGTAACTGGCGTGTTTAAAAGTTTTTTTAATTTTAATTTTTTTATTTTTTTCTAATTTTTATTATTTTTTTTTATTTTTATTTTTTTGTGTTTTTTTAATTTTTATTTTTTTTTGTTTTTTTTTTAATTTTTTTTTTAATTGTTTTTTAGTTTTTTATACTTGCAGTTGAAAATTTTGGGCAATTCCTCTTAAATATTCTAGATTTGGCCGGTTCCCGTATTGCAAACAAATCGTTTTTATTCGCCGCGCTGTATCTTTATAAATTTTTTTTTGAGGTTGTTGGTTTCCAGCTATGTATTGCTCCACTTTTAATCGATTTAAACTCTCTTCTTTCTTTAGCCCCGTAATAAACTTCCATAGATTTGGGTGTGCTGCATTTAATATCGAGGAGAAGCTGTTGTGCCAACCTTCGACAGCATTATTAGTACGCGGTAGATCTTCCTCTATAAATTCGAAGCAATTCCAAAGATTCCTTGGAAACATTGGCGGTCTTCTTTGTTGTCGTCGATCCAATCTGCCTATCCATACATCCTCAAAGTAGTTTATTAAAGGTGTTAGTAAATTTTCATTTTGAGTGTAAAACTCGCTGTCCAGTAGCTCTCCGAATGTTGCAACAACATCTACTTCAGGTACGAAGGCTAGGGCTGCCAACTGTCGCAGATGTAGAGCAAAATTCGCGTCTTCTGTATAAACTTGTTGCAGTCCTGTACCTTGCATGTTTCTCCACAAACATTGTGTGAAATGAAAGAAACATCCATGGATTCTGACTTCAGGAAACTCTTGTTGTAAAGCATTAATTGCTGCTTTTTCATAATCCACCATTATTGTTGTAGGACGTAAACCTGGTCGTAACGTTTTTAATTCATGGAAGAGTCGAGTGTATGTTGCCTGAGTTTTATTAGGAAGTAGAGCAAAAACAGTTGGAATAACGTTGCTATACTGTACGCCATGTATTGTATACAGCTGACCAAACAATAGAGGAGTACATGTGAATGTTCCATCGGCATACCAGTGTTCACAGCTCGCCATCAAAGTTAAATTTCTTTCAGTGGAAAATATTAAAATTCTCTGTTCGTTTGGACCACTGTCAAATAAAAGAAACGGTTCGCCGTTATTGTTTCTGGTGTATTCTTCCGGAATAATAAGCTCTGTTAAGCTTCTTGGATTTGCCGGAATAGCTTCCACTCTTTGGCGTGTGTTCTGAATAGTTCGCTTTAGGGATGAAATAGAAAGTAGCTGCCCAGTTGCACCCACAGACACTTCTTGTGAAACGGTAGCTATGATTCCTTGTGTTGTTAGTTCAACTTGATGAGCCAGTTCTTTCATTCTGTTACAAGCCTTTTTTGCTTCTAATATTGACGCATCGGCAACGTGGTTGTGACTTGTACTTTTCACTACTTCATCTCCCACTGTGTGAACTCTCCCGGTACATTTATGCTTATTGTACTGAGCGCACTTCCAAATTGTCTTTTGATCAATCGTTTTTTCCTTTCTATGGATATATCCATTATACACCAACATATTGGCACCTTTTTGACTCTTTACGTAAGTTAAGACCATCTTGACAAATCGACAAGCTAATGAATAATGAGATATACGATATTTTTCCCATCTTCTTATACATCCAAAATACATTAAAAAGTAATAAAAGTACGTTTCACGAATATGGAATAATAATTACCACATTAGTGAATAACGCACAATTAGACAAAGAACTTTTGTACAATATTTATTTTAGCATTTCCAATAATGTCTTATCGTAACGACTTCATGGAATTCCTAATAAATACCTACACAATAAGGTGCCCTTATCTAAACTACTTATTCTTCACTAATCTGCATAACGACTTTCTACTAAGAACCAATTATGCTAATTACCGGTCTCTGAAAATACCAAAAATAGGTAAACTGGTACCTGGTATTCGTTTGTATGTAATATATACTGTAAATAGAACTATTATTACTGTACATTTTTAACGATATCCGATTAGGAAGAGCAAACACTTTTAAACACGCCAGTTTTTTGCTGACAGTCCTAAGCCTGTAAAAAGTGTGAAGGAAAGTACCTTTCTGAATTTAGATCCATATATTAAAATTATTCACGTAGAACAAAAAAAATACTTTCTTCATGTTAAAAATTGTTCAATTTTCAAGTATATTCACTTGAATAACCTGAAAATACCATATGAAATAATTTCCCATTCTCCTATATTTCCCATCTTCCTACACATCCAAAATACATTAAAAAGTATTTAGATATACGTTATTTTTCCCATCTTCTTATACATCCAAAATACATTAAAAAGTAATTAGATGGAATTCCAAGACTAATCGGCTCATAATGCATAAAGTTAAAGTATGCAAATAGAATTTCTTTAGAACCTTTTTGAAAACCAATTGAATGGTTTTAATAATGTAAAACATGACGCGATCTTTTTTCGCGCGATCAATTGCACGCGACCTTATTTCGTCGGCGCTGTTTTTTCGCCGGCGACCTTTTGATACGCGCTCAAATGTGCGCGACATTTTTTCGCTCGACCAATTGTTGGCGACCTTTTTTCGCGACACCGCACAGCTGAGGCACAAGTAATGAACTGGTGGCAATGAACGTGTTTTAAACTATTATACCACTATTTATACAAACATTTTATTTGTTAAAAAAATAAAAAAAGTTTAAAATCGCTTATTCTAATTATTTTAACCAATTCGTTTCACCAAAAGCAGCATAAAATTGTTAATTGTTTATAGCTTGTGTAAAATTTAACTTACTTTTGTGGTTACTCTCAAATAGTGTAGGCGCTAGCTAGGTCAACGTGGCCTTTTCAATTCTGATGGACCTATAATAAATCTTGGTGTGGAAATTGCGAATTTTATTTTTGGCAAAAACTGTGGCTGTAGAAAAATTATAGTGTGTAATACGTGCAGAAAGGTAATATCTCGCTCGTTTGAATTGCGGCAGTCGCTTGCGTTCGTGCGTGAGAAATTACTACTTTTCTGCACTTGTTGAACAATATATTACATACTGCTTAAACTCACAGAAACTAATAACAAAATATAATAACTCTGCTTCTGATTATTTTCCTCAAATAATTCTACCAGGGTTTTCAATTTTTTATTTGTCATTTGCGTGTTAATCTTATTTAAAACTGAGAGGGCGTAGGTAATAATAAAGCTTGGTATTATTATGTTCAAAACAGAACAGGTCTCTATAAAACTTCTTTTGAACGCATTTTTCTATTTTTAAAATTAAACACGAGGAAAGAGATGAATGGTGTATTTACATTTTTATAATGAATGCTAAAGACTTCATTAAGGCAAACTTGTTGAAATTGGATTCAATGGTAGAGAAGCACGACAAAAGTTGCACTCGAAACTGAGTTGCCCAAAGGAAAAATAAGCTTACAGGGAGCTTTTTAACTGAGAGGGTATTTTGTCTAATTAATATTTGAAATAGTTAAAACGACTTTTAAAATTTTTTATTGGTAAAAGAACAGAATAATGGAAACTACGAAATATGGAGTGTTAAAGTGAATTTAATTGTAGGAATTGTAGAACACAAGGGTGCACTCTATAGACGGAGAGCTGAAGGTCAAAAGTCATCGTCATAAGTAACATGGAGTTTGTCCTGTGAAATGCGTTCATCTGATATTGAAAAAATTATGGCCCTTTACAGGCTGATACCTCAGTGGATACAGGAAGTAGTTATAAGGGATGAAAGGGGAAAATTAGTGCAGTTACCAAAGGTCTTCACCTCCGATTTCGTTAAATCTTCATGGTGCCAACTTGCGTTTTTACCCTGGAGTGGATACCACCCGTTCTCGTGGGCGAAAATTATTATATTAAATATAACCTCATAAATCAATAAAGGGACAAATTCTAAGCAAAATTTATTATAATATCAAGTTATTAAAATAAATCAATATTTTTGAGTTACTAAAGATCAAATATTTGAATTTTTCGTGAAAAAGGTGCATGGCTTAAAGAAGTTTTTCATAAATAATTTAAAAACTATAAGTTTTAACAAAAAAATTATTATTAGGTACAGTCGGAAAAATGAAAGAATACCCATGAAAGAACATATTTTATATAACACGCTGTATTTTCCTGTCACCGTGTCACAGAGAAAATTGTCCAGTGCAAGTACATGTAACAATAATTATATTTAGCTTTTTAGCTATTACATTACAAATAAACATTTACATATATTTAAATAAATATAACTAAAAACTAAAAATGACCTAATTTTTTAAAATACAATTTTTTTAACCTACTTTTTAAGACTTTAACATTTGGTGAATCTTTTATGCTAGATGGTAGACTGTTAAATATTCTTAGTCCTTCAACAAAAACAGTTTTTTCCATGGCACTCGTATTGAACCTTTCAATATAATAATTATCAAATCTTAAATTATACTGACCTACAAAAGTGATCTTTTAATGACATAATTATTGAAGTATTGAGGAGCTTGCTTGTTAATAATTTTAAATATTAACACCAAACATGACTGAGTAATAAGCTGCTTAACATCTAAAAAATTTAATGTTTCCAGCATAAAGTTTATAGAGGTATTCTTGCTACATCCAAGGACAATTCTCATAGCTTTATTTTGAAGCAACTGCAAACGATATACCTGTTCATTTGAACATGAAATAAACAGTGACATACAATAATTAAAATGCGGAAATATTATTGTATTATACACAACCTTTCTAGATCATCGGGAAAGCCCTTTAGATATTCTAGAGAAATAACCGATTTTTTTACCAATTTTTTACACAGGAAATTTATATGTTTGGTAAAATTTAACTGTGGATCAAATAAAATTCCAAGATATTTAATTTCATCTACATAACTTATTATATCTTCGCCTATTTTAATACTAAAATTTCCTTGATTAAATTTAGAACAATTTATCTTAGTACCCAAAATCATACACTTAGTTTTTTGAGCATTTAGTTTCAATTTATTTGCCATCAACCAATTATTAAGAATATCTAATTCATCATTTATTGCTTGAACTAAATTATTAAAGTCTTGTCCAGAGACAGAAATTAATGTGTCATCTGCAAACAGATTTACAAAAGAATTTTTAAGATAGAGATGTAGATCATTTATATATAAAATAAACAATAATGGTCCAAGAACGCTTCCTTGGTGAACTACATATATAGTACCTATTTCGTCTGAAATATTATTATTTACTTTAGTTTTTTGACATCTACCATTTAGATAATTTTCTAGCCATTTGAACACAACTCCAGTTATTCCATAATTTTTGCATTTCGTTAATAACATCTGCCTGTCTATTGCTTCAAAAGCCCTTTTTAAATCTACAAAGACACTAATTACTATTTTACCGTCATCTATATCTTTCTTCCATGTGTTACATACTAACTGGCATGCAGTTTCAGTAGACTGCCTACATCTAAAACCAGATTGATTTACAAACAGCAAATTATATTCTTTAAATAGTTAAATAAGTGATCATAAACCAATAATTCAATGATTTTTTCGATTATCGGAAGTAAATTAATCGGCCTAAAATCTTCAAACGCCTCTGGTTTACTTGTTTTTGGTACAGATATTATGGTACTACATTTTAATACTGACGGCAGAACTCCTGCTTGCAGGCAGGTATTAACTATGTTTAACAATATGTAACCAACCACTGAAAATATCCATTTCAACAGTGACACTGTCAGAATATCGTCACCAGTTGCTTTATTTTTTAAACTACTTACCACTTTATGCAATTTACCAAGTGAAATGATGGAAAAAGGATCAATCTTAGAAACAATAGCAAGCTGCATTTCAGAAAATTTGAGGATCTAGGAATATTTTGAGCAATCCCCTCAATACTATCAAAGTAAAACTTATTTAAGTCTTTAGTAACATTTAACCTACTATCTAATATGGTAAAATTCGATGTATTATTACTACTATTTACAATTTCTTTTAAAGTACTCCACATTCTTTTACTGTCATAGCGACATTGATCAATTTTTTGCTCGTAAAATATTTTTTCCTTTCTTCTAATTAAAGTAACAACTTCATTCCTCTTCCGTTTGTACCGTTGAAAATCTAATGGATTATTCGTATACCGAAATGTTGAAAAAGAGATGTCTCTTTCTCTTTGTAAATTTCGTACTTCTTCATCAATCCAATAACTACTATCCGAACGGAATTTATGTTGTGTTGGTGATATCTTATCCAAACTGCTTCTGATATTATTTAAAAAGTATTCATACAAAACGTCAACAGTAGACGAATAATTCCAATCTGTTCCAATTAAATCAATGTTAATTGCTTTAATTTTCTCAGGCGTAATATATCTTGAAGATAACATTTTTAAATTATTTTTGCACAAATATTAATGGACGTACCAATAATGTCGTGATCACTAAATTTCGGAAAAGTTCGGTCAGTTTCTTGAAGTTTGCAATTTGTGATAATTAGATCTATTAGAGTTCTGGAGTTTGCAGTAAATCGTGTTGGTATTTTAACGATTTGTTTACATCCAGCTGCTTGAATAATATTTAAGAGTTTAGTCCCAACTACAGAAACATTTAACACATTTATATTAAAATCTCCCAACAGTACAATGTCATTTGTACACATTACACTCAAATAATTCTTGAAGAAAATCAAAAAATACAGCACTAGATCCATTTGGTGATCTATATACACCACCAATAATTAAATGCTTTTGACCAATCGTTACTTTAAGAAGTGTGCACCAATACTCCATTTGAATTGAAAATTGTTTTAATTCTCGGTAAATAATATGACTACGTACATAACAGATTACCCCTCCAGTGTGTCTGCTAGTGGAATAATTTACAGAACAATTGTAACCTTTTATCTGGTATTCAGCTTCAACAATATCATTAGTTAGGTGAGTTTCCGTTACAACTACAAAAACCGGTTGAAAATCTGTTAATAACTCTTTTAATTCAAAAAAATGGGTTGTTAGACCTTCTATATTAACACATAAGATTAAACCATTTGGATTTGAATTGTTCTGATGACTTACCGGTAGTTGCTAGATGTATTTCGTTCTGGCTTTTGCTTGGTCACATGCTCGCTTGTAAGACACGCATGTCTTATCGAAGACCGAATGATTAAATTTTATTCCAGGGATTTTTAAAACTTCGTGCGCATACTTACCGTTTGTACACTTTTTTTCATCTTCCTTACACTCACTGCTCTTGTGTGGACCAGCACATTCTGCACACACGCATTCTGCACTTATTGTATGTAATTGCGCTGGCCAATTTTTTATGTGACACGGTGACAGGAAAATACAGCGTGTTTCATATGTCCGTTCATGGATAGTCTTTCATTTTTCCGACTGTACCAAAATTGAAGATAATAAAAAATCAAATAGATTACTTACTTGGAAAGCCTTTTAGTATTAATTAATATAAATTAGAACTGATTGAATGTATTTTTTTCGGCTAGTACTCTAATCTAAGTACTTATTCAAGTATAGATAACCGGAAAACAATGAATTTTCTAAAATATACGTACTAAAAACTTGTCAAAGTACTCAAAAAGGTCTATCAAATCAAATTAGCTTCCGAAGAAGTTGATTGCATTAAAATTTTTGCTTTAAAATTTTTTCAAAATTTACGTATGGTCAAAAATTTTTTCAAAATTTATGATTCAAAATTTTGTTTTTTTTTTTAGAATAATTCCATGAATTTTTATGATATCAGACATATAGGGTAGAAGGCACTTAGGGAAAAATATTTCTATGGAATAAAATTATTATTTCTCACAGGGAGCTTTTTAACTGAGGATGGCATTTTGTCTAATTAATATTTGAAATAGTTAAAACGACTTTTGTAAATTTTTTATTGGTAACAGAACAGAATAATTGAAACTATGAAATATGGAGTGCTAAAATGAACTTAATTGTAGGAATTATAGGACATAAGGGTACACCATATAGACAGAGAGCTGGAGGTCATAAGTAACAGAGTTTGTCTTGTGAAATAAATTTATTGGATATTGACAATTATGATCCCTTACAGGCTGATACCTCAGTGGATACACGAAGTAGTTATATGGGATTAAAGGGGGAAAATTAATGCAGTCACCAATGGTCTTCACCTCCGATTTCTTTAAACCTTCATCGATTTGCATGAAAATTGGTGAGTAGTATAAATAAGGATACCTCAAAAAACAAATGTGGCATGGTGCCAACAATAGAGTGACAAATTTTAAGCAAAATTTATTGTAATATCAAGTTATTAAAATAAATCAATACTTCTTGAGTTACTAAAGATCAAAGATTTGAATTTTTCGTGAAAAAGGTGCATAACTTAAAGAGGTTTTTCATAAATAATTCAAAAACTATAGGCTTTAACAAAAAAATTATTATTACCAACATTGAAAATAATAAAAAATCAAATAGATTCCTTATTTGGAAAACATTTTAGTATCAATTAAAATGAGTTATAGGTGATTGAATGTATTTTTTTTTTGGCTATTACTTAAATGTAAGTACTTATTCAAGTTTAAATAACCGGAAAACGATGCATTTTCTAGAATATACTTACTAAGCTCTTGCCAAAGTACTCAAAAATATCTATCAAATCAAATTAGCTTCCGAAGAAATTGATTGCATTAAAATTTATGCTTTAAATTTTTTTTTAAATTTAGATATGGTCCAAATTTTTTTTTAATTTATGATCCAAAAATTCTGTTTGGTTTTAGAATAATGCCATTAGGTTTTATGATATCAGACTTATATAGGGTGGAAGGCACTTATGAAAAAAAATTATTTCTATGGAATAAAATTATTTCTATAAAATAAAATTATTATTTCTCTAGCTCCCTGTGAGAAATAATAGAAATTAGGAATTTCTAATATTTCTCGCAGGGAGCATTTTAACTGAGGAGGGCATTTTGTTTAATTAATATTTGAAATAGTTAAAACGACTTTTGCAAAATTTTATTGGTAAATGCACAAAATAATGGAAACTATGAAATATGGAGAGTTAAAATTAATTTAATTGTAGGAATTATAGAACATAAGGGTACAACCTATAGACGGAGAGCTGGAGGTCAAAAATCATCGTCATAAGTAATATGGAGTTTGTTCTGTGAAATGCGTTCATTGGATATTGACAATTAATATGACTTCTTGCAGGCTGACACCTTAGTGGATACAGAAAGTAATTATGAGGGGTGAATTATGACAAGTAGTGAGTAGGATTCCTCAAGACCCAAAATGACATGGTATCAACTTGCGTTTTTACCCTGGGGGGTGGATACCACCAATTCTTGGTGGTGAAAATTATTTTAATAAAAGTAACTTCACGAATCAATAGAGAGACAAATTTTAAGCAAATTTGTTAAATCAAGCTATTAAAATAAATTTTAATACGTTTTGAGTTATTAAAGATCAAAAATTTGAATTTTTCGTGACAAAAATGCATGTAAAGGGTTTTTCATAAATAATTCAAAAACTATAAGTTTCAACAAAAAAAATTATAATTAAAAAAATTGAAGATAATAGAAAATCAAATAGATTAATTACTTGAAAAATATTTTAGAGTTATTTAAAAGTGAGTTATAGGTGATTAAATGTATAGTTTTTTCCGCTAGTACTCAAATCTAAGTAGGTATTCAAGTTTAAATAACCGGAAAAGGATGCATTTTTTAAAATATACTTACTAAATACTTGTCAAAGTACTCAAAAATATCTATCCAATTTTATGTTGCTTATAAGCGAATGAATCAAAAAACAGAATGTTGAGAAAACCTGAGGCTGTAGTTGTGTTTTAATTTCATTATTTTATAAAAGCTAGAATATTACACAAGGTGTTCCAAAGTTTTAGAAAAAAAACACAGTTTGATTCGTACACCATGTATACAATGACCTTAGATTAACGAAACGAAAGATATAACGTTCAGGCAAGAAACAGATGCGCAAAGCCTGCCAAATAATTTAAGTTGGGACAAATGGGTGGGAGGAGTGACAGGTATGTATTCAGGACAATTTTGGAATAATAAAATAACCATAATTCATATTGCCCATAAATGAATCTCTTAATTCAAGATGCAGCATCATTTTTTATACGCACTTTTGAATTGTCTGACTGTCGGGTTATTGTTGTTACCCCCCTTCGATCTAATTAACCCAAAGAATAATTCGACATGATCTTGACTCAGCTTGTATGTAGGAATGTATGCTAATAATTTTGTTTGAACTAATTCTGTATATAAATGTCTTAAACTTTTAATGCAAAACAAAAAACCAATAATGCCCATTTTTCTCATACTTTTACATACAAGTTTCATATTTATAAATGAAAATGATTCCAAATAATCTGAGGTCTCCTCTAAAAAGTTTATAATAGTAATGTAATTTTCTTCATTAATGGGTTGCTTGTATCCCTTTTGGTAAATGCTTCTAGAATTAAATATATCAAATAATTTGTTAATAACTCGGATAAATTTAACAGTTGCTTCGAAGTTTTTAAATTGTTCTATTTGCAAAGTTTCATTTAAGAATTCAATAGCATCAGCTACAGAATCGCTGAGTAGTTGTGTTGCTAATCTTACTTTCATCTTTTGATTTTTATATGATATATGCTCTTTTCTCAATTTATTAGCTAAATGAACACCCTCCTGTTGTTGAATTTCATTAAGTTTTAGTATAATCCCATTTTATAACTTCACCGTTGTCGTCACGTAAAAATAATTTATCACCTAATGTATTGCGTAAAAGTTTAACCATATGACAAGGATAAAAAAATACTGAAATTTCACGACCTGATGTAGGATCTAAAAAGGTAGATTTTAAATTTGTTATGTCGAAAATACAACGCCTGTTTCATGAGTTAGACTTAAGCACTGAAGTCGTAAATTACGGCGGAGCTTTAGTGTTTACAATTTTTTAAATTTATTTCACTACCAAATAAACCGTAGAAGTATCAAAATCATGACTTTAAGCGAAATTGAATATTGACCCCCCCAATTTTAATACAATTTATGATTTAAACAATCAGAAATGCAATTCGACACTAATTTATTTAAAATGTATTTTGCTAGCATTAAAATGTCTAAGTCCGGTTCTGAAGTACAGCGTCCAACATTTCTCCTCGATACAAATATGGCTAGGGAAAACTTAACCTTCAAAATCACACAATTTAACGAAGATTTTACGTAAAAAATTTAAACCAGAGAACAAATTATTGCCCGCGGACGGTGATGGAGGGGATATACTCTGTCTGCTATTTTGATTGGCAGGACAAAGGAGTGGGGATTCAGGGGAAACGGACAGGCTGCGCACTTGTCGATGTTATATCTACCGGTTTCGTTAATCTAAGACAATGACAATGTACCTGTCTAGCAACAATATTACAGCGATATTGTTAAAAAATAAGGCTATAACATATTAAAAAATTACTTAAATCGGATATCAGGTTTAGGAAATACAAGTCATTAAAAATGGCCCATTTTTTAGGGTGCCCGTTTTTTGTGCCGGTGAGTGTATATGGTGATGAAAGGAAATAAAAATAATCTGGGACAGTCCTTTAAGATACAAAGCCCAAGTAAAGAATATTAATTCGAAATTGTCGGCCAATTCGATTACTTGGGAGTAACGCTAACAAATAGGAACGAAGAGAACCAAGAAATCGCAAAAAGAATGACGAAAGGCCGTAAGAGTGCTGTGAGTATAACTAAGATACTCAGGTCGAAGATAATATCCAGAACAGCAAAAAAACGAATATATACAACAGTTATCTGACCTACAGTACTCTATGTTAGCGAAACCTGGACACTAAATAAAGACATGGAAGTAAAATTAGATAGATAAGAACGAAAGATTCTTAAAAGGATATAAAGAGGTCTGAAAGAGGGGAATATCTGGCCAAGAAGAACGAATAAAGAAATAATGCAGATATATGGACAACCAGAAATAACAAGACTCGCAAAATTCAAAGAAAAAGATGGCTGGGGCATATAGCAAGAATGAAAGAAGGAAGAGTTCCCAATGAATTAATAAACGCGGAAGCTGATACAAAAAGAAAAAGAGGATGCCCCCGAAGATGGTTGGAGTCGGCAAAAGAAGATCTGAAGTCGCTGAGGGTACAAAATTGAAAAAACCTAGCACAAGACAGAAATAAATGGAAGAAAACCATTGAAACTTGAGCTCTTGAGGCCTGTTGAGCTAAGCTGTCCTTATTTATTTTGTCAAAAAATAAAAAAGCTTGATTAATTTGACTATTTTTAATAAATTGTACAAAAAAAATTTAATTTATTTGAGTATTACAATTTTGTACATCTAATATTAGATTTAAAATGTCGTTTACAAGTGAATCCACTACATTTTGTACATTTTATAGACATGTACGACTTAATTTGTTCACTGTAACAATTCCAGCATTAACATCTCGGGCATATCACGTGGAAGTATGCAGTATTTATAACAAAGTGAGATAATTAACTAATTGTACTTGAATTTCACGAGAAGATGATGGATACCCACTAAGGACTAACCAATAAGTTAAATTTAAAAAGATCCCGAACATAGCATATGAACGCAATATAAAATTATACAGAATTATTTATTTCGGATTTTGATTATCTCTGTGAATAATTCTAACTTGTTGATCTAACTGAAAATGCTATGAGATGCGATAAATTTCGTATGTACAGAGTCCTAGACTTCGCTTTCCTCGTTACCTAAGTATATACTCTCAGAGTTACTTCAATTTTGTGCCTTCTCATCGTCATAAGTAATATAGAGTTTGTCCTGTGAAATGCGTTTATTGGATATTGATAATTATGACTCGTTGCAGGCTGACACTCCAGTGGATACAGGAAGCAGTTATAAGGGATGAAAGGGGAAAATAAGTGCAGTCACCAAAGGTTTTCACCTCCTATTTCGTTGAATATTCATTGATTTGCATGAACACTGGTGAATAGTTAGAGGATATCTCAAGAAACAAGGGTGACGTGGTGCCAACTTGCACTTTTACCCTGGAAGTGAATACCACCCGTTCTCGTGGGTGGAAATTATTTTATTAAAAATAACCCCACAAATCGATAGAGGGGAAAATTCTAAGTAAAATTTGTTATATCAAGTTATTAAAATAATTGCATACTTTGTGAGTTATTAAAGATCAAATATTTCAATTTTTCGTGACAAAAATGCAGGGTGTAAAGCGGTTTTTCATAAATAATTCAAAAACTATAAATTTTAACAAAAAAAGAATGTGTGTGTACTTTGTACGTACGTAAGAAGTTATATTTCTATTATAATATAATTTCAACGAAATAAATACCCCTACTTAACAGTTACAATACAAAAAATTAACAATAATTACCAAAAATGAACCAAAACTTAACAATGCCAAATATTAAAAAAAAACAAAAAAAAAGAAAAAAGTATGAATCGTCTGGGATTTGAACCCGCAATCTCGCGATTTTTTGATCTCTGGTCCAATGCTCTACCAACAAGGCCATCAAGCCGCATGCTACTTTCAGATATACATAATTATACATCACGGTGACAAGTGAAATATAAAAATAGATGTTTTATTATTTTACCCAAGGAAGACAAATCCAAAGACACAAAATTATAATAAAAAACCTTTTAAACCACCTTTTTCAAATTGCGCAAGTTGCATTATTAATATTAATGTTAATAAATGAAATATAAATATTTTGACGTTTCACAATTTGACAATTCACTTTTAACTGCAGTGCCTTAAAAATTTTAAAGCACTACTCAAGTAGCAATTTTTCGACGCATTGGTTGTCAGTACAAACAAATGCACTGTATACAACGTTGCCCGAGAGCATTTTCAGTTGTTTCGGCCAACGTCCCCTACCCGACTGACATTACGATGTTACAACCTTTAGTTATACGGGCAACTAATTTATTACCATTGTGACAACTACATATCACAGTTCAGTTTTTTCAACAATCGCAACGACTTAAAAATGTTATAATGCTAAACTAATTTACGCCCTGGCCGACTCTGTAGTTGAGTAGATGTCTGTCACGTCTCACGTCACGACCCTGTGTTGGTCTAATAGAGTTGTGATACGTGTGCGGCAACTTCCAGAGGAGAGAAAGAATTTACTTTATAACCTTATTTTTTTCTTATTATTATATATTTTATTTTGATGGAAATTTTCGATTTATTTAACAACCTGTTTATTTGTTTTTTTAATAGCTGGTTTCCATTCCATTGTTTTATCAGTAGATTTGAGATTTGATAACCTTAATCTTTGTATCAGCTTTCGTAGACAGGGTTGCCAGGTCAGTTTTTACTCTTCCAGTAGTTTTGTTTTCACAAAATCAGTAGATTCTTTTTAGGCCATGTAAATATATGTACAGTAATACAGTGATATGCACATCCGTCCTAAATGTCCCAAGAGGAATTCCACAAAATTGGAAACCTAATTATTCCAAACCACCAACTGGTAATTACCATTTTTAGCTAAAACCTATTAAATCAAAAACTAAAATATGTTAAGGATTTTTGGGATATATTTGGGATTTTTTATAATAAAAACAACAGCTAACTTAAGGGGATTGGCGCAAAATATCGTCTGTTAAAATGTTCAATGTATTTTAAATGTTTTCATTTTTTGCGAATCCTTAGAAAACTAATAAGTATTTTTGAAAAATTTAAACGCACAAAGAAAGATTACGTTATTACCGAGGACCGAAAGTCCCTGAAAATTTCTATAATGTTTATTTTAATAGGTTACAGGGGTGAAAAAAAGAAAAAATTTAGTGTGACTTTTAATTCCAAATATTTCGTTCAAAAGAAACGTTTTGGTTTTTCTAAATAATGCAGTCTTTCATTCTGGGTTTAAATTTTTCAAAAATACTTATTATAGTTTCCTCATGATTCGAAAAAAATTAATCAAATTCTGTTGAAATATACCAAAAATCTACTAAAAAATATTGCCTACTAATGGTTTGTTTTTAACCAAGAGGAGTGATTCAAATTTACCGCGCTGTAATGCTTGTTTGTAATTGGTCCAACTGCAGGCAAGTTTACTCCACTCTTATAAAATTTTGACACTAATGACATTTCTCAAATTTGGACACTAGTGGAATTTCGTAGGTTAGTTAAGCTATACCGGCGATTTTTTGTGTTAACTTTGTTATTTCTTTAATGATTGTTAGTCTGCTTTTATATAAAAAGCAGTCGTTTTTAGAACTGTTTAGCGACGTATTAATATAATATAATATTTATGGATTACCGTTGAGGGCCGACATGATCAACCAAAAAATATGTATTTGGTTATTATTCTAGTGACTTTCTTAGGCGTGAATCTGCCTTTTAAGTTTACTCCTCCTGGTTAAAAAATAAACTATAGAATTTTTTAAAAAATATCAAAAATCTACCAAAAAAGTAGAAATCTACTAAATGTGGCAACGCTGTTAATGAGAATGATACACTTTTGACACTGGTCACATGACCTCTGTCGCCCAATAAGAGGGTGCGTTCTAAAATAGTTTTGATAGTCGGCGCGGTCGGGTTTGGTTGGCGATTGGACTTCTAAGTTGTTCTAAATAAGTCCTTTATGTATTTATATAAATTTAAATACCCAATATGATGTCAAAACAGTTTACTTTTTGGTTTTCGCATTCACCATGCAGGTGTTAAAAATATAGGTAAAAAAACATAACTAGTCTGATTCCTTGAGCAACCATTGCACGCGCAGGTGCTTTTTATAGTCGCTTCAGTTGTCTTATGCAACGCTTACGAAACGATGTTGCTTACAGGAGGTTGCCTAGGCAACGTCAAGACAACTCAAAAATCGTCCACCAAATCAGTGCAGAATAGGGTCGCCTTCTAGGCAATAACAACGTTTTAAGACAACGTTGCCACGCGGTAGACAACGTTGTCGCGTCGACAAATTGCTACTTGGGTAGTGCCTTAAAGTAGCATTTTTAACGCTCCTGTGGAATCCTAAAAATTGCATTTTTAACACGTTTGTAGAAAAATATATTTAAAAACACTAATATATTCTTTCCAAAACTTTTCTGGACTGATACATATATAAATTAAAACATTTTAAAGTATAACTTCAAAAATATAATATGAAAACTATTTAAAAAGGCAGTATAACTATTAACTAACCTTTGTTTGTTGTTTCTCTTCCCACAAATTTTAAAACGCAACAACCATACATAACCAAACCGTCAACCGTCAAAACCACAGCTGCGGTACAGCTGCCATATTGGATAATTTTTGACATGTCATTTGAACACCCAATCAGAACAAAGTTATAATGCGCATGCGCCCGGATCGTAGGTTTTAACATATAAAAGTTCACCCTCTTATCGCGCGTAAAGAAGTATAACTTCAAAAAGGTATTGTCACCAAAATTGAAGATAATAAAAAATTAAATAGATTCCTAACTTGAAAAACTTTTAGAATTAATTAAAAGTGAGCTATAAGTGATTAAATATTATGAAATTTTTTCGGCCAGTACTCAAATCTAAGTATTCAGGTTTAAATAACCGGTAAACGATGCATTTTATAAAATTTACTTACTCAAAACTTAATAGTAAAAGTACTTGAAAATATCTATCAACCGATCTCCAGATGAAGTTGATAGCATCAAAGCTAAGCAAGTTATGATATAAATAAGACAACCCTTTCGAATTTTTTAGGAAAAATTGAAAAATAAAACATATGGTATTTCCACAAATATTAAAATATTTAGTAGTCCCTATAAGACTTTCTTTATTTTAGCGTAATAACCTCAAAAATTTTGCCCGGTTTAGAAAGCATATTTTTGAAAAAAAAAAAATATGATTTAAAAAAATCATAATTTTTAAAATTTTCATAAACTCTTGTTTTCCTTTATCAAATATTTTACAATTTTTTATTATTTTTGTTGGATAATAAATACCCGAGAGAGAAATATTTGAACATTTCTATCTTCGAGAACCATTTTACTTCGAGAACGATTTAACCGATGCCCGTTAACCTTTTATTTTTAAAAAGATAAGGGATATAAAAATTAAGTTTAATACTCTTTTATAGCCCTTTAGTGCAGCCGATATGTGAAACAATTGTGCATTTGATGATAGAAGCATATACTTTGGACCACAGATACTACACATATAAAGGTTTAAATTTAGATGGAAGGCCATCTTAGATTCTGCCTTTTACAAAACTGGCGCTCATTCAACATGTCGACTATACATATGTGACTAATAGCACGATAACTTTTGAAAAAAAGGTCCGATTTTAACCAAATTTGGTATATAGGTTCTTTTTTTTATGTGTAAAATTAAGGTCTTGAACCGGAAGAATCGGTTTACCAGAAGTTGTGTTTTTCGTGGTTTTTTATGTAAAAATGTGTTGTTTATATTTCAATTATTTCACCCTGTATATATTAATTTTTCAAAAAGGCAATAACGCAATTGAAAAGAACGTAAGAATATTTTTAGGAAATATTTTGGACTTTTTAGTTATGTTAATTAGCATTTAATACATGCATAACTTATCTTCACATGTACCTATGTGCGGCAGATTCCTGCAAATATTATAATAATTATTGTACATTTAAAGTCACTAAATAAAATAACTTAAATTAACTTAACACTAAATAACTTTTACTGTCACTAAAAATTATAAACTTTGAATGATTTATATTAGATAAATATTTTAGTGCTTCCATTATCGCTATTAATTCAGCTGTGTATATACTCATAATAGAATTTAGTTTAAACATTTTACTAATTTTATTACTGCTATCCAAATAGGCACACCCCACACCTTCAATATTTTTTGATGCATCTGTATATAGCATATAATAATCTTTGAACATTTGTGAACTGTCTGAGATAAACACTAATTTTCTTAAAGATGGAGGCAAATTGCTATAGTCCCTTAAAAAGCATACCTGAACTTGTTCCATAGTATTAAAGTCGATATTATAATTTGGGTGTATGTCATATTTATAAAGTTGTTTATCATATATTATCATTTTTGAATATAAATCTACTATATTTAGAGTTTTCTTTTTTATCCAACATTTGTCTGTCAAGTCTGCTAAAAACAGTTGATGTATTTTGGAAATTAAAGTTGCCTTTTTTTCATACAATCTAACTAAAAGCACAGTATAAAGAGGGACAGTAGAACCACTCTCCGAAAAATTGGAAGTAAAATCTGTAGTCGCGCATGGCGACCGCGCAATGTTCTTAGTCGCTTTTGCCCCACTCTCGTATTGCTAGTCGCATAGAATCGTACGGATTTTAACAGGGAAAACCCGCATCCACCACTGGTGAATTACTAATTGCGTACTGCCGGTGTTACTTCTTGAGATAAAAGCGCCGACAGAGGAGTGGTTTTACTGTGGAACCTCTATATACTGTGCTAAAAGGCTGATGCCAAGTTTCTTTCGTCTTATATCCATCGGTATTTCACAGCATTCAACTTGTAGATTATTTATCGATGTACTTCTTAGGGCTCCTATACACAATCTAAGGGATTTATTAATGATATTGACTATTTTATTTAAATGACACTGTGATGCGTCACTGTATAATATTGATCCGTAGTCGAATACAGCTCTTATATTATTTTTAAATAACAACAAAGAAATATTTGGATTTGCTCCCCAACGTAAGTGTGATACGAATCGAAGAAGGTTTACTCCTTTTTCTGTTTTTTTAACTATATGGTCTATATGTTCTTTCCAGAGAAGCTGTCTGTCCAGAGTAATACCCAAATATTTAACATAACTTTGTAAAGGATAGGATTAGTCCGTTCTTTAACGGTAAAATATTGCAAAACCTCTAAAATTTAAAGAACCGCTTGGATTCACATAAAATTTGGCATACACATAGCTAACAAGTCAAAGAAAAAAAGTGATATTGTGCCGATATGTGCTTTTGCCCTGGGGGTGGTTTTCACCCCCTCTTGGGGGTGAAAAAATATTCGTCCAAAGAAATTCAGGAAATGGATAAACTGGCTAATTTTAAGTAACTTTTGTTCCATAGAGTTTTTTCACTAAGTCAATACTTTTCGAGTTATTTGGCAGTGAATATGTTAATTTTTTCAACAAAATAACCACACTTTTAGACGGTTTTTCGCAAATAACTCAAATCGTAAGTATTTTGTCGAAAAAACGTTTTTAGCAAAAATATAGCTTGTAAAAAATTTAAAAAAATGGTGTATACATCACGTCTCTACACCTAGTAGAAGCAGAGTTATACCTAATGAAAAATAGGTTCATATTCGTCAAATTCCAAATGGAATAATTTAACGTTAAATAACCAAAAATGAGGCACATTTCGGGAAAAACTCATTACAACTTATTTAAAGTGTTTAAAAAAAGCTTCAATTTTGTTTTATAAAAAAAATTTCTAGCATCAAAATTAAACAAGTTACGCTCAAAATAAAGTTAATCCCTTTTAGTTTTGGTAAAAAAATCGAGAAAATCACCCCCTAATTAATATCTTAAATGAACTTAATCGTTACGACTTCACAAGTTTCTTGACTCGTGTGTATATTGCTTATATGATCTGTAAGTTTCATCGGTTCAAAGTCCTTACTATGGAAAGGGCTGTAGTTAAAATGGGTTGAACGAGTCACTGATCACGAATGTATGCAAATTTAGAAACACCAAATCTTAATCAATTTTTGTCTAACAGAAAAACAAAAAAAATACATGATAATCAGAAAAGCAAATCTGACTTTTTTTGTTTTTCTAGATTTTTGGTATCTCTAACAACTTTTAAGTTATTTCGAAAAAAAGCATATCTTTCAAAATTTAAATTTTTTAAAATTTTATTTTGAAACCAAATTTTTTCAAAAATAGGCACTTTGAATCGATGAAACTTACAGATCATATAAACACAACATAAGTAAAATAATTTGTGGAGCGGTAACGATTAATTTCATTTAAGTTGCTAATTAGGGGTTGATCTTCCCGATTTTTTTTGCAAAAACAAAAGGGACCAAATTTTTTTGCGCGTAACTTGCTTAAATTTATTGATAGAAACTTTTTTTAAAAACAGAAATAAAGCATTTTTTAAATACTTTAAAAAAGTTAAAATGAGTTTTCCCCAAAAAGTGCTTAATTTTTTCGATATTTCACGTCGAAATATTCTATTTGAAATTTGGTGAATATGAATCTATTTTTCATTGGCTGTAACTCTAGTTCTACGAGATCCAGAGACCTAACGCGTATACCATTTTTTTAATTTTTTTATAGGCTATATTTTTGCTAAGAACGTTTTTTTCGACCAAGTACTTATAGGTCTGGATCCCGCGTATGAAAAAAAAGTTAATTAATAGCAAGCTGAAAATTTGTTAATAGCTTAAGGGTGTCTAGTCGGATAAACTTTGATATATGGGAACACTGGAACAGGGGCAGTTTTAATTGTGGAACAGTTTAAAAATTTGGAACGGTCAGACCACGAAAACGGCACATTTATTTTGTCCGACAGAACAGACATAAACTCTCCGAACAGAGATTAAACTCTCGTGCAAAAATCAGACTACTATTTATCACCTGTCATAATTCCTGTCATTTGACATATTCTACATTTTTCACTCAATAAAACGCCCATTTGGTGATAAATAGCAGTCTGATTTTTGCATGAGAGTTTAATCTCTGTTCGGAGAGTTTAAGTCTGTTCTGTCGGATAAAATACATGTGCCGTTTTCGTGGTCTGACGGTTCCAAATTTTTAACCTGTTCCACAATTAAAACTTCCCCTGTTCCAGTGTTCCCATATATCAAAGTTTGTCCGACTAGACACCCTTAAGCTATTAACAAATTTTCAGCTTGCTATTATTCAACTTTTTTTTAATACTCGGGATACAGATCTATTACTTTTTGAGTTATTTGCGAAAAACCGTCTCATATTGTGGTTATTTTGTTGAAAAATGAACATATTCACTCGCAAATAACTCGAAAAGTGTTGACTTGGCGAAAAAGCTCTATAGAACAAAAGTTACTTAAAATTAGTTAGTTTACCCATTTCCGGAATTATTTTGGACATATATTTTTTCGAAAGTCACCCCCAGGGCAAAAGCACACATCGGCACAATATCACTTTTTTTCTTTGTCATGTAAGCTATACGCATGCCAAATTTCATGTCAATCCAAGCGGTTCTTTAAAATTTAGAGCAAAAACCGTGAAATAATGGACTAGATATATTGTTAATTAAGATGTGATTGGGTATTTCTTTTCGTTTTCTTGTAAAAATACATAATTTGGTTTTGGAATCAGATATATTTATTCCATGTAATTCACTCCATATTTTAATATGTTTGTCTCCTTCTTCAATGGATTTGACTGCATTTTCTATTTTAATGTTTACTTGATAAATAACTATATCATCTGAAAATTGTAACATTTCTGTTGAGTTTAAAATTTTTTTCTATATCAGAAGTGTAAATTAAATATAACAAAGGGCTTAACCCGCGAGTAGTTGCGCGGTGAGATAGAATCTCAATTTTTATCCTTTTTCGCGATATCTTGACTAAAAATTTTGCAATTTTGAAAAAATTTCGTAAGTACCTCGAGGAAGGGTGTAGTAATGCGTAGGAATTTTTTTTCTTCTTCTTCTTTTTGTGTAATTTATGGCTTTGGGGAGAGCCAATTAGCTTTAACCCGCGAGTAATCGCGCCGTTAGATATAATCTCACATTTCATCCTTTTTCGTAATAGAGTAAAACCTGTCAGTAACGGCCACTAAAAATGAAAGAACTGTTGGCCGATATAAAAAGGTGGCCGCTATTACCAGTTTTTGTAGTCTACATATAATTGGTGTAGGAAATTTTTAAACTGGCCGTTAGGACAGGTGGCCGATGTTGGCAGATGGCCGTTAACACAGGTTTTTTAATAAAATTGTTAGAAATATATATTTTCAATATAAAAAGTAGATAAAAATAGTACAAAATAAAAATTTGTTTTAAATTGGTGTTTTGAGATAGAATCTCACACGCGACTATCGACGTTACAGAAGTGAGCGCGACTACTCCCGCGTTAATATTCCTCCTTGAGGTAAACCACCCATCGCTAGTATTGGACCAAATGTGTTATTCTTTACCGATATATAAATTTTTCTACAGTCATACAATTTTATTATTTTTTGACAGAAACATTCTGGCAGACCTATTTGTATCATTTTGTTATATAGTATATTTAAATTAACGTTGTCGTATGCTGCTTCGACATCTAATAAAAGGGCTATTACTGAAGAATTTTTCGTAAACGCTAAATTGATATCTGCTACCAAATGGCTCACTGCTTCCATAGTAGAATGATTTTTTCGAAATCCAAATTGTGTTTGTGATAATTTATTGTTTTTTCTAGCCAACTTTCGAGCCTAAGTTTTATCATTATTTCCAGTGTTTTTATTATGCAGGAGCTCAATGAAGTACCTCTATAAGATTCTGCTGAATCAGGATTCCGATTTGTTTTGAGAATAGGAATCACCCGGTACTCTCTCCAGTTATCTGGAATATCTTCTGATAGCCATATTTGATTAAAAAATTTTAATAGTGTTTCTTTTCCTTTTTGATGTAAATTGGCCAACATAATATAACGTTCATTATCTATAACTGGATAAGTATTTTTCTTATTCTTAAGGCTTATTTCTAATTCACAGAAACTAAATGGAACTGAAAGTGGATGGTTAGAATTTTTCCTTCTCATTACATTAATTTTTGAAAATATATTATCTGGACATAATTTTCTTAAAAACTCCTCAACCCATTCTCCTTCCGTCGCTGGATTTACTTGTGGTTTAAAAATGTTTTGTAATCGTTTCGATTGATTCCACATATCTTTAATTGGTGTATTTTTGTTTAAAGTTTTACAAAAATTTCTGTATGCATTACGCTTACTCTCTAATACAACTTTTTTGGTTTTTGCTACACATTTATTATAATTTATATAATTTTGTATATTAGACTGTAGTTTAAACTTGCGTAAAGCTAGTTTTTGTTCTTGTATTACCTTTTTACAATTGTCATTCCACCAAGTTTTTCTAAATCGTGAATTAGTCCCTGTTCTCTTCTCCGGTATACATATCTTACAATATTCGTTTAATTTATTTAAAAATTGTTGGTAACTTAAATTATTATCAATTTCCATGCAATTATCAGTGATAGAAGAGAAAAGAGACCAATCCGCTTTATTTATGTTCCACTGAAATTTTGTATTTACACATTCCGCTTTATTAACATTAATATTTGACTTAATAACAATAGCAAAATAACCATTTTCTGATCCTAATGTCTCGTCCACAATATCCCAATCGAAAAAATGACTTATATTTGCTGAGCATATTATAAGATCTATTGCAGATTTATTATTGCTATTCGGTCTACGCATCAAAGTTTCTTTATCATTATTTAAAATTACAAGATTACAGTCCTCAATAGCTTCTAACAGATTTTTTCCTATAGTGTCTACAGTACTACAACCCCAAACATAATTAATTGTGGCTATTAAAATCACCAGCAATGATAAAAGGCTTCTCTAGACTATTAAAAAACTTTTTCCATCCATTTACTGTGATTTTAAGTTTGGGTTTTACGTATATTGAATAAATGTTTATCTTTTTGCCGGATTGAATTTTAATTGATATGCTATTGCACATTATGTCATTGATTTGGTGAAAAGTAGGACTGTTGTAAAATTTAATTAATTTTTTTTTAATTATGGCTACTCCACCATATCCGTCATCTCTATCATTCCTAAAGACATTATAACCAGTAAAGTTAATAAACATACTTTTTTTAACCAAGTTTCTGATATTAATCCTATATCTATTTTATTGTCATACAAGAATTTTTCTAAATAACCCTTATTTGTTTTAATTGATCTCGAATTCCACTGAAGAAATGAAACGTTAGCCATCACGAGGTAATAATAATTGTGAAATATTGTTTTTTAATAATTCCAACATTTTTTATCTACGTTGTGATTAATTTGATTTAATGTTGCTGAAATAAAATTTACTATTATTTCTCCTATATTATTTTGAATATCGTTTTGTTTTTGTGTTTTGTTAGAATAAATGGGATTATTAAGATTAGAAGAAGAAGAAGAAGAATTTATTCAAAATTCGGTAACCCTAATATACAGTTAAAATTGAGATATTTTATAATATGTATATACAATTTAAATTATTTGACAATAGAAAAGTGTTATTAAGATACAATATCCAAGTCATAATAATAAAAATAAAACAAAAAAACACTTAAAATATTCCATTACAATAGAAGCATTAAAAATACTACATTACTCAAAATATTACATTAAACTACACGCAGTTAAAAACACATTTAGAAGCCACATGAGACATTAAATACGATTTGCAACATAATTCTTTAAATTTTTCCTATACATTTTCATTGAGGTCTTCTACTTGAGTTCCGTTGGCAACTTATTGAAATTATCAGAACCCTTATAGAGAAGTGAGTTCATAGCACCTGTAGTATTGGTTCTGCCGATGTAAATATTATTAGAATTTCTCGTAAAATAAGGGTGAATATCTGAATTGTAACTAACAAGATCGAGAAAATATTTAGGTGCGAATCCATGTACAATTCTAAAAATCAATATCATGGTCAAATAAAAAAGACGTTGCGATACCCAAAACCACTGCAAAGTAATCAACATCAATGTGACAGGTGTTAATCTACTTGTACGTAAAATGATCCTCATTCCACGATTCTGTAATTTTTGTAATTTGGCTAGTTGGTTAAGATTTAAAAGATATAAGATGGATGCACAAAAATCAAAATGAGGTTGGATTATCGATTTATATACAGTGATCCTTGACTGAAGCGACAAATTCTTAGAAATTTTTGTACAAAAATACAATTTTTTTGCTAGTTTTTTACACGTATACTCGAGATGCTTGTCGAATTATAGAGTATTATCTAATTGAAAACCAAGATATTTAATTTGTGTCACTAGTTCAATTGGTTCCCCATCAATGTTTAACACCATATTGTTATATTGTTAGTATTAAGACTCCTGTACTTAAATTTAGATGTAACTATCATGGCTTTCTTCTTACTTACGTTTAATTTAAGTTTATTAAGTTTTAAGTATTTAGACACTGAACATAAAACGTGATCAAGTATATTCAAATGGGAAATAAGCCACAATTTTACCTAAAAATGATTTTATTAACGTTTCGACGCCCAAGTCGGGTGTCGTTTTCAAAATACAAAATAATTATTAAATAATAATTATTTTGTATTTTGACAACGACACCCGACTTGGGCGTCAAAACGTTAATAAAATCATTTTTAGGTAAAATTGTGGCTTATTTTCCATTTGAATATACTTGATTATAAAAATGCCACAAGAAAATAGCTTCAGAACAACATTAAAACGTGATTCATTTTGTCAACCGCCCCTTGAATAGAACTATCGCTACAAGCCAAAAGGGTATCATCAGCGAAAAGGTTAATAAATTCACAGTTCACAAACAAATTTATATCATTTAAATATAATATAAAAAGCAATCGTCCAAGTACACTACCCTGCGGTACACCAACGTTATTACTGACAGTTTCGGATAATACATCAGAGATTTTTACTCTTTGCTTTCTGTCAGTTAAGAAGTTCCTTAGCCAATTCAGAACAGCTCCATTAATGCCATAGGTTTTTAGCTTATCCAATAAAATGTATCTATCATTCGTTTCAAACGCTCGTTTAAGATCTAGAAAAACTGCAACTGTATAATTATTTCTATCTATTTCTTGTTTAAATTTACATATTGAGAGTTGAACAGCCGCTTCACATGAATGATTCTTACGAAAACCAGATTGATGATTAATTAAAATATGGTTCAAATCTATGTGATCAAGAATTTGCTCGTATACAACCGTTTCCAATACTTTCTCCAAAGCCGGTAACATGTTGATAGGTCTAAATTCGCTCTACTTAATAGTATTTGTCACTTTAGGGATAGGAACAACTGTACTTATTTTTAAGTCAGATGGAACAATGCCACCATCTAGGGAAGTATTAATTAAATTTAAAATAACATGACCTATGGTTTCAAATACTTCTTTAATAATTTTACTACAAAGAATGTCTTGTGGATTGTACTTACTATCAAGAGTGTTAATGATGTGTCTTAGGTCAGAAAGTGATATTAATTTAAATTTTGTAAAGGGCATATATAAATTACTATTAACGTTAATCCAAGAATCTTGTAATTCCATACTGTTAACTATATCCTCTATGCTATTAACATAATACACATTAAAATTGTTTGCAATGTCCACCTAATCCTGACATACGCTTTTCTGACCATTAGACTCAAATTCTATATTATTTGGAAAATCCCGACCGTTCCTGTTAACTAATTTTTTTAAAGTCTTCCACATTAATTTAGAGTTATTTTTATTTCTGTCAATTTTATCAAAGTAGTATTGGTCCTTTTTGACTTTCAACACATTCACAACCTCATTTCTAAGTTTTTTAAAAGTTAACCAATTATTATCTCTCTCTTGACCCAAAGAATACTTAAACACCTTGTAGCTGCTATCCCTAGCTCTAATTTTATTGGCTACTTCAGTATTAAACCATGACAAGTGACTCCTATAACTACATGTTTGGATGGGAGCTACATTATTTAATGTTCTACCACAAGTATCATGTAACTCTTGGTATAAAATATTTACATCAACATTATCCAAAGACCAACGGTATGAAATCAAATCAGTTTTAATTTTATTCATATTAGTACTACTTAAGTTCCTAAAAGATCTTGATAAATTAGTAAAGTTATTAATACAGTTTGAAAAATTCACTGAAATTACTGAATGATCGGTAATTGCAGGTGAAGAATGGACATCAGATACGCAATTATTTTGATTAACTAACACATAATCAAGAAGAGTTTTACTTACATTAGTAATTCTGGTGGACTCAGCAGTTAGCTGGCTAATCCCATACATTGTTAGTATATTTTTAATTTTATTAGTATAAAAACTGTTGCTTAAGTAATCCAAATTAAAATCCCCTACTAAAATACATAAAGAATCAGATGCAAAAAGTTCACAAATATCCACAAATTTATCCAGAAATATTGCATCAGAGGAAGATGGAGAGTGGTACAGACAACCAACAACCACTAGAGACGAACCAATTGCTATTTTTATAAATTTGCACCAATAGTTTCCCTCCAGAGTAAAAGTTTTAAAAACAGAGTAATGAAAACAGTTTTTTACATAGATATTAACACCACCAGTATGACGACTCGTCGAATCACATCTTACTGCATTGTACCCCTCAATGTTAATTTCGACATCTTCAATGTCATTGGTTATTCTAGCTTCACTTACCAAGATTAATTTAGGGTCATATGGAACCAAACATCCTTCAATTTGATCTTTATTGCATAGAAGACTTTGGGCATTTAAATATAATATATCAGTATTAAGACGTATACTAGGGTCATATTTTAGTTTTTTCTTCTAATAAGTCCATTATTATTAACAATAGTGGGTTTGTTATTAATGTAGTTAATAATTTTGGTATTATCCCCTGCTGCAGTGATGTTTTCAAGGTCTTCCTTTATTTTCTGGAAGTATTCTCTTTGAAGCTTAGTTTCATCTGCCGAAATTTTTACTCCAGGAACTTTAATCTCCTTTTTATTTTTTAATATTTGTTTAACATCTTCATTAGATTTTAAAATAACTTTAACTGGCCGAGCTTTGTTGACCGTGAATTTACCAATGCGAAATAATTTAGATTGTCTTTTTCTATTGAAAAATTCTCCAAAACCTTTTTAACCACTGCATTATCCTCTTTATTACGTTCGCTCTGAATGTTTTTGTTCGATTCATTGATGTTGTATATAATTATATTGTTTGCTCTATTTTGTCTGTCCCACAACTCCGAAATAACATTCTCCATACTACAATTATCAACAGTGTTTACCGGACTGGCAGTACTAGTGTTACGTTGATCTAATAATTTATTAAGATTTTCTTTCATCTCAGCAACCTCCTTAATAAACATTGGAACTTTGTAAAAACCTTCCTCACAGGCATCACAATAAAATTTCAATTTTCGTTTGGTTTTTAACTGTAAGCACTTGATCTCTGATGCCGTTAGATTACCACATTCCATACATAATAGATTTTTACAGCTATCACAGGAAAATATCTGATTCATATCAAAATCACCTTTACAATTGGAGCACTTTTCCATTTTAATGACCGGACACCACTGGAGAAACTAGTTTAGCAAATCCAACAGAAGTAATTAGTTATCTTATCATCAATTAATAATCACTTGTTTTTCTTGAACAGGTTTAGAATCATAAATCACGCTTTAGTTACGTTATATGGCCCTATATGTCGTTAAAATACTAAACAATTTTTATACACAGATTCAGAATTTCAAACTCTATTTATTGATACTAAAATCACTTTTGTAACCCGTTGTAAACTGATATATTTCATTCAAATACCATGACACGATGTGCTTGCTGCTAACGGTGAAAATAAAATGCAATACATCAGTGATTATAACAAGGCTGACTTTGTACTTTTGGTGTTTGCAAAATTTTTCTGCGTGCTTCCATTGTTTCTTTATCTACACTACTAGAATCAATACTACTTGATCGTTTTCGTTTATATATTGTATATTTATTTGAAGTATTTTCTTGTTCTTTGCTTACTGTTGAATAATATTTTTTATATTTATTATTAGCTTTATAATATGTTATATTTTCATTATTCATAACTTTTTTAATATATTCCTGTTTTTGCCTTTCTGTACAATCTGCTCCCTTGTCAGTAGCGCTGTGGTTTCCTTTGCACAACACACAAAGTAAATTATTCGGATTGAAACAATTAGAGTTGTTGTGTTCTTCGCCACATCTTTCACACCTATCTTTTCCTCTACATTGAGCACTTATATGCCCAAATCTCAAACACTTTAAACATTGGATTATTGTTTGTGTATAATTTTCCACCTCGTATATCATTTTTTCTATTATTACTTTTTTTGGTATAGACTGACCTTTAAAAGTGACAATTACGGTTCCTCTTTTTACATAAATAGTATTACCATTATCTTGAATCACTTTCCGCATAATTCTTTTTACATGTAATACTTCGAACTTAATTCCAAATCTAGGTTTAATTAAAGATAATAAATCATTATCTTCTATCTCTTTATCTACCAATTTGTAATCTTATTGGGCAGTGTCCCGTTGAAAATAAATAAATAAAAATTTTTATAACACCTTTCTTTTGAGTAAAAAACGTTAGAATATATGCCTCGTACTGTTTGCTTTTTAGAATTTCAGAATCAATTAATTTATTAGCACTGGCAAAATTATTTAGTTCTACTTTGATTTTATTTCTACCAACTATTGTAATTTGTGTGATATTATTTTCAATTTCAGGTACTGAACTTAAAATCACTCGGGCCGTTTTGATCCTGTGTAATCGATTGATGTTACCGTTTTTATTTTCTATATGTACTATATAAGGTGCATTATCTCCAAATTGATATCTATGTTTTAAGCTTAAATTTATTACTTTATTTAAATTTTGCTTACCTGACTTATCTGTTTGATTTAAATTTGTCAAAGTTTCATCGTCATTGGACCTAAATTTGTTACTTACCTCAATAGTGCTACTTGTTTGGTTTTGTTTGTTTGTTACCTTATTATTTAGCCTATTTTTATTTAATTCCTCATATTCCATCATCCCATCTCCTTCCATTTCTACATAAAATTTCTCTTTATCTGGAGGGTCAGGTGGTATACCTTCCATATTAGTACTTGTTTTCTGAAATTTAACTTCTGGTCGCGAAATTTCACACTTTTTTACAGAGTACTAGTTTAGTACTTCTTTATACAATTAGCAATACTCAAAAAGTTAAGAAAAAACCTTAAAACTTGATAATTTTTAGGACTTCTAAATAAACTGCCTTTCAATTTGAAGTTTATTTGACAATCCTACAAACCATTAACTGCTTACCTTATATTGATATTACGAGTGAAAAACTATCGATATTACGAGTGAAAAATACCAAAAATACCAAACTATTTTTAATGGGAAATAAGCCACAATTTTACCAAAAAAATGATTTTATTAACGTTTCGAAGCACAAATCGGGTTTCGTTGTCAAAATACAAAATACTACCGTTTGTAGTATTTTGTATTTTCACAACGAAACCCGACTTGTGCTTGGAAACGTTAATAAAATCATTTTTTTGGTAAAATTGTGGCTTATTTCCCATTAAAAATAGTTTATTATAAAAATGCCACAAGGAAGTAGCTTCAGAACAACATTAAAAATACCAAAAATTCAATCAAAAATCAGGTTGGAGAAAATGGAACCTAAAAGTTCAAAATCGCTTTACATTAAAAAAGTGCATTTTCTCGGGTTTCTATAGAGCAATTTTCTTCATTTTTTTTTGTTCCCAAGTAACTCGAGTAGAGTCACCTAAGTAACGCATTATTAAATGTCAAAGTTACTTTTGTTTTGTTATAACAAATTTATTTATTTATTAGAACAAAAATTTTTAATTTGTTTAAGTAAAGGTTGTTTAAATAATTATACAGCAGTAGCAAATTACAACCATGCCGTTCAACCATGTTAAAACAGCTTGTTTTCTTTCATAATAATCTAACCATTGTGTCGTTTGGAAGTGCACTGCATTCAAATTAGGTTTCCCACAATTATTAGCCAAAGAGAAACGGAAAACTTCGGATGGTCGGGAAAGTTTGAGATGAGGCAGGTTCGTATGTTGGAAGTTCAATTTTGAAACAAGCTACTTTCCTGGATTATTACTGCCTTTTGTGTTGAGTCTATATAGAATTTTGCGGTTGAATAGGTACTAGCTATATGGGTTGTTATAAACTTAGACTTAACTTCTTTTATAATAATTATGAATATATACCAGGGTTCTTTTATAATTAATATAATACAGGTAAATCGAGGATTTGATTTACAGTGAGCACATAAAGGTTGGAGAAAATTCGTTTTTTCGTAAATGGGCAATTTTGAAGATAAATGTCGAAACAAGTCGATTTTTATTTTAAGTTATGATTTTTTAACATATGTGCCATAATAGTGATGTCATCCATCTGAGCGTCATAACGTAATCAATAACTTTTAACGTAAATGAGAATAGGGGTCGTGTGATAGCTCATTTAAAAGGCAATTTTATATTCAGTGATGTAAACATTAACATCATTATTTATACAGGGTGGCCAAAAAAATGTTAACTAAAATATTTGAGACAAAAAGAAGAGTACTTATATGTAATTTATTTAATGTAAAATATATTTTACTGTCAGAAAACAAGGAAAAATGTTTATTTGTCAAATAAATATAGTTTCTGTGTTTGAGAGAAGGAATCTTGTCTTAAATTGGGACGAGAACGAGGAGTCAAGATCTAGCTACGAGAGTGTAGAGTCACGGACAGATTTGGTCTTGTAGTATGGTATAACTAGTCCTAAACCCAAACATCCAAAATAAAAGTTTTCCTCCAACACAAAATTGTTCTATATGGTCCACATGTTGTTAAGTAAAAAGTTACACCATTTTGAGCGTCCGGTTTGGGGGAAGATGGGGGAAAATTCGGAAAATTAGTAGTTTTTTAAAGTTTTTCGTCAATATTTCCAAAACTATACTTTAGCGTAAACAATGTTCTATATAAAACTGTTCTATATAAAATTTAAAACAAAAAAGGTTCGATACATAATTGTTATAAAATCAAAGGTTCCAGAGTTACGGAGGGTGAAATGTGGAGGGTTTCGACACTTTTTTATATTTTTTGGTCAATTTGTAATATTATTACTGATGAAAGAAATTTTCTTTAACATAATTGTAAATAAAATTTGCTATTTCAGTGGCCGGTGGTATGTTAGTGATAAGCCCTTGAAGAAACGTCAACCTCACCACCCAAAATCATCATCAATTGCCCAAAACATATAAAAAGTATCGAAAACCTTCACTTTTCACCCTCCGTAACTCTGTAACCGTTGATTTTATGACAATTATATTTAGAACCTTTTTTGTTTTAAATTTGATGTAGTATATTTTTGTGTAAAACATTGTTTACGCCAAAGTATAGTTTCATAAATATTGACGAAAAGCTTAAAAAAACTACTAATTTTCCGACTTCTCTCCCATCTCCCCCCAAACCGGATGCTCAAAATGGTGTAGCTTTTTACTGAACAACATATGGGCCATATAGAACAATTTGGTGTTGGAGAAAAACTTTTACTTTGGATGTTTGAGTTAGGCCTTTTTTTAGACCAATTATACTATAGTACCTCAATAACTTTGGAACCGTTTATTTTAGAAGGATTATGCATAGAACCTGTTTTATTTTAAATTTAATGTAGAACATTTTTGTATGGAAGGTTGTTCATGCTAAACCGCATAGTTTTAGAAATATTTACGAAAAACTTAATTATAAAATAAGCTAAACAAACAAATTTAGGTATTTGCAAAACTATTATACTTCCTATTAAATTATTGAAATGTTGGAACCTTAATTCATATGCTTTTACGCAAATATCTTAACTTCTGATTATAAAGAACATCTATCACATAACTTATTGACTGACCTTTTTGATTCACACACAATGATGTCTCCACTTGACCCAAACAGTCCTTCCTTGTTGATTATGTTAGGCTAGCAATCAAAGCCCTCTCCGTTCTCAGCACCAATCCAGCAGCATACCAGCAACTATTTCTCCAAAACACAAGCCAGGCCGCTTTTGACCAGTACTCGTTCATTAAACTCCAAAACTCTCTCCTCTCTTTCTCTCAATAATAATCTCCTGAGACTCAAGTATCTTTTTTACTTGGTGTCACAAATAATTTTAATAACGATAAATCTTGTAACTTATTCTCTTGGACTTTACAGAATCAAAGAGGTATTTCTTCTCGATTTGATTTGTCTCTTTTCCAAAAACTGTCTTAACATTCAAACTTCCCTTTCCCCATTCCAAATTTCCAAACCAATCAGAAACATTTATCTTTCCACATTCCTCTTTTTTACATTCGAAAAACCATGCATTCTTTCAAACAATACTTCTACTCATCCTAATCACATTCCGGAAATTATACAAATACTCTTGTGCTTAAAACAACCAGACTTAAAATTCCAAATCTCGCTACCTATTTTTTTAAAAACTAACAATTACAACTACCTGTGGATTTTGCCTTCCCCTAACAGACAATCTTTTTAAATTATAATCCTAAATAAATTGCCATTTCACTTCACTGTATTTACAAATGTCTTTAAGTCTTCAGGGAAAAACTCATTAAGGAGAAACCCATTGCGTAAAGGCTACCTTCTACTAAATAGTTACAAATCAATATACAGGCTGTATCAAATTTATGTGCCCGCGTTTTAATTAAAAATTTAAATTTTTACTCTATCTTTGATTGATAAAGTGATACATAATAATACATATTGTAAAAACCGGAGATACGGTATGCAGCCAGAAAGCAGTTTCTTAAGGAAAAGTTTTGAATTTAAATTATTCATTATTATTTTTATTTCAATTATTTTAATTGTATAAAAGTAACCTTTGAATCTCGGGCTTTTCGTCTTCCTCTAAGAAAATTTTATTTTATCAAATTTCTTTGCAAAATTGATACTTTCCAAGTTATCTGCGAATGATTCTATGCATTTTTCATTGAAAAACTTACGTTTTAAAACTGTTTCTTATGAATAACTTATAGAAAAAAAGAATGTGTGTGTACTTTGTACGCACTTAAGAAGTTATACTTCTATTATAATATAATTTCAACGAAATAAATATACCTACTTAACAGTTACAATACAAAAAATTAACAATAATTACCAAAAATGAACCAAAACTTAACAATGCCAAATATTAAAAAAAAAGAAAAAAATATGAATCGTCCGGTATTTGAACCCGCCATCTCGCGATTTTTTGATCTCTGGTCCAATGCTCTACCAACAAGGCCATCAAGCCGCATGCTAGTTTGTCCTGTGAAATGCGTTCATTGGATATTGATAATTATGACTCGTTGCAGGCTGACACCCCAGTGGATACAGGAAGCAGTTATAAGGGATGAAAGGGGAAAATAAGTGCAGTCACCAAAGGTTTTCACCTCCTATTTCGTTGAATATTCATTGATTTGCATGAACATTGGTGAATAGTTAGAGGATATCTCAAGAAACAAGGGTGACGTGGTGCCAACTTGCACTTTTACCCTGGAAGTGAATACCACCCGTTCTCGTGGGTGAAAATTATTTTATTAAAAATAACCCCACAAATCGATAGAGGGGAAAATTCTAAGTAAAATTTGTTATATCAAGTTATTAAAATAATTGCATACTTTGTGAGTTATTAAAGATCAAATATTTCAATTTTTCGTGACAAAAATGCAGGGTGTAAAGCGGTTTTTCATAAATAATTCAAAGACTGTAAGTTTTAACAAAAAAAGAATGTGTGTGTACTTTTTACGCACGTAAGAAGCTATACTTCTATTATAATATAATTTCAACGAAATAAATATACCTACTTAACAGTTACAATACAAAAAATTAACAATAATTACCAAAAATGAACCAAAACTTAACAATGCCAAATATTAAAAAAAAAAACAAAAAAAAACAAAAAAGTATGAATCGTCTGGGATTTGAACCCGCAATCTCGCGATTTTTTGATCTCTGGTCCAATGCTCTACCAACAAGGCCATCAAGCCGCATCCTACTTTCAGATATACATAATTATACATCACGGTGACAAGTGAAATATAAAAATAGATGTTTTATTATTTTACGCCCGAGGAAGACAAATCCAAAGACACAAAATTATAATAAAAAACCTTTTAAACCACTTTTTTCAAATTGCGCAAGTTGTATTATTAATATTAATGTTAATAAATGAAATATAAATATTTTGACGTATCACAATTTGACAATTCACTTTTAACTGCAGTGGCTTAAAAATTTTAAAGCACTAGTGCCTTAAAGTAGCATTTTTAACGCTCCTATGGAGTCCTAAAAATTGCATTTTTAACACGTTTGTAGAAAAATATATTTAAAAACACTAATATATTCTTTCCACACCTTTTCTGGACTGATACATACATAAATTAAAGCATGTTGAAGTATAACTTCAAAAATATAATATGAAAACTATTTAAAAAGGCAGTATAACTACTAACTAACCTTTGTTGTTTTTCTTCCCACAAATTCTAAAACGCAACAACCATACATAACCAAACCGTCAACCGTCAACCGTCCAAACCACAGCTGCCATATTGGATAATTTTTGACATGTCATTTGAACATCCAATCAGAACAAAGTTATAATGAGCATGCGCCGGGATCGTAGGTTTTAACATATAAAAATTCTCCCTCATATCGCGCGTAAAGAAGTATAACTTCAAAAATCTTTAAAAATAAAATTGTAGCTTATAAAAAAACAAAGAGATTAGCGTCTAAAAGATCTATGTAAACCCAATAACGACCATCTAACGACGAGTTATTGCTCTTTAAAGGATATTATCGTTATTAAGTTATTATCGTTATAAAGGGTTATTTTCGAAGAACATCGAATTGGAGAACACTTAATCTCAAATAACTCGAATGTAGAGCAATTTTTTGGGAAAACATAAGAGTCGTCTTTTAATGCTCATTAATAAACCTTTCAAATAAGGTCTGTTAAAAGTTTTTGACGTAAGAATTACTGACTGACTGACTTATGACGAAAATAAAGTCGCTCTCTCCTTTTTTCTTTTTGAAATGTACAAATTAAACCCTCGTCGTTACAATCCTAATAAAAATAAATAGCTTCCCACCAACATAAACTTTATTTAGTTATAGTTGATACGATCCATGTGATTTAACAGGTTAGTTTAAAAAAATAGTTGATTAAATCGAAAATGACATGCTTAAATAAAAAAAGTGCATTCTTCTTAAATAAATCTAACAGTATTCATAATAGGAAAAAAGGTTTCAAATATTAATTGTGCAATTTCTTTTACTGAAATTTTTGATTTTTTTTGTTTTTGAATCATGAATACTTTTAGGTTTATTTAAGAAAAATGCACTTTTACTTTATCGTACTATATACGTAGTATAGTATAATAGATAAAGTTATAGGATCGTGCAAAAAATTTTTTTTCAGATTTCACTTTTTTTTACGTTTTGAGTCCCCCTGAGTCTAAAAAGCAAATAAAAAAAACATGTCGGAAGTATGTACGTACGTATGTACGTACGTACGTATGTACGTACGTATGTCGCCACCGCCCAGCAAAAACTACTGGACCGATTTCAATGAAATTCGGTATGAGTAAGTTTAAGAGAATTTTGTCGAGAAACTAAGCTTTTAAAAAAAATCTCTCAAAGGGGGGCCGAAATAGGGGGGTTATTTAGAGTCCATTTTTGCAAATTTTGACCGAAACGAATGAAATTTAACTCAAAGTTAGCTCATTGATAGGTTAATCTAAATACGAAATTTGACATTTCCAAATTCAAAATGGCGGCCAAAATGGCCGACTGCCCACCCGACACATTTCTCTACCTATCTAAAAACTTGTTTAAGATAAGTTTAATTTGAAAAAGTCGTTATATAGCCTAAAGATGGGGCTCTAAGAGGAAGATTATTATTTTTCAGAAAAAGTTATGGGTTGCCTATATTTAAGGGGTCAAAATTTGACATAATTTTGAACTAGATTTTCTCAAAAATGGCTCCAAGGAATTTGTTTATTTTTTGATGTAGTTTTGATATCCTCTAGGTAAATGGAATGACATCAGCCAGATTTCTTAATTCCCCATAAGAGGGGAGTTATGAATTTTTTATAAAAAAATATTCGGCTGCCCGTAACTTCCTTTGTAATAGAAACTAAAATCTGAAATTTTGCAGATATACATGATACTTTATTATCTATTATAACAATAAATTTTACCCAAAATATGGCTTCCGGTTGAAACGGAAATGAAAAAAAAAATCTTAATTTTTTTAGATACGCCCTGTATATTTTTACATATTTTGAAAGAATCCAAAATTACCTTTCCAATGACATAAAACTCGTTGCTGTAGCTCAAAAACTCGAAAAGTTATAGTAAATAGAAATTTTGCTATAATCTTGTGTGTGTTCTCTCTCACGCGATGATAGCAGAGCATTATTATAGGGCAGTGAATGAGGGTACTTGGCTCCGAATTCCATCCTACTACATCGATGTACTTGATATTTTCACAGAAGGTAGGGAATTGCTCAAGAAACAAAATCTACCCTATATACTATGGCGCTTTTTATCTTGGGGCGGTTCCCACCCCTTCAAGGGGGTGAAAAATTTGTTGGTCAAAATAACGAAAGTGGCTAGAAAACCTATTTCTAAGCAAAAACTGGTCTATACTTTTTTTTTGAGAACTCGATACTTTTTGAGTTATGCGTAGTTGAAAATTGGCCATTTTCATTGAAAAATTACACCTTTTCGGACGGTTTTTTGTGAATACCTTAAAAACTATACATCGAACTAAAAACACTGTATAAAACATTTTTTTAGATTATAAATAATAAAGAGAGAGATTCGTTCCTTCGTAAATGTTCTGTTAATAATACAAAAAGATATATGGTAGGTGAAAAAGAGTTTGCTTTTTTGGTGCATGCTCAAATTGGTGTATTCAAGTTGAAATAACAGAGGAACGGTAGGTTTTAGGTGTGTAATGCTATCAACGCCTTTTGTAGTGTTTGAAAAGGCCTTTAAAACGAGCACCGTTAGATCGACGCTGTCAAGCCAAAACGGCATAAACGACAATAAATTGATTTTTCAAGAAAGCCAAAAAACTGATTATTTTTATTTTTACCAATTCTGCTTATCTGCACAGTGACTCAAAAAAATTGGTGATTTTTTTTTCAAATTTTAATATTTTATGAACATTAATGTGGCTGAAAATACTGTCTGAAATAAATTAAAAACTAGAAAATGGCGCTTATGTCCAATCAAGATATAACATTGGTGAATATGCCAAACGTACCTCTGGCGTTTGTGTCGATCGCATCGTTGTAAGGTTAGCCAATATGGCGCTTAAAAGGGATAGTTTAAACATATTGTACAAATCTCATTGTTGTCTAATTACTTCAAAGATAATACAGTAACATTTTCGAAAGCAATCAAAGATAAATCTAGTTAAAATTGAAAAACCATCTTAATTGATCCTTTGCATTTTTGCATAAAATTTGATTTTTGAGCATGTTCCACCAATTTTAAATAGAAATAAACATCATATTTAGATTCAGCGACCTCGAAAACATAAAGAATCATCAAAATTTGTCATTCACCTTAAAGTTGATTTTCGTGGTCGGTATAACATCATTTTAGGGGTTGCTGCCGCTTGCCTAACACTAGGTGTGCGATTTTTAAAGTCATATAACTTTTTTCCTATTACATATTTTGACTGGAAATTTTTCAGAAAACTTCTTCATCACTTATATTTTAATACTGTATTGGTTAAAATTATAAGCTAAAAACTTCGTCGCTCAACTTTTTTAATTAAACATGAAACTAACGAAATCTGACGACAAAATGTTTAAAAATTAATAACTCCTTTTTGAATTCGTTTAAACACTTTAGACAAAGCTCGTTGGTATCTAAATACTTAAAAAATGACACAGTAAAATTTTCAAAGGGAAATATTTAGAGCGACCAAAGATACAGTGAGGTAAAGTTGAAAAATCATCAAAATTGATTTTTTGAATTTTTACATGAAATTTGATTTTTGAACATGTTCCACCAATTCTAGATAAAAATAAACTTCATATTCGGATTCAGCTACCTCGAAAATATAAAGAATTATAAAAATTTGCCATTCACCTCCCATGGTCGCTTTTTCGATTTCTAAGCCTCAAATTAGGAGTGTGCCGTTCGCCGCCGTGTAAAGTGAGCTATGGAGTGACGTCAGAATTACGCCTCTTTTCGCTTTGACAAGTTGTTGCTAAATCAGTTTTAAGGGTACCCTAATTATTAATTGTAATTCTATATTTTTGATAGATTAATAATATAATTTGTGTGTTAATTTTAATTGATTTCATATTTTTAGTTTTGATTTGATTTTGTTCTAGTGTTACTTTTAGGTGATATTATTCTAGGTATATAAGGTAAGAAATACTTAAATTTTTAAAATATGTTAAACAATGTTGTTTTGAAGCTATTTTCTTGTGGCATTTTTGTAACTAACTATTTTTAATGGGAAATAAGCCACAATTTTACTAAAAAAATGATTTTATTAACGTCCAAATAGGATCCGATTTAACCGTCGAAACGTTAATAAAAACATTTTTCTAGTAAATTTGTGGCTTATTAGACAAGCCGAAAACGGCGGGTTCGTCGGAGAAAATATTCCCATGACATTTTTTGCATAATCACGTTCGTGAGACATCCCAGAATAAGGTTCAAGAAGTCGCCCAAGGGAAAAGTGGTCCAAATTAAAAAAAAAAAAATTTTTAATCAAATTGCAAAAATCAATATTTTTGGCCCGGACAAATTTTGTTTATATTTTTTGGACCATTCTGGATAAAAGGATCTCTTATAATTTTTCTCTAAAGTTGATCGTTTTCGAGATATAAACAATTTAAAATTGAAAAAAACGAAAAATGGCGATTTTCAAGGCTTAATAACTCTATTAAAAGTTATTACTATGAAAATCAGAAAGTGACTAAATCAAAGTTTAAAGCACCCCCTACAAGATCCTGGAGAAATTTTTGTCATTATTTTATTACTAAGCTGTTATTTTTAAGTAATAATAATGAGCGCCTGCACGTATCAGGTGCCCGTCTATAGTGAGTGCAAGAGAGATGCCATTCCGGTAGTGTATCTTACTCGCACTCACATTTACAGTTGCGTCAATGCGATCTTACTGCTTATTGTTAATGATTAAAAATAACAGCCTACTAATTAAATAATGACAAAAATTTCTCCAGCATCTTGTAGGGGGTGCTTTAAACTTTGATTTAGTCAGTTTCTGATTTTCATAGTATAATAATAACTTTTAACTTAACAGAGTTATTAAGCCTTGAAAATCGCCATTTTTAGTTTTTTTCAAGTTTAAATTGTTTATGGTACATTCCATGTCAAATCACTCAGGCAAAAAATTTTGGATCTCCGATTTGTCTGAAAATTGGTATTTAGCTTCTGAGGGACGTAAAAATACGATATTTATGGTCAAAAAATCTTCTTCTTTTTTTTTCTCAAAATTGTTATTTTATGCGATTTTACAGTGATTTGGTGTTTATTTAAACAAATTTGCATTTTCTGTCGTAAAGTATCAATGAAAAACATAATATTTTAATAGAAAGTACTCAAAAATGTCATTATATGGCATTATAACAAGTTATTTTGATTCAAAACAAGTTTTTGACCAAATTTTATAGTGTAAAAAACGTTAAAATACCGTTTTTTACATTTTCCTCCATTCCCAAAATACATCAGTCGGGATAGCATATAACCTTGAATGTCGAGCTGCCCAAAATTTTATTTTTCTGATCTTTAGGGGAGTCAATAGTAGCCTAAATTTAAAATCATGAATGAATTCCTCCGTTACGTTAGCCGCCATCTTGATTTTAAAGGAGAACCTGTTTTGCTCAATATCTCCGCCATTTTTTAACTTTTCGACAAAAATGGTAGGAACTGAAATTGTTCCAAATAAATTGTATTTACAATTATTACAACTTCTTTTAACAATTTTTGTCGTGAGGTCGATATTTTCGAGTTAATTGTACTTACAGTAGACGCCTATATTTTTGACTATAATATTGTATGTAACATTTTTGGTATTGTAATATAATTCAAATCCTTCTCACCACTTAAAGTCCTATGTTTTGTCTATCTGTGGACAAATTTTCAGCCAAATCGATTGTGATGTATTTTGGGAATGGAGAAAAATGTAAAAAACGGTATTTTAACGTTTTCTACACTATAAAATTTAATCAAAAGCTTGTTTTGAATTAAAGTAACTTGCTATAATGCCATATAATGACATTTTTGAGTCCCTTCTATTAAAATATTATGTTTTCCATTGATACTTTACGATAGAAAATGCAAATTTGTATAAATAAACACCAAATCACTGTAAAATCGCATAAAATAACATTTTGAGAAAAAAAGAAGAAGAAGATTTTTTGACCTTAAATATCTTATTTTTACGTCCCGCAGAAGCTACATACCAATTTTCAGACAAATCGGAGGTCCGAAAATTTTTTTGCTCCAAAATTGAGTGATTTGAAATGGAATGACCCTTATACCTCGAAAACGATCAACTTTAGAGAAAAATTATAACAGATCTTATTTGTCCAGAATGGTCCAAAAAATCTAAACTAAATTTGTCCGGGCCAAAAATCCTGATTTTTGCAATTTGATTAAAAAAAATTATTAAAAAAAAATTTGGACCACTTTTCTCGTGGGCGACTTCTTGAACCTTATACAGCTTAGTAATAAAATAATGACAAAAATTTCTCCAGGATCTTGTAGGGGGTGCTGTAAACTTTGATTTAGTCACTTTCTGATTTTCATAGTAATAACTTTTAATAGAGTTATTAAGCCTTGAAAATCGTCATTTTTCGTTTTTTTTTTCAATTTTAAATTGTTTATACCTCGAAAACGATCAACTTTAGAGAAAAATTATGGGAAATCTTTTTTGTCCAGAATGGTCCAGAAAATCTAAACAAAATTTGTCAGGGCCAAAAATATTGATTTTTTCAATTTGTTTAAAAAAATTGTTAAAAAAAATTTGGACCACTTTTCCCGTGGGCGACTTCTTGAACCTTATACAGCTTAGTAATAAAATAATGACAAAAATTTCTCCAGGATCTTGTAGGGGGTGCTTTAAACTTTGATTTAGTCACTTTCTGATTTTCATAGCAATAACGTTTAACAGAGTTATTAAGCTTTGAAAATCGCCATTTTTCATTTTTTTCAATTTTAAATTGTTTATACCTCGAAAACGATCAACTTTAGAGAAAAATTATAAGAGATCTTTTTTAACCAGAATGATCCAATAAATCTAAACAAAATTTGTACGGGCCAAAAATATTGATTTTTAAAATTTGATGAAAAAAAAATTGTTAAAAAAAATTTGGATCACTTTTCCCGTGGGCGACTTCTTGAACCTTATTCTGGGATGTCTTACGAACGTGATTATGCAAAAAAAGTCATGGGAATATTTTCTCCGGCGAACCCGCCGTTTTCGCCTTGTCTATAATTTCCCATTAAAAATAGTTAATGATGTTAAAGAATTAATAGGTTTATGAATAGCGTTTTATAAATAATTATTTTATGTAGGTATGTATATAATTGCTAATTATTAAATTATACACATATTTCTTTGTGAAGAGTAAATAAACAGCTCGTCAAAAGTTAGGAAAATAAACAATTATGCTCATTTTCATATGTAGTTGATTTTTTCGTGAACAGATTACCGGATTCCGCTATTTTTTGAAGTAATATTTCTTTACGATCGAGAGTGAAATTTTGTAAGAGCGCATGGGCACACAAACAGTATTATGTAGTTCGTTGATGGTTCGTTGCTAATCTTTTAAGTAATGTAGATATGTATCAGCGCAAATAAGTCATTAAAAGAGAGGGGCGTAGCTACCGCCGTATCAGCCGTATCAATTATACGGGGCCCCCGACATTCAGGGGCCCCAGTGCGGCATGTCGAAACAAAATTCCCTTTACAAAAGATTGAACTAAATATTATCCAATTATTTCACTATTAAAACGCTTTGAAACAGTGTATATTGTTTGGATATCAACATTTTGATGCAATGGATTCTTTATATATGCTTATATAAATCATATTTATCTATTTTCTATTCTCAACAGAGCTTTTTTGTTTTCAAGCTACCTTTCATTGTCAATTCCGTTGGCTGTGTATGAGTTATTGTATAATGTATGCCAAATTGCAATTTTTTTAATCGCTTTATCTTTGAATATTTGAAACAGTATGTATTGTTTGGATATATTTTCGTGTATTCCATTCTTTTTCTATATTGTATTTATGTATGTATATCTACACTTCTCCAAGAAATTAACGCACAACTTTAAAAATTGTTCATTTTTAATGTCTTATATTTCCTAAACCTGTTATTGTCCGATTTAAGTGATTTTTTTATTGTTATGGCCGCATTCTTGAGCAATCTCACTGTAATATTGTTGCTAGACAGGTAAATTGTCATTATATACCGGCTGTATACCAAAAAAACTGTGATTTTTCTTAATGTTCGCTTCACTCTGTGGAATATTATAGCATTTATAAAATAGTGAAATTAAAACCTAACTGTAGCCTGATGTTTTCTTAATATTCTGTTGTTTTATTCATTCGGTTATGTAGGATAATAAAAAAGTTAGGTAATACTAGGTTTGTTCTAACACAACGAGAACTGTCATGTAACGATCACGTTACTACAAAATAATCCGTCCCATGCGTTCTGTGTCTGTATATCATGCGTTCCATGGGATATTTTGTTTACTGCGCAGGACGGTGATCGTTACATGGACAGTTTCTCGTTGTGTTGGAACAAACCTACTTTAACAACTAGTCTTATTTTTCATCAATACATATGTACATCAATCATAAGTGTATGTCCATAAACGCTTCGTTTCCGAGAAAGTGGGTGTTGATATTTTTCTTACAAACTGACGATTTTGTTATTGCTCTAAAACCCGTTGATATGTGCAAATGAAAGTTGGTGGGTTTTAAGAGGTAGTTATTGTGCATTTGTGTTATACATTTAGAAATTTAATATTCACCATTGGCGCACATACGGGTAATATGACCCGTATGTGCGCCAATGGTGAATATTAAATTTCTAATTGTATAACACAAATGCGCAATAACTACCTCTTAAAACCCACCAAAATTCATTTGCATATTTTAACCGGTTTTAGGGCAATAAATAAATCGTCAGTTTGTAAGAAACATTTTGACACCCACTATCTCCAAAACGAGGAATTTGCGGACATACGTTCATAAAGCAAACTGTCATTATTTTTTCATGCAGAATTAGGTACTAATTAGGTACTCCTTAGAGTTTGCCATACTTATTTAACAACACCCTGTATATTGACGAAAAACAAGACTAGTTGTTAAAGTAAATACTGTTTTTATTATCCAACATAAGCGAATGAATCAAAAAACAGAATGTTAAAAAACATGAGGCTATACAGTGATGAGCGCGCTAATAACCGGCAAAACAGCACAAAAGATGGAAAATGTATTAAGTTGTGAGATAAAAAGAAATGAAGCTAGTGGAGCTGGGAGATTTAGCGATAGTAACCTATAAATTTACATTATATTGATTGCTTCCCACCTTTAGACGTCTTGAATGAGTTTGGCAACTACCACTGTCACAGTGACCGTTTTAGTTGACATACTTCTCTGATACGTCTAAAGGTGGGAAACAATCAATATAATGTAAATTTATAGGTTAATATCGCTAAATCTCCCAGCTCGACTAGTTTCATTTCTTTTTATCTCACAACCTAATACGTTTTCCATCTTTTGCGCTATTTCGCCGGTTATTAGCGCGCTCATCACTGTATATTACCTATGTAGTTGGGTTTTAATTTCAGTATTTTATAAATGCTAAAATATTCCACAGGATGAGGCGAACTTTGAGAAAAAATAAAAGTTTGATTGGTACACCCGGTATAAAATGACAATTTACCTGTCTAGCAACAATATTATTACAGCGACATTGTTAAAGAATAAGGCTATAACATTAAAAATTCACTTAAATCGTACAACAGGTGTTATGAAATTCGAGACCTCAAAAATGACCTATTTTTAGGGTGGTATAAGGTACGTTAATTTCTCGGAGAAGTGTATTTGCCGGCTGCTCGCCGTTGTACCATAAGCACAGTGCTTTTTTCTTTGTTTAAGCTCATTTTCAATGTCCATTCATCCTTGCATTTAAAAAACTGAATCTGTTTTCAAACAATGAGTCTCGACAATTTAAATCTATTTTTCGACTTTGGTTTATTAGGTTTATTATTATTATCTATATTTGGGTGTCATACGCAGAACTTATTAGTTCCTAAGGTTGTATTATGTAATTTGCAATTTATTTAAATTTTGCAATAAATTGTTTTGTTTTATTTCAATATGTTTTATTTTGTATCTACTAATATTGACGATTTATGCAATTTCAGTAAACTGTATTTGTTATTGTTTTTTTCCGACTTTTTGTCAGCTTTGTCCATAAGATTGTAAAATTTTCAGTGACAATAAAACATATTTCTATTATATTCTATACAAGCGTTTTTGCTTCTGTTGTCGTGGGGGAAAAGGGCCCCGCGACCAACTTTGATATGGGGCCCCCGTGGGGCTAGCTACGCCACTGTTAAAAGAATATGTTAGTAGGTATTCTTAGTAAATGTATTATTTATTATAATTTTTGTAACTTTGGATTTGTCTTCCTCGATAGTAAGATAATAAAATATCTATTATGTATAACATTTTTATACTTCATTTGATGTATTTGTCACCGTGATGTGTAATTATATTCGAGACGTCACTTACAAGGGGCTTGATAGCTTAGTTGGTAGAGCATTGGACCAGATATCGAGAGGTCGCGGGTTCAAATCCAGGACAATTTATATTCTCGTTTTTTTATTTTTTATTTTTTGTTATTGTTTTAATAAAAATTTTTTGAAAGTGGTATATAAGAAAGTTAGTTTAATATTTAAATAAAATACAAATAACCTGTTAAGTATATTTGTTTCGTTGAAGGTAACTAGTACACTTTAGGAGACCAAAAATAATAATATTTTTCAATAATCTTTCTCTCACAACCTTTATTAAATATGAACATAAAAACTTTTACACATTAATATATAACTCTTAGAGAGTACAAAAAATATATATTTTTACTTTATCGTACTATATACGTAGTATAGTATAATATTACTTTATCGTACTATATACGTAGTATAGTATAATAGATAAAGTTATAGGATCGTGCAAAAAAATTTTTTCAGATTTCACTTTTTTTCGACGTTTTGAGTCCCCCTGAGTCTAAAAAGCAAATAAAAAAAACATGTCGGAAGTATGTACGTACGTATGTCGCCACCGCCCAGCAAAAACTACTGGACCGATTTTGATGAAATTCGGTATGAGTAAGTTTAAGAGAATTTTGTCGAGAAACTAAGCTTTTAAAAAAAATCTCTCAAAGGGGGGCCGAAATAGGGGGGTTATTTAGGGCCCATTTTTGCAAATTTTGACAGAAATAAATGAAATTCAACTCAAAGTAAGCTCATCGATAGGTAAATAAAAGTACGGAATTTGACATTTCCAAATTCAAAATGGCGGCCAACATGGCCGACCGCCCCCCCGACACATTTCCCTATCTATCTAAAAAGTTTTTGAAGATAAGTTTAATTTGAAAAAGTCGTTATATAGCCTAAAGATGGGGCTATAAGAAAGATGTTATCGTTTTTCAGAAAAAGTTACGGGTTGCCTATAGTTAAGGGGTCAAATTTTGACATAAATTTGAACTAGATTTTCTCAAAAATGGCTCCAAGGAATTTTTTTATTTTCTGATATATTTTTGATATCCTATCAGTAAATTGAATGACATTAGTCATATATCTTAACTCCCCATAGGAGGGGAGTTATGAATTTTTTATAAAAAAATATTCGAGTGCCCGTAACTTCCTTCTTAATAGAAACTAAAATTTGAAATTTTGCAGACATATATGGTATTTTATTATCTATTATCACAATAAATTTTACCAAAAACATGGCTTCCGGTTGAACCGGAAATGGATAAAAAATCTTAATTTTTTTGATACGCCCTGTATATTTTAACACAATTTGAAATAATGCAAAATTACCTTTCCAATGACATAAAATTTATTGCTGTAGCTCAAAAACTCGAAAAGTTACGGTAAATAGAAATTTTGCTATAATCTTATGTGTGTCCTCTCTCACGCGTTCATAGCAGAGCATTATTGTAGAGCAGTCAATGAGGGTATTTGGCTCCGAATTCCATCCTACTACATTGATGTACTTGATATTTTCACAGTAAGTAGGGAATAGCTCAAGAAACAAAATCTACCCTATATACTATGGCGCTTTTATCTTGGGGCGGTTCCCACTTCTTCAAGGGGGTGGAAAATTTGTTGGTCAAAATAAGCACGGAAGTGGCTGAAGAACCTATTTCTAAGCAAAAACTGGTCTATACTTTTTTTTGAGAACTCAATACTTTTTGAGTTATGCGTAGTTGAAAATTGGCCATTTTCATTGAAAAATGACACCTTTTCGGACGGATTTTTTGTGAATACCTTAAAAACTATGCATCGAACTAAAAACTCTATATAAAACATTTTTTAGATTATAAATAATAAAGAGATTCGTTCCTTCGTAAATGTTCTATTTATAATACAAAAAGAGATATCATCATCATCAACCCGTACGCGTCCACTGCTGGACATAGGTCTCCCTCAGCTCTTTCCATTCATCTCTATTTTGTGCGGCTTGCATCCAGTTACCGACAACATGTTTCAAATCATCGGCCCATCTGGTTAGTGGGCGTCCTCTGCTCCGTAGTGCTTCTTCTCGCGGCCTCCACTCGACAATACGTTTTGTCCATCGGTTGTCTGGCAATCTGGCGACGTGTCCTGCCCAATTCCACTTAAGCGCCGCGATTTTTTCGACAGCGTCTGTTGTTTTTGTTCTACGGCGTATTTCTTCGTTTGGGATTCGGTCTCTCAGGGAGACACCCAACATCTGGCGCTCCATAGCCCTCTGAGTTACGCGAATCTTGTTCACTACCTTTTTTGTTAGTGTTAATGTTTCGGCTCCATAAGTGAGTACAGGCAACACACATTGGTCAAAGATTTTCCTTTTGAGGCATATGGGCAAGTCCGATTTAAATACATAGTTAAGTTTACCAAACGCTGCCCAGGCTAATCCTATGCGACGTGGGAGTTCGCACGTCTGGTTATCTCGTCCCAACCGAATTTCATGTCCTAAGTACTTATAAGATGCAGTCTGCTCAATATCCATTCCATCAACAACAATATTACGATTTAGCACCAGATTAGTCATTATTTGCGTCTTGTTGATATTAATCTTTAGTCCGACCTCTAAGGAAGCGTAATATAATTTGTTCAACATTATTATTGCATCATCCATACGATCGGCTATAAGGACAATGTCATCTGCGAATCTCAAATGACTGAGCTTCTCTCCATTTATATTGATACCATATTCGTTTAGATCTGCCTTCTTAAATGTGTGTTCTAAAAGGGTTGTGAACAGTTTTGGTGAGATGGTGTCTCCCTGCCGTACTCCTCGCTGTATACAGAATGTATTTGTTTGTTGTTTAGACAGTCTTACGCTAGCCGTTGCCGTTTGGTAGATATATTTGATCATGTTAATGTAGCGATGGTCTATTCGGCATTCTGTCAATGCTTTTAACATTTTCTGCTGGCTTATGGTATCAAATGCTTTCTCGTAGTCCACGAATATCAGTGCCAATGGTTTGTTGTATTCCGCAGACTTCTCTATTAGATTTTTTATTACCAGTAAGTGGTCGTTAGTGCTATATCCAGATCTACATCCAGCTTGTTCTCTAGGTTGATAGAAGTCTAACTTAGCCTCCAGTCTTTTTTTGATAATTTTTGTGAAAAGTTTATATATGTGTGATAGCAAACTGATAGGACGGTAGTTTTTCAGATCTGTTATGTCACCCTTTTTGTGTAATAAAACAATGACTGCATTGTTCCATTGAGAAGGAGTTTTTCCTTGGTAAATGCATTGGGTGAAAAGTTTGGCCAAAGCCTGGATAATTTTATTTCCACCTTGTTTGATTGCTTCGATTACTATTCCGTCATCGCCAGGGGATTCATTATTTTTCATTTCTAAAAGTGCCTTTTTAACTTCATGTGGTGTTACTTCTGGCATTAATTCTGATCCCTGGTTTGTGATTTTGGGCAGGGGCTGATCTTGCCTTTCGTTGGTGCTCTCATACATTTCGCGATAAAACGATTAGACAACCTTGAGGATTTCGGCTTTATCCGTGGCAATGTTGCCATCTTTGTTTCTGATTTTGTACATATTTTTGTTACCGATGTTATTCGTATTACGCCTCAAAACTTTTAAACCTTTGTTTTCTTGAATTATGTGAGTTATTTCTCTTGTGTTGTTTTCTCTTATGTCTTTTCGGATTGATCGGTGGATATCTTTATTTAATTTCTTCAGTGTTGTGTAGTTGGAGTCGTATTTTTCCGTCAATTGTCTTCATTTACTTATTAACTCTTTGGTATTTTGGCTTAATTTTTCTTTATGGGTCACGACAGTCGGGCAGCACTCCCTTTCTGTTTCTTTTAGTGCTTTCGTTATGACATTATTTGCTTGTTCAATGTCTTCTATGTCGTTTTCAAGGTAGGTCAAAAGAGATATGGTAGGTGAAAATAGTTTGTTTTTTGGTGCATGCTCAAATTGGTGTATTCAACTTGAAATAACAGAGGAACGGTAGGTTTTAGGTGTATAATGCTAATAACACCTTTTGTAGTGTTTGAAAAGGCCTTTAAAACGAGCACCGTTAAATGTCGGTTACTTACAAACTAAGCGAGATATGGTGCAAAAAATATAATGACTAATGTACTTTAAGGAAAAATGAAAAGTATATACGTTTAACTCCCCATCAACCATAATTTAAATGCATTGTTTTTCTTCTCAATACCTTTTAATATAGTGTTATTTCTACTTTCAAAAAGTTAAACGGGTTTAAAATGAATGGTTTTTTTAAAAAATGTGATCAAATTATAGAATGAATTTTTAAATTTTCTTAAAAATCTTCCTTTTTCTCCATGTAATTCGAAAATAAAAATATTTCACCCCTGAGAAGTGGTGGGAACTTCCCCCATGATAAAAGCGCCATAGTATATAGGATAGACTTTGAATTAGGAGATTGGGCTACTCCCCAAATTTCATTAAAATCCATGCAGTAGGATAGAATTTGGAGATAATATCTTGTTCTTAATCTCGCGCATTGACTGGCGTAATCGAAATAGAATGAAATGCAAATATTGTAAACTATTAATTTCTCAGAAAAATGAACTAATTTGAAATGAAAGTATGACTATAATATTCTATTGATTTATGCAATAATCTACACATCTATAGTGTGTCCCCGAAATATGGCATCGAACATTTTCTCAAATGCAGGAATTAATTATGCGTAGAACCATAAAATACTTTTAAGTACAGTAGGTGTTTCTAAAATATCAAAATAACGAGTAACTTTGTTATTTTTATAGAATGCCAATATCTAGTACCATAACGATAATAGATCGGCACGATAAAGTTCTCGGGCGGCCCTTCCGTCCAGCGTTTTTTAAATTGTAATAATGTCATTCTCGATTTAATCAACTATTCTTCCTAAATTAAGTATTCTAAACCGGTTGAATCACATGGATCGTATTAATTATACCTAAATAAAGTTAATTTCAAGTGGGAAGCTATTTATTTCTATTACGATTAAAAAAGGAAAAAGCAGAGAGCGACTTAATTTTCGTCATAAGCCAGTTCTTATGCAAAAAACTTTTGTCAAAGCTCATTTAAAAGATTTCTTAATGAACTTTAAAAGATGTTTCTTAAGTCTTTCCAAAACATTGCATCACATTCGAGTTATTTGAGACAATGTTTTCCAATTCGATGTTCTTCGAAAATAACCGTCCTTTACTCAAACCAGAAAAGAAGACTGAAGAGGACCAAACCTCACGAGTTGGTGTAGTGCGACAAAGCTAATAGCTGAGCATTGCGCGACTAGTGTGCAAGCAACGTTTTGGTGCAGTGCGTGATAAAGTGAAAAGCAGCCCTTTGTGTGATAGTGCGCAGGCAAAAAGTGCCCCAGTAATAATAAAGACAACTAAGAAGACATCAAAGGGTGACTCTTCGATATTAAGAATAGTTAGTAAGATAGGATAGATAAAAAGTTACTCATTGGTCAAAGACCAGATTGTAGCACTTAGCAAAAAAAAATCCTTTAAAGGGCAATAACTCTTTATTGAGGCTTTATTGGGTCTACCTAGGTCTTTCTGACGCGAATCTCTTTTTTTTATTAGACACAATTTTGTTCTTAGTTTTTTTTTCTATAAAATAAATTTCTTTTAATTTGTTCATGAGAGACGGTTATATAGTCCATACCGCTCCCGTCTAGAAAAATTTATGATTCGGTTTATTTGTGGATTCCTATTCAAAAATATCCCCTTTAAACAAATCTAAAGGGTACCGGGCGGAATTTTTGGGCAGAAATTGTTTAAACAATTTTTTTAAACAAATACAAAAGATCACGTTTTTTGGCTCCGGTACATATATTTTTAAGTTTTGTGGGTCATTCTAAACAAGAAAGGTATCTTGTAAATTTTCTCAAAAATTAATAGTTTTTTTTCAGACGGGAGCGGTCTCACCACATGGACTAATAAAACGTAAGTTTTTTTAATGAAAAATGCATAGTTTCAATCGCAAATAACTTGGAAAGTGCCAATTTTGCAAAAAAAAATTGTATAGAACAAAATTTACTTAGAATTGGTCACTCTATCAATTTCCATAGTTATTTTGATTAAAAAAGTTTCTTCCCCTAGATGGGATTATTTTCACCCCCAGAGCAAAAGCGCAGTTTGACATAGCGTACATTTTGAAGAATAGTGTCAAAAGAGCTTAACCCAAATTTAATTAAAATCGGTGTTGATTCTCAAAATTCTACGGGTTTAGAGTTTTTTACCACTGATGAGTGGTCTACATTATATTTATAATATGGCCAACTTCTGGAAATGTAATCTACCATAAAGAAGCTTTTACGTCGTCAAGTTAGTCAAGTTATGTCATTATTTATAAAATTTTAGATAAAAATTAAAGATTTTGTTGAGGAAGCCCAGATATTCCGAGGAAAATTTTCGTCGCAGAAAATCGGAAAAAATGTCTTCGTGCAGAATAGTGATATGGAAGAGAGGAGATATTACATACGGTGAAGTAGATGGACTCGGTTCCACTGACAAAAAGGCACTATCCAATATGGCAGAGCAACTCTTTGGTACAGCTCCCGGACCGAACCATGGCCGGTGAGATAGATCTTGTCTGCATAAAGTTTTGGTGGGTGTACGACCGAAGAAAGCGTTTCTAATCGGCCATGGTTCGTTCCGTTTAGTGTAGTACATATACAGGGTGGTTCATCTTATTCGCCTCGGTGTCTGTACGGAAAACCACTTGATATTTTAAAAAAATTTCTTCACAGAAATATACAGGGCCATTAATACTACAATCTAAAAATAATGTGAATTATACAGAGTGCTCCAAAAAAGACTGGCATATCAAAGTTATATTTTTCCTTATGGAATTCCCTATATCTGATGACAGTATTGAATTGACCTTGAAAAATAAGCTATACTTTCATAAGGGTTCGCTATACCTAAATACAGGGTATTTTGATTTATTTCGATTTTTATAAAAATGTAAGGTTTTAAAAAAAATAAATATCTACGAATCTAAGAATCAGTAACAAATTCTTTCTTGGATCTTAATAATTGACAATTTACAATACTTAAGAAGATGCTTATTGCAACAAAGTTTCTTACAGGGTGGTCAAAATATGAGATTTTTCAATTGACAAATTCAAGCTGTAATAACTTACTTATTTTAAATGGAACACCCTGTATCTTACTAGCCTATCGCGTAGAAAATATACTTAGGTTTCAATTTGTATTAGGGTTTCCTATACCTATCTTTTTACAGGGTGGTCAAAATATTAGATTGTTCTATTAACAAATTCAAGCTGTAATAACTTACTTATTTTAAATGTAACACCCTGTATTACTAGTCTGTCGGGTAGAAAATTTATTTAGCTTTCAATTCTTATTAGGGTTTTCTATACCTATCTCCCTTCATTTGTTAAATATTTAAAGATTTCCTAATTTGTACACCACTTTTTGTTTGAATCTTTGAATCGCAATTACAAACAATTAAATGCAATGGCTACTATGACGATAACGAGCCTATTGTACAAAAATATGTAAAAATGGGTATTTACAGAATAACATGGGAAAATATATTTACAGGATAACATGTATATTGAGAATGTTTACATGGAGTTGAAGAGATTTTAAATATCTTCCATTATAAAGAATGGAATATCGAGTATGTCATTTAAAATAAGAACACTCTGTGTGATTAAATGATAAAAATGTGAATTTTATTAACTAAAGTATCTTGACTAAGATACTTAAGTATATTTCCGGTATTGGTGATGTGTTGTACATTGTACATAACCACGACATAGGTACTTAATTCTAATTTTTAAAGTTTACAAATTAGGAAATCTTTAAATATTTAAGAAAAGAAGGGAGATAGGTATAGGCAACCCTAATAAGAATTGAAAGCTAAGTAAATTTTTTACGCAATAGAGTAGTAAGATACAGGGTGTTCCATTTAAAATAAGTAAGTTATTACAGCTTGAATTTGTTAATAGAACAATCTAATATTTTGACCACCCTGTAAAAGATAGGTATAGGAAACCCTAATATAAATTGAAAGCTACGTAAATTTTCTACGCGATAGAGTAGTAAGATATAGGGTATTATATTTAAAATAAGTAAGTTATTACAGCTTGAATTTGTTAATAGAACAATCTCATATTTTGACCACCCTGTAAGAAATTTTGTTAAAGTAAGCATCTGTTTAAGTATGCTAAATAGTTTATTATTAAGATCCAAGAAAGAATTTGTTATTCATTCTTAGATTCGTAGATATTTATTTTTTTCTAAAACCTTACATTTTCATAAAAATAGAAATAAATCAAAACACCCTGTATTTAGGTATAGGGAACCCTTATGAAAGTATAGCTCATTTTTTAAGGTCAATTCAGTAATGTCATCAGATATAGGGCATTCCATAAGAAAAAATATAACTTTGATATACCACTCTTTTTTGGAGCATCCTGTATAATTCACATTATTTTTACATTATAGTATTAAAGGCCCTGTATATTAATGTGAAGAAATTTTTTTAAAATATCAAGTGGTTTTCCGTACAGAGACCGAGGCGGATAACATGAACCACCCTGTATATTATTCTATGCCATATAAAATATATAATTACAAAATTATGTTATATTACATAAATATATAAATAACTAATAATTTTAATAATTAACTAATAACATTATACTCCGTATTATAACATAAACCTGCCTGTTGCCAAATTGGATATGACACAGTGTCAAATCAAGTGGTCCGTCCCATTTAGTAAATACAAAATCGTCGTTAATGTCGTATCCCCTCTCTTCTACATCATTGGTGCAAAAGCAAATTGTAGTGAATTTTTCTTCTGGTGCCTTTTTGGAATAAAAGAGAAATAAAAGAGAAATATAAAGAGAAACGAGAGGCCTACACGAAGTATAAAACATCAAATACTCCAGAATCCAGAGATACCTATAGAAGAATACGAAATGAAACAAAGAAGAAATGCAATATGATAATATTAGCAGAAAAAACAAATGTATGACAACGTCTAAATACCCACTAACAAGTAAAATCGAAATTGATGGGAAATTAATAAAGCAGGAAGTAAGGTGTCGGATATATTAAATAATTAATATATGCGTGTCCAATTAAGTCGGCATCATATGGGAAACTTTTTTATTCTTAGTTTTATGAAAAAAAGTTATTCTTTATAAAAAGTTGTGCATGGCCTAAAACTTAAAATACAACCATCGCTTATCAATTTTTTTAAGCCGTATACGAGATATGTAAAAAAATATGAATTTTACTCAAGAGTAAAGTAGCTTTATTTTTCACAATATTAAAAATTGTTATAATAAAAAGTTTTTCGGAATTAAGAATTATATTTTAATGTGCAATTTCATCCTTCTAGTTGAAAAAAATTTTGAATTTTTTTATGGATAACCAACATTATTTTCAGTTAGGTATTTAAATTATGATCACTCATTTATTATTAATTTTACGAAAAAAATGTATACTTTATAAAATTTCTGAATGGTTAACAGCCTTGAATACAACCATCTAATATCAAATTTGGTCAATTTTGTACGAGGTATGTCAAATAAGATGAATTTCGATCAAGAATAAAGTACCTCTATATAGTTGAGTCTGCGAGTCTTTACCCGTGCGTCATTAATACCTGGCGAGATAAAACACATACTTTTTTCTAGCATCATTATCTTCCATGCATAAAACTCATGACAAACCAGCTGCCGTTTGTTATTAAGTAACAACACATGTTATTTTTATGAACCATCTAGACTCAGTGCATTGAAAAGAGATAGGTACAAAAAAAGACGATTCGGTATGTTTTCATATTTTAAGCACAATTTGTTTGACGTTTCTGATTTGTTTAATTTTGTGGCTGTCAGTCAGTTGAACTTTTTGCGGTTTTTGTCGAATTTTTGCGTTTGAAGTTTCTTTATACTACACAAACAGTTGTTTTCACAACTAATTTTATATTGGGCTTTGAAATTTTAAGGTAAATAATTATATTTAGGCAATTAATATTTAAAACATACAAAGCTAGCGTCATTCACACAGTAAAGAAATTACTGTGTTTAGATTTCCGTCAAAGTGAATAAAATAACAAAAATAAAATATGTTATTGGATTTTTTTATAAATTGTTTATTTATTTATTAATCAATAATAATAAAAGAATTTATTAAGCTACTTCAAATGTAGCTGTAATTCTGCGCAAAAATTTTGAAGCAAAACTTACATTTGACATTCTAAATATTTGATAACGTCAAATTTTATAATAAAACCCGTAATCGGAACAGTAGCCACTTTCTGTCAGTTGTTGTTGCGTGAAATAGATTTCCGACTTATTTCGTATGCTTTAAGTGATGACGCACGGGTAAAGACTCGCGGACTCAACTGTAGTTCAGAATATTTCAATAAGAGGAATGTAATTACATATTGGAACATGATTTTTAGTTCTGTACAACTTTACCTAATCACAATTTTCAATTTTTTGAAAAATAACGGTATTTTATTTAAGTAGGTACTCTTAAGCGAATTCATATTTGTTTATATACCTCGTATAAAATTGACAAAATTTGATATAACATGGTTGTATTTTAGGTTTTAGACCATGCAGAACATTTTATACAGAATAATTGTTTTTCGTAAAATTGCATATAAAAAATATATTAAAATATAGTTCTTAATTCCAAACAACTTTTCATTATAACAATTTTCAATATTGTGAAAATTAAACTACTTTACTCTTGAGTAAAATTCATATTTTTTGACATACCTCGTATACGGCTTGAAAAAATTGATAACTGATGGTTGTATTTTAAGTTTTAGACCATGCACAACTTTTTATAAAGAATAACTTTTTTTCATAAAACTAAGAATAAAAAAGGTTCCCATATGATGCCGACTTAATTGGACACGCTGTATAATCAAAAGTTGGAAAAAGATATAACCAGTTATGGAGATGTTGATGGGAAAGTACGACAACAAAGCTTAAAAGGAAGTAAAGTGGCGTGATCTTTTAATGACACAATCTGTCTAATTAGACCTATTTTGACATACACGGCGAGACAAGACCTAACACATCTAAAACGAGACGACTACTAGAAACAACAGAGATGAAAATACTTGGACTAATATCAGGGAAAAGTTTGTTGGAAAGGGAGAGAAGCGAAAACATAAGAGGGTCATGCAATGTAGAAGACATAAATAGATGGACGACAAAACGGAAACAGGAGTGGAACGAACAAATTAGTAGAATGGCAGATGATAGGATAGTACAAATAGCACAAGATAAGTCACCAAATGGATAATTTAAATAATTTAGGAGGCTAATAGAAGAAACAGGCTTTAAAGCCTACATACAATTAGGAAGAAGAAGAAGAAGAAGTGTTTTTGGTTTAAAGTTATAATATTCTGGAACATTCATTAACAAAAAAAAGGACTTGGAATTGAAAAAAATATGGACTTTGCAAATCAATATTACTAATATTATATAACCTTAAGATTCGATTTCAGCAATAAAATAACTTCTAAACAACTTTTCCTTGTTTTCTCCTTTGCCCAGAGTATTCAAAAAGCCGCATGTAGCTTGCGATTTGCATTTTCTTCTGTAACATTTTGATTCTAAAATACGAAATATTATGAAGTATGAAATTATGAGAATATTCTAAGATTTAAAATAGGCTCATGGACGTTATAGCCATCCTTCTCCATAATAATTAGTTGTGTCACAATTACAATTAATAAACTAATTGGATTTGATGAATGAGTCCTTTATTAATCTCAGAGGGTCTATTAACGGGAAAGGGTTGACCGATACCTCACTTTAGTTCATGAATTATGGTTCTTTGGATTAAACAATAATGATTAATTATATCGAAAATTATCCTCAACGCAAGCATTACTAACATGACTGTGTTTCCTAATTAACGGATATTTATACAGGGTGTCCCGAAAAGATTGGTCATAAATTATACCACACATTCTGCGGTCAAAAAGAGTTCGATTGAACCTAGCTTACCTTAGTACAAATGTGCTCATAAAAAAAGTTACAGCCCTTTGAAGTTACAAAATGAAAATTGATTTTTTTCAATATATCGAAAACTATTAGAGATTTTTAATTGAAAATTGACATGTATCATTCTTATGGCAGTAGCATCTTAAAACAAAATTATAGTGAAGTTTGTCCACCCCATAAAAATTTTATGGGGGTTTTGTTCCCTTAAACCCCCCATACTTTTGTATACGTTTCAATTAATTCATTATTGTGGTATCATTAGTTAAACACAACGTTTTTAAAACTTTTTTGACTCTTAATATTTTTTCAATAAGCCAGTTTTTATTGAGATTCGGCTTCTTTTTTAATATATTTACATAAAAATTTTATGGGGGTTTTGTTCCTTTAAACCCCCCAAATGTTTGTGTACGTTCCAATTACACTATTATTTTGGTACCATTATTTAAACACAGTGTTTTGAAAACTTTTTTGCCTCTTAGTCTTTTTTTGACAAATCACCTTTTATCGAGATATGGCTTCTTTTTCAAAATATACCTAAAAATGTAAATTATAAATATACATTTTCAGATTATTAACAGGTCTCTATAATCGTACTTAACCATATACAAATATGTGGTGGATTCGACAAATATTCAAAATAGGTCGATAAACACTGGCTTATCAAAAAAGTATTAAAAGACAAAAAAGTTCTAAAAACATTTTTTTTTAACTAATGGTGTCACAATAATAATTTTACTGGAACGTACACAAAAGTTTGGGAGGGTTTAAAGGAACAAAACCCCCTTAAAATTTTTATGGGGTGCACAAATTTCACTTTAATTTTCTTTTAAGATGTTGCTGCCATAATAATGCCACATGTCCATTTTCAATGAAAAATCTCGAAGGGTTTTCGATATATGAAAAAAAATCGATTTTCATTTTATAATTTCAAAGGGCTGTAACTTTTTTTGTGTGCACTATTGTATATAGGTAAGTGAGGTTCAATCAACATATTTTTGATCCCAGAATCTGTGGTATAATTTATGACCATTCTTTTCGGGACACCCTGTATATTACGATGCTTATTTCATTCAGAGATACTGACCAATAGAGAACTACAAAAATAAAAATTACAGCGATTATTTTTTAATGATTTTAACTTCCAATCGTGTAGTAAGATTTTTTATCACGTGTTTAATTCTGTGCAATCAGATTATTATTATACTGGGAATAATCTACTGTAGAAAATTAACTTGAGAATTTGTTTAAGTAGATTGTTTCTGTTTAATTGAAACCAGTTTCCTAGTTTTGACAACTGTCACATTTGAGAAAATATCTATTTATATTATACTTTTAGTTCTGCATCTAATATCAAATTGTCACGAGGAGAACATAAATAGGCAAATTTAAGCGCTCGATCTACTTCGGTAAGATTATTTCATAAATAAAGCTGTGTCTATAAATAAACTAATAATATTTTCTTAATATCTTCATCTACATATTTGGTAAACTATGTTTTTCACTTTGACAAGTTGAAAAATGTGTGCCACATTAATTGGGATCAATGTCACTGACTGTTTTTATATAAAGACTTGAATTTCATATAGTCCAGGGTAATAAGGTTTTTTTCCATGACACTTGAACAGCAAGGGTATTGAAACGTTTTTCGACAGGTAATACCTATAAGAGCAAATTGTAACTATTTCCTGCGTAGGATCTGGCGGCCATTTTTATTTTTAAACAATTATGTGTCAAAAAATGACATTTTTCACTTTTTTTTTCAAATCAATGGAAAACAGGGAAACTTATGGTTTTTTTAGTACAAATATCTTCGAGACTATGGAAAAAGCTTTAAAATTACGTATTACAAAGTTTGATATACTCATTTATTGTCAATATAATTGCGAAAAAAGTCGGAATTGCAAAAAAAAATATTTTCGCAATAACTGTTGTAAAAATTAGTGTACAGCTCTGAAATTTTTGTCAAATAAGGGTTTTTTGGTGCTTAATAAGTGATAAAAATTTCAAAGCGATTCTTTCAATTTTTTAAATTGTATTCAAATTGTTTATCGCAGAGAGCATTTTTTGCAATAATATAAGTCAGAAAAAAATGACGTTAGAACCATTCCGCAGGTATCAAATGAAAGAGCATGAGCTATGTTTTCAATTTGGTTTAAAAAAAAGTGAATAAAAAATGCATTTATTAGTAATAAATAATTATGAAAAGTATCGTAAATCTTTCCTTATAGACTTTTTATTTTGTTATATAAGAAATTATATATTATATTTATTACAATTTTTTATCAACTATGATATAAATAACATTACTCGGTAGTTGTATACTTAAACCAGGGTAAAAAAAGTTAATTTGTTTGGAAAAAGTTATTCAAAAAGTTTAAAAAGAAAAATTGACGATACTTTTGCATATTTATTTATTAAGTACTAAAAAAATGCATTTTTTATTCACTTTTTTAAACCATGTTGAAAACGTAGCTCATGGTCTTTCATTTGACACCTGTGGAATGGTCCTAACTTATTTTTTTTCTGATTTATGTTATTGCAAAAATATGCTATAAAACAATTTGAATAAAATTTAAACAATTGAATGAATCGCTTTGAAATTTTTATCACATATTAAGCACCAAAGAACCCTCATTTGACAAAAATTTCAAAGCTGTACACTAGTTTTTACAACAGTTATTGCAAAAATATTTTTTTTTGCAATTCCGAATTTTTTCGCAATTATATTAACAATAAATGAGTATATCAAACTTTGCAATACGTCATTTTAAAGCTCTTTCCATAATCTCGAAGATATTTGTACTAAAAAAATCATAAGTTTTACTGCTTTTCGTTGATTTGAAAAAAAAAGGGAAAATGCCATTTTTTGAAAATTAATTGTTGATAAATAAAAATGGCTGCCAGATCCTAAGCAGGAAATAGTTACAATTTGCTCCCATAGGTATTACTTGTCGAAAAAATGCTTCAGTACCCTGGCTGCTGAAGTGTCACGAACAGGGTATATTTTTGTCTTATTACCCTGGCCTAATATGTAAGTATTAAAAAATAATCTTACGAATATCACACGACAGTAGGATTAAATAAGAAAATATTGCTTAATTTTTTCCCAAATTTGTGGTCATTGGGCAATAGCCACTCGAGACATGCGGGCTCTCGTGTCTATTGCCAGAAAACAAATTTTCGAAAAACTGTCGCATTATTGTCAATTTATTCTCACTCTCTTGTGATATTATACCCAATTAGTTCATTCATAGGAGATTCTGGCCAATAGAAAGCTACAGAAATAAAAATTAAAGTGATTATTTCTACTTCCAATAGTATAGTAAGATTTTTGATAATGTCCAATCAGATTAAAATTATACTAGGAATAATCTACTGTAGAAAATTACCGATAGAAATTTTTTAAGTAGATTGTTTTTGTTTAATGGCAACCAATTTTCTAGTTTTGACAACTGTCACATTTAAGAAAATATCTTCTTTTTCTTTTAGTTTCATGGCCTTCACCTCTTAGTGAAGACAGTATCCATTATATACTTTTAGTTCTGCATCTAATGTCAAATTGTCACAAGAACACAAATAGGCAAATTTAAGCGCTCGATTTACTTCGGTAAGATTATTTCATAAACAAAACTGTATTTATAAATAAATTAACTAACATTTTATTAATATATTCATTTAAATATTTGCTAAACTGTGATTTTCACTTTCACAAGTTGAAAAATATGTGTCACAATAAGTGGGATCAATGTCACTGACTGTTTTTATATTTATAAAGACTTGAATTTTATATGTAAGTATTAAAAATTAATCTTACGAATCTCACACGGCAGTAAGATGGCCTTAAATACAATTAAATAAAATTAAGTGAAATTATATACAATTAAAAACAATTAAATAAAATTAAGTAAAATTATATATTTAAAGGTAAATTTGAATCGGACCGAATCGAGTCGTATTGAATCGAACGTAATCCAATATAATCGAATGGAGTACCTATTCGCTTCTGTCGACACTCCTCAAGTGCAACAATCGTTTTATCCTTTGTGCCACGGTTTGTGTTTCGGTTTGCTTTCTTTATTTTATCTTCCACTTATGTTTCAACCTTTCCGTTGCAATAAAATGTGATGTGTAGATATTTATACTCACATCTCTCTTTCTATTCTCTGATCCTCCATTTCTAATATATTAGACCAGGGCGCATCTGTAAAAATATTAGTACATTTGGGAGGTCACTCATATTTTTTGCAGAAATTGCTTTAAAATAACGTATATAATAATATTTGAGTTATTCTTCTACTCAAGAAGGTCCGAAACATTGTTTAAATAATCAAAATGTCAAAAAATAAAGGAAAAATTCGATTTTTTTGGTTCTTTCATTATAACTTTAAAAATAATTCATTTTCGGGAAAAGTTGCATTAACATAAAAGTTGCGTTATTAAATTTCCTACAATATGTACAGGATTGGCTAAGAATTTTAGAAATTGTCACCCTTGTTGAAAAATTGCAATAATTGAGAAAAAAAAAACATAGAGAAACAAGTATTCGCATTTTACGTTTTTTAACAATTTATGCTACACTTAGGACCTTCATGTTTTACCCAGAAAAACTTTATGATATAATGAAACAATGTTGTGAATTTCATTAAGCTCGGTTCAATAGATTTTGCAAAATAAATTTTGCAATCCGGCCCTCGCAAAAAAATTCATTTTTTCAAAATGTTGCAAGACTGAAATAAAGCAGACAGCAAGTTGAATTTTTTTTACATATAGAAAAATACTGTATATCTCATTTGCAATTCGCAAAATTAAAATCGGTTAACTACCACGGCGTCAGTATTTTTTTTAAATAAACATTAATTTTGGGTACTACGCGCAGGACATCGGATAGTTTGCTCTGATTGGGCATTCCAATTGTGCAGGACGCTTCACCAGTGGTTAAATGGACCTGGTGAATATCTCTTGTTCTTCACACAAAAGGGGAACCAGCTTCTATAGTAATTGATATAATTAGACTCTGATAATCTTTGTCGAGTCGAAGCAAGGTGTAATAGTCTAAGAGCTAGTGAACCCTCCGACTAACGGTCGTCCTGTAAGGTTAGAAATTTTTCTAGTGATAATTCATAGCACACCAAGGCTAAAAACCATGACCTGCCAGGCATCAACAGTGCACGTGTATCTACCAGGTGAATCGAAAAGTGCAAATTTAGAAGGTAAAATAAACTTTCTCCTGTAAGGTTTAAATTTAGGTATGTGTTTGAGTAAGTCATTTAGAAGAAATGTGTACAATGACAGGCGATTCTGAAGAGCATAAGACCTTGCCAGGCGAGGGCAAAGATTAGGGGTTTTTCCTAAAATTATTCTTTTTGCATCGAACAATTTTTTTAGGTTTTTTGAATCATTCCAAACAGAAAAGGTCTTTAGTGATTTTTCTCTTAGGTTAATAGTTTTTGTTACATAAGCGATTGAACATTTTAAAAATTGCGAAATCGGCCATTTTTATCCCTAAATGGGACATTTATCTAAAAATTTCAAAGTTGCCAAGGTAAGTAGATATTCTTTAAACATTGATTGATGAAACCCCATAGAGTTTTTTGCAATACAATATCGGAAACGCCTTTGTTTTTTAATTGTTAATCAAGCGGGCGCGACACTGTAGTATAAGTGAGGACGTTTTAGTTGGCATAAATTCATTATCTCGAGAATTGGCAGACTTCAAAAGAAATCCTTAGACAGGTCGATTTTTATTTTTAAATTATGACTTTGTGGCATATATATAATACTAGTGACGTCATCCATCTGAGCGTTATGACGTAATCGATGATTTTTTTAAATGAGAGTAGGGGTTGTGTGATAGCTCATTTAAAAGGTTATTTAATTCTATATTCACTAATATAAACATTAACATAATTATTTATACAGGGTGTACAAAAAAAAATTTTTTATTAAACTAACTTTGATTAAATTTGACAAATAGAAGAAACATTTTTTTTGTATACCCTGTATAAATAATTATGTTAATGTTTATATTACTGAATAGAGAATTAAATAACCTTTCAAACGAGCTATCACACAACACCTACTCTTATTAAAAAAAATCATCTATTACGTCATCACGCCCAGATGGATGACGTCACTAGTATTATAAATATGCCAAAAAGTCCTAATTCAAAAATAAAAATCGACCAGTCTGAGGATTTCTCTTGAAATTTGCCCATTCTCGAGAAAATGAATTTATGCAAACTCAAACGTCGTCACTTATACTACAGTGTCGCGCCCGCCTGATTAGCAATTAAAAAAACAAAGAGGTTTTCGATATTTTATTGCAAAAAACTCTTCGGGATTTCATCAATCAATGTTTAAAGAATATCTACGTACCTTGGCAACATTAAACTTTTTAGATAAATGCCCGATTTAGGGTTAAAAATGGCCGATTTCGCAATTTTCAAAATTTTCAATCGCTTATATAACAAAAACTATTAACTTAAGAGGAAAAATCACTAAAGACCTTTTCTGTTTTGCATTATTCAAAAAACCTAAAAAAAATTGTTCGATGCAAAAAGAATAATTTTAGGAAAAACCCCTAATCTTTCCCCTCGCCTGGCAAGGTCTTATGCTCTTCAGAATCGCCTGTCATTGTACGGATTTCTTCTAAATGACTTACTCAAACACATACTTAAATTTAAACCTTACAGGAGAAAGTTTATTTTACCCCCTAAATTTGCACTTTTCGATTCACCTGGTAGATACACGTGTACCGCTGATGCCTGCCAGGTCATGGTTTTTAGCCTTGGTGTGCTATGAATTATCACTAGAAAAATTTCTAGCCTTACAGGACGACCGTTAGTCGGAGGGTTCACTAGCTCTTAGACTATAAATCGGTGTTGAAATGATTCAAAAACGTGTGGTATAATTGTTTTATTTAACACAATCACTATTATTTACAACTACTATACAATATAATTATTATTGGGTTTACTACAAAAAAAGCATACAATATACATACATTTTCTATGTACATAGAATTGATAATAAAGTGAATCGCGAATTAAGAGTCAATCAAGCATCTGATTTAAAGAGTGAAAGAAAAAATTGGCGTGAATAGCCGTGTGATGTAATACGAAAATGCGAGCCCTGAAGTGAGAATGCAATCATTCGAGAGAAATTCTGAGTAGAGTTAAAAACGCGAGCGTCTAGCCATCAGGGTGGCTAGCAAGTGACTGAAAGAACTAAACCCGACTGAAACATAAGGACTCTTCTTTCCTTCGGGTTTTGCAAAAAAGAAGGGAGACTCATCTATCAAAGTCCTACGAGTGTCTAATTAACTTTTTAGAAATAAACACAGAAGCACTAATGCTGTCATGTAGCGACAAAAGGCCTTTATTGATTTTAGGAAACATAAATCCGACATAAAGAGAGCCTAAAATCACACAAGGTCAAGTTAAAGGTATAGATATTGTTCTTAATTTCGACCGAGTCTGTGGGAAACAGGATGTATCTTAAAATCGAATGTTTTCATAGTGCAAGGCTCCTTGTATCGCCGACTCAAAGAGGGACTCCACCCTAGACGCAGTATTTTCTCGGAGTTAGTTAATTTGGAAACTACATAAGGCAGATCTTCTTCTTAAAGTTCCGCTCCTATCGGAGATTGGAAATCATTCTGGCAATTATAATTTTGTTGGTTACGCGCCGGAACAGTTCAATTGAACTGCATCCAAACCATTCACGGAGATTGCGTAGCAACGAGATTTTACGTCTTCCTACGCTTCTTCTGCCTTTGATTTTGCCCTGCATTATATTCCTTAATAGTTCGTATTTTTCACCTCTCATGATGTGCCCCAAGTACTCCAACTTCCTGATTTTTATAGAATTTAAAACTTCGCATTGTTTTCGTAGTTGTTCGAGCACTTGTGCGGTTGTTTTACGATCTGTCCATGATATTTTCAGAATACGTCTATAACACCACGTTTCGAATGCTTCCAGGTTTTTAATGTGGGATTGTTTTAGTGTCCATGCCTCAACCCCATACAAAAGGGTGGAGAAAATATAACAACGAAGCATTCTTATCCGGAGCGTTATATTGATATTGCGATTACAGAAAAGTTTCCTCATTCTGTTAAAAATGGATCGTGCAATTTCAATGCGGCATCTTATTTCTTTTGTCTGATCAGTATCTTCTGTGATCCATGCTCCAAGGTATTTGTACGAAGATATCTGCTCAATTTCTGTATTATCCAATACTAGTCTAACTCTGATGTTTTGTGCTTTTGTAAATACCATGAACTTGGTTTTCTTCAAATTTATTTTTAGTCCATAATCGTTGCAATGTATATTTAGTTGTTGAGCAAGGTGTTGCAATTCTTCTAGTGTTCCCGCTAAAAGTACGGTATCGTCAGCATATCTTATATTATTAAGTGGCTCACCGTTTATTATTAGGCCCTCATTGACTTCGGCCAACGCTAATTCTGATATGGCTTCACTATATAAATTAAATAACAATGGTGATAAAATACACCCTTGGCGCACCCCACGACGAATCTGGATATCCTCAGTCAGTTCATTTTCAACTTTCACTTTTGCTGTCTGATTCCAATAGAGGTTACATATAATTCTAATGTCTCTACTGTCTATGTTTTTATTTAACAAAATTTCTTTAAGACGACTATGCTGCACTTCAAATGCCTTCTCAAAATCAATGAAACAGGCATATACTTCCTGATTCATATCTAGGCATCTCTGCGAAAGAACACTTACTGCAAACAGTGCGTCCCGTATTCACAGACCTTTCCTAAATCCCATTTGTGTATCACTTATGCCTTCGTCTAATTTCTTATGTATTCTATTGTGAATCACTTTTAAAAACAATTTCAAGACATGACTCATTAAGGCTATGGTGCGATGTTCATTGCACTCCTTTGCATTGGTTTTTTTGGGTAGCAGTATAAATGTCGATTGGAGCCATTCTTTAGGTATTATACCTGTTATATATATGGTGTTAAATAAATCCAAAAGAAGGCCAATAGATTCAGTATCCACAATTTTGAGTTATTCGATAGGAACTTCATCAGGCCCGGGAGATTTACCATTTTTGCTTGTTTCATTGCATATTCGACTTATTCTCGTATAATGTCAGGTCCAGTATCATCTTTAAATTCTTTTGGTGCTTCTGTTCTCTCTTTGTCTTCAAAAAGCTGTGCTATATATTGTGTCCATCTCTGTATTTTCTGGTTTATATCTGTAATAAGTGCACCACTTTCATCTCTTAGTTGCCTAGTTTAAAGTGTTTTTTTCATTCCGGTTAGTTCTCTAATTCTTTTATGCATGTTAAAAAAGTCATATTTTTTCTCAAATTCTTCCAGTTCTTGGCACTGCTCATGTAACATTCTCTCTTTAGCTTCTTTTATTTTCTTTTTAATTAATCTATCGGTTACATTATATTTAATTGGATTTTTTGTTTTGAATCATTTTCTTTCATTCATTAATAATAGTATCTCTTCAGTCATCCAGTCTTTATGTTTTCTTTTCTTTGGTTTTAAGTTTTTCACTCGCTGTTTTAATTACTGCTTGTTTTATATTTTCCCATTTCTGATCAATGTCATAGCTACTTTTATTCAGTTCTTGGGCAATATGTAAATTTTTAGTAAGAGTTTTTACAGTTTGTTCCTTTATTTGTGGTTCCCTTAATCTCTTAACGTCAATTCTACTTTGCGTGGGTTTTTTAATCAGCTTTAATTTGATTCGTAATGTGACTACTATGGGGTTATGGTCTGAACCGATATCTGCTCCAGGGTAAGTTTTAGCAGAAAGTATAGAATTACGAAATCTTTTTCTAATGAGGACAAAGTCAATTTGATTTCGGATTGTTCTATTGGTTGTGTCTCCGGGAGATTTCCATGTATACAATCTTCTTTTTGGTAGCTTAAAGAGCGTATTAGCTATTACAAATTCTTCCATCTGACAGAATTGTATTAAACGGTCACCACGCTCATTTCTATTTCCTAGACCATATTCACCCACATATCCATCCACTCTTCCCTGGGCAGATGTGACTATTGAAATAGTCAAGGATGCAACGAATTTTATTAAGATTCTTATATAAGTAGAAATGATAATTATCGTTATGTTAGAACATTTTCTAAAACTAATGACGTTTGATAGTGATTGATACATTTTAATTTTTAGTACATTTCGATATACATAAATAAATTTGTTTATTGCAAAATAAAGACACATACTCTTGCCTTTGAAATAACACTTTTTTTAGCAAAAACTTTCGTTGTTCATATATCTTAACTTAGAGAATAAAAGTTTATTCTTTTTAAACATATGCATTTGTTTAAAAATATTTCACAAACAAGAATCAAATTAGTTTGATTTTTGTGGAATTAAAATATTGAAATACAACAAAATATAGAGTAAGAAAATAATATATTATATTAGAATATATTATATTATATTAGAATTAATATATTAAAAGAAATTTTGGTGGAAATCAACTTGTGTGGACCGAACACAGCTGTCCTGCGCGTAGCACCAAGAATTAATGTTGAATTAAAAATATTCCTGACGCAGTGGTAGTTAATCCATTTTAATTTTGTAAATTGAAACTGAAAGGTACAGTATTCTTCTTTATGTAAAATAATTTGAACTTGTTATCTGCTTTATTTTCCGTCCTGCAATATTTTGAAAAAATGAATTTTTTTTGCGAAAGTTGGATTGCAAAATGATTTTGCAAAATATATTAAACCGATCTTCATGTTTACAGTATTGTTTTATTACATCATAAAGTTTTTCCGAGTACAATATGAAGGCCCTAAGTGTAGCAGAAATGGTTGAAAAACGTAAAATGCCAATATTGGTTTTTTCGCCATTATTGCTATTTAGCAACAAGGGTGAGAATTTTTAAAAATTTTAACCAATCCTATATTGTAGGAAATTTAGTTACGCAACTTTTATGTGCAACTTGTCTCGGAAGTGAATACTTTGAAAGTTATAATAAAAAAAATGAAGAATAAATGGAACTATTCCTTCATTTTTTGACATTTTGATTATTTAAACAATATTCCGGACCTTTTTGAGTGGGAGAGTAGCTCAAATATTATTATATGAGTTAATTACAAGCAATTTCTGCAAAAAAATATGAGTCACCTCTCAACGTCCATCTCAAGACAGATGCGCCCTGGACTATATGTACATTCTAGTAGACTTGCTGTAATAAACATGAATCTTGCCACTTTTGAGGAAATTAAAATATTAAATTTTTTGGCAGATATATTATATTGGTGCAGCATGCTTGGTGAAGCGAAGGTGTTAATATGGTATTATAATTCGGAAAACGTAATCGCGATTACATTGCGAATTTTAGAAATATATTAATTAGATAACCAAAAGAGTTTTTTGTTATTAATAATATAAATTTTTTAAAACAATATCTATGTTATGTAGCACGACAAATTAAACAATGTTATTATGTCATAGGCATGATACACTAAATTTACTTTGTGCTACGTAACTTTCCGAATATCCCGGTAAGATACTGCCTCAGATGTCAAAGGGGGTGAGTTCTTGAAATAACATCTAATAATAAAAAGTATTAGGTATTGGGCGCCATCAACAAATTAAATACATTGCCATATGCCTATTAAAAAAAAATTAAAGAAAAAAATTACTTGCAATGTCATTTAATTAGATTTAAGTCGGTACTTACCATAACAGTCATAGGTAGTCTGTCTGCCTTTCTGACAATAAGGATAAGAGATAGATTGTGCAAAAGAAAAATACTTATACAAGTTTAAACCATAATTATTGTTTAATTATGGAAAAAAATAGTTAAAAAAGCATAACTGCATTGGCAATGAATTATTAAAAAATTAAGTCCTTCATGTGTTAAAATGTTCAAATAAAAGGAATAAAACAGTTCGTTATAAATACCTGGTGATATTGGAATTGTACCGTCGGCTGGAGCTATAGTTGGCTTTGTGTAACTCGGCTAGAACTCTTGTTAACCAACACTTCACTAACACATTATATTTTCTTTTTTAAAGTACATCATCATCATCATCATCATTTGGCTCTACAACTCTATGTGAGTCTTGGCCGCGTTTACTATTTCCCTCCATTGTTGTCGGTCCTGAGCAGCTATTTCCCATTGCTGTACTCCCATTTTGCGTAGATCGCTGGCTACTGCGTCCTTCCATCTCTTTCTTGGGCGACCAACTGACCTTTTTCCAACGGGCCTTTCCCAGAATGTGGCGTTTAGAAGTTTTTCGTCACTTGATCTTAGTACGTGACCCGCCCATCGTATTCTGTTTGATTTAATGTAGCGTACTATGTTTTCATCTCCGTATATTGTCTGGAGTTCATCATTGTGTCTTTTTCTCCATTCTCCTGTTGTCTCTTCTCTGCAAGGCCCATAGATAGTCCGTAGTATCTTTCTTTCAAGTACCAGTAATTTTGTTGTTTCCCGCTGATTCAGAGTCCAGGTTTCGCTTCCATACGTTATTGTGGGACGAATTATTGTCTTATATATTCTTATTTTTGCTGGTCTTGAGAGTATTTTTAATTTAAGTAGGGTCCTTAACGAGTAATATGCCCTGTTTCCTGCAATAATCCTGGCTGCCACGTCCTTTTCATAGTTATTTTCAGATGTTATGATCGCTCCCAAGTACTTAAATTCTTTGACGACTTCAAAATTGTATTCATTAATTGTTACGTTTTGTCTAACCCTTGGTCTTGGGTTCTTCGTAACCACCATGTACTTGGTCTTGTCCTCGTTGACCTTAAGACCAACTTCCTTGGCTCCGTTCTCGAATAGGGTGAAAACTTCTTTTGCATCTCTGGTGGATTGTGCAATTGTGTCCACGTCATCCGCAAAGGCTAATAGTATTTTTGATCCTTGGGCGGCAAATCCGTTTGTCAGTTGTGGCTGAGCTTTCCTTACTGCATGTTTCAGTGCGAAGTTAAACAGCAGAGGGGCGAGAGGATCTCCTTGTCTAAGTCCGGTGTCAATGAGGAATTCCTCCGACGTGTTGCTGCCGACTCTGATTCGTGCGGAAGCGTTCTCCGTGCTCACCTTTGCTAATCGTACCAGTTTTCCAGGTACTCCCATTTCTACCATAGTCTCCCACAATGCTTCTCTGCTAACAGAATCGTAAGCTTGTTTGAAGTCCACGAAGATTTGGTGTACATCGCAGTTGAATTCCCAGTTTTTTCCAGTTTTTTTAAAGTACAATTGCACAAATTGTTATTATACGAAAGATAAAATTCCTTATTTTTTTGTTTTATTTAAAAAAAGGTAACTGCTTAATTGATTGTTAATGAAACATTTCAACAATTTAATGATTTAAACATTGTTCGCTCGAATATAGCAAAATTTTGTTTAAACAATTGATTTTTAATTAAAAGGTTTGGAACCATATCCCGCGAAGCTTGAATTAAGTTATTCTTGAAAAGGGCGTACTCTACGCCACTAAAACATACACTTTTCCATTTATTCCACCGGAACAACAACACAAGAATATACCGGTATTGTATTTACTACAACCACATCGTTCTTGCTATTTTCACTACAGAATCTACTCACTATTTCATCTGAGCTTAACTTTGGCGCAGACCAAAAAGCTGGTATTCACTCCATAACAGATAAAACTTAACTGTTTCTCCTCAAAACTTTGACTTTCTGTCCTAAACTCTTTTCATCTTCTGTCTCTTACCTAGTTCTTTTTTTTGACCAATAAAATAAAATATCTAAGCTTCCTGCACTTATTATCAACGAATAGGGAAAATCAAAATACATTCTAAACCCAACCTACTTGGTAGGGAATTATAATCTTCAACCAATAAGGATCATTAAGAAAAACCAGCGGACGTCTCTAACAGTTCTAAGAGTTCTCAAAAAAATATTGCTGATTTCACGATTCTACGCTTGTACCTTCTGATACAATATTAACACGTTTGTGTATCTAAACTCCAAAATTCGTGCCGCCAGCCGATAATTAACTACATTGTAACTCATTCTTACATTACAAACTGAACGTTAAAAGTTCAGTTTTCGGGCGAGAATGTAAACACAGGAAACCTAAATTAGATATGAGTGCAAAATAATATAACGTCTTTCTTTAACAAAACGGGTAAACTATAATTCCTTATATTTGCTTGGCATAGGAAGTGATATTATTTGTCTACAGCGGTAGACAAAAATGTGTTACAATGACATTTACAAATTTTGTTTCTGAATGGGGCAAATTGCACTGGATAGGAAACAATTGTTTCCTATTCTGTGATAATTGAGTTCTTTTGCACCGTCTTAGTTAAATACTCCAGAAAATAATAATTTTATTTAAATATATTAGACAATCGTACGCTACTGATATGAAAGTTCTGTGTTACTACATTTTTACTCCATTTCGTACACAATTTGATTAATATAACTTTAAAAAACTGTACTATTTCTATAAATACCTACATATTAAATATAGCTTAATTTAGAAACTATTGTAATTATTGTTGTGTACCTATTGTAATTGTTTTTGTATTGAGAAATATTATGCCAAATTAAAATACTTCTTTAATTAGAAGAATTTACTTTCTTTAACAAGAACGAAATAATGAAGTTCCCTTATAACATTAACTGCCGAGAAGTAAGCTAAATAATTTAGATTTTTTAGATTCGGTTTATTAGAAAGAATATAATTATTAGATTTAAAGATGAGAAAGTTTTCTTATGAATTTTTGGGTTTGCAGTACCTACTTACTTTTAAAATATTAAAAGATCTGTTTTAATGATTATACCTACATTTTATGATAATATTTTTGTTAATTATTTCAGCAAGTAATAAAAATTATTAATTTAATTATTATTTAAAAAAACTTATTTAAATTATTATTTAAAACTATTATTATTATTAAAAATTATAACCCGCGAGTAGTCGCGCGGTGAGATAGAATCTCAATTTTTATCCTTTTTCGCGATAACTTGCTGAAAAATTTTGAAATTTTAAAAAAATTTCGTAAGTGCCTCGAGGAAGGGTGTAGTAATGCGTAGGAATTTTTTTTCTTCTTCTTCTTTTTGTGGAATTTATGGCTTTGGGGAGAGCCAATTAGCTTTAACCGCGAGTAGTCGCACCGTTAGATAGAATCTTACATTTCATCCTTTTTCGTAATACAGTAAAACCTGTCAGTAACGGCCACTAAAAATAAAAGAACTATTGGCCGATATAGAAAGGTGGCCGCTATTGCCAGTTTTTGTGGTCTACATATAATTGGTTTGGGAAATTTTTAAAACTGGCCGTTAGGACATGTGGCCGACGTTGGCAGGTGGCCGTTAACACAGGTTTTACTGTACAGTAAAATTTGTCAGTAACGGCCACTAAAAATGAAAGAACTATTGGCCGATATAGAAAGGTGGACGGTATTGCCAGTTTTTGTAGTCTACGTATAATTGGTTTGGGAAATTTTTAAACTGATCGTTAGGACAGGTGGCCGATGTTGGCAGGTGGCCGTTAACACAAGTTTTTTTAATAAAATTGTTAGAAATATATATTTTCAATATAAAAGTAGATAAAAATAGTACAAAATAAAAATTTGTTTTAAATTCGTATTTTGAGATAGAATCTCACACGCGACTATCGACGTTACAGAAGTGAGCGCGACTACTCCCGGGTTAAAATTAATAAGAATAAATAATTATAGATACTATTTTTATAGTAAACAAAAAAAAAAGAAAAATATCTCTGACAAGTCATGACATAAACGTGGGCATGATGAAAAGTCACATTCTAATGTCTTGGCAGTGCTCTGACGTCAGAAATTTTTACCTAGATAAGCGTAGTTTCGTAGTAAAAATACTGTACTATTATTTATTTATGTATGTCATGCTCAAAACAACAGAGTGAAATAATACCAAGTTTATGACGAAAGGCAAAATACAGTGATGAGCGCGCTAATAACCGTCAAAATAACGCAAAAGATGGAAAACATAATAACATTGCGAAACAAAAAGAGATGAAAACAGTGAAGGTGGAAATTATCGTTATAAACGTAAATATTAACATTACATTACATAGACAGGAGTATTTTATAGGGCTTTTCATTCACAGTCATTCGTTTCGAGCTTCTGTCATGTGTCACATAATATGAATATATCTACGTCATACGTTATTGATATAACCAATGATACAAACCAAAGACGTATGCCGTAGATATATTAATATTGTGTGACACATGATAGAAGCTCGAAACAAATGACAATCGATGAAAAGCCCTATAAAATTCTACTGTCACAGTGACAGTTGTCATACTCATCTAATACGTCTAAAGGTGGGAAACTATGCAATGTAATGTTAATTTTTACGATTATAACGATAATTTCCACTTTCACTGGTTTCATCTCTTTTTGTTTCGCAATGTATTATGTTTTCCATCTTTTGTGTTATTTTGCCGGTTGTTAGTGCGCTCATCACTGTATATATTGTAACGAAAGAGAACTCTTGGCCGGCGCCCGTAATAGTAAACAACAAGCGAATGACGTAATCGAATCTTCGCGGCGTTCTGGAACGTGGGCCTGTCAACAGACAATGGAGCGACTGATATAGAGATGGGAGATACATCGAGATCGGAGCGGATATTTGTGGAACGTTCCATAATAACTTGATCAGATATATAAATACGGACAGATTTGTAAATAAGTTAGTGTATAATATAAAATCGTCTGAACTTGTATAAATAAATTCGTATATAAACGAACCGAGAGTATTATTTTAACAGTAAGTAATCACGCTACAATATTATAAGGCAAATTATACTATATTATTAACATATTACATTTTTAAAAGTGTATGTGTTAATCATTTTACCTTTAACCAGTATCTAAAAAATAGTTCTCAGTATAGTACATTTTATTATTGTCCTACAGTTGTTGTTAGAGATGTTGAAAAAGTATCTATTCGTTACAAAGTACTCGTTACTTACGAATACCGAAAGTAACGATTACTATACAGAGAGGCAAATCGTTACTTTGATTACTTTGATTACTCTGATTACTTCGTACCAATCGTATCAGATCGAATAATGACTAGTGTATCTACTTTGATTACTTTGATTACTAGTAACAACAGATCGGTGAAGGTCTTTGTTATATCGGAATACCTATACAAAATACCAGCCTACTGAGAAATACGATGCTCGATATGATTACCAGTACTCAAATACAAAAATAAGAAAAGTAATCATAGGAATCAAATCATTTTTATTCCTTAAACATATCGGTGAAAGTCGTTGTTATATCGGAATACCTATACAAAGTACCTACCCACTGAGAAATACGATTCTCAATATGATTAGTGGTACACAAATAAAAAAGTAACAAAAGTAATCATAGTAATCAAAGCAAGAGACCAAGAGGCGGTGCTTAAAAATCTCTTTGAATTTACTAAAGCTAGATTTTTCAAAGTTGATTACTGTGAGTGTGTAGAGAAACATACTGCGGTCGGTCAAGCGAAACGTAGAACAGGGGTTACTGAGAGGGTATCAAAGTTGCTTTCCTACGAAGGTAATTATTTCCATTTACTAAGGCTGAAAATCAGTACACACATTCTAAATTAAATATAAATAAAAGTTATTATAGTCGGTCAGCTGTATGACGGGATAGAGCCGGTCGGTCGGCCCCAATAGTCGATTGAGGAAATGAAGCATTTGGCTCGCAATTTTTTCCACAAGCATGGATTTACTTGAAATTTTTAGAGAAGGTAGGAAATGGTTCAAACATCATTTTATGTATCATGCCGCTATCATACGGTAAAATCTTGGGGGTAGTTGCCACCCCGTCTCGGGGGTGGGAATTTTTTATTACATTTTAATAATGCAATTCGATAGAAAGAGTGATTTTAAGAAAAAATGTTTTTTACATTTTCTTCGTAAAACTAATATTTTTCGAGTTATTCGCGCTTAAAAATAACAGGTTTTCGACGAAAAAATCGACTTTTTTAGAGGGTTTTTTGAGAATAACTCGAAAAGTATGCATTTAATCAAAAAAAAACTGTAGATATCGAAATTGTATCTTTTAGTAACACAAACCAAATTATTTTCCCACAATATCTTTAAGACCAATACAAACCGAGATACGGCATGTTAAATGTTAGCTTTTTTCGTCAAATGCATAATTTGAAATATTCAAAGCCAAATAATGGGAAAAGTTTGCATTTTTTCGAGGAAAACCTAAATAATATTTTTTCAAGTATACAATTAGACCTTTCACAAAAAATAATAAAAAGTTTCTAGCATGAAAATCAAGCGATTTATAATCAAAAAAATGTCGGTACCTGCTTCTCTCTACGAATAAATCAGTGAAAACAACCCCCTAACTACCTTCCTAATTCAAAATTGGTCTTCACATTTCCGTAGTTCCTTTTATATTTATATTATCAATTCACTCAATGAGTTTGACCCATTTAAATGCCTAATTTTGGAAAAATTGGAGTTTAAAGAAAAATTGATTTTTTGCAATTTGGTATTTTTTACCTTTTACTTCAAAATATCTTTGAAAATACTGAAGATACGAAAAATATTATAAACTACTAAACCGTAGCTTTTTTAATGACTAAAATACCCTTTGCACAGATTCTCATTAAAGTGAATATTTAGCCAGTTATAGCTGTTTAAAACCTCTATTTACCAGCAAACACCCCCTTATTCGAGCCCTTTAAACACGCTCCAATTAAAAACTAAGGGATCTTACGGAATTTAATTTAAACAGTCTTATAGCTCTTTAAAAATCCTACAAAATCATTTTTGAAGAAACTTTTCATCGCCAAAAATATATAGAATATTTCTCGAGGTATTCTCAAAAAAACCCTCTAAAAAGTCGATTTTTTCGTCTAAAAACTGTTATTTTCATGCTCGAATAACTCGAAAAGTATTAGTTTTACGAAGAAATTGAAAAAACATTTTTTTCTTAGAAGCACTTTTTCCATCGAATTACATGGTTAAAATGAAGCACAAAAATTCCCACCCCTCGAGATGGGGTGGCAACCACTCCAAGGTTTTAGCGTATGGTAGCGGCATGATATAGAAAATGATCCTTGGACTATTCCCAACCTTCTGTCAAAATTTTAAGTAAATCTATGCTGGACGAAAAAATTGCCAGCCAAAATGCTTCATTTCATCAATCGACTATTGGGGCCGACCGACCGGCTCTCTTCCGTCATACAGCTGACCGACTATAATAACTTTTATTTATATTTAATTTAGAATGTGTGTACTGATTTTAAGCCTTAGTAAATGGAAATAATTACCAACGTAAGAAAACAACTTTGATACCCTCTCAGTAACCCCTGTTCTACGTTTCGCTTGACCGACCGCAGTATATTTCTCTATACACTAACAGTAATCAACTGTGAAAAATCTAGCTTTAGTAAATTCAAAGAGATTTTTCAGCGCTGCCTCTCCGTCTATAACGAATACTGTAAATGATCACTTTATACAAAAACAAATTTTTGAAAGAAATTGTAATCAACATCACTGGTGGTTGTTAGAAGATCCACGCCATCTAGATCCGCACCGTAAAGTATTCCGTCTTGAAGGTTTAGTGTATTAGTTTTCTGCGGGCAATTATACACGATATTTATTTTTGTTATGTCAAGTTTACTGAATCCACATATCTGTCCCAGACGGTATGACTGACTAATATTTTTTGGAAAAAACGTCGGATATGGATATCCGTCTTTACTGGAGGCGTAAGGATTATAGTGCATGACTGAATCGTAGTCGTAGGGAAGATTGTGCGTATTGCCCTTCTGTATATCAAAATCACTCGTAAAATTTGGGTTTATGTTTCTCCATTGAATATCAATATGATCATTTCTATCGGACCTGGTATGTTCATGATAAAATCCAAGAAGGTGCATGAATTCATGTAGTATAATTCCAATTACTGTCTTGTTAAAACACTTTTTACCTAAGATTACTTTGCTATAACCTTTTTTAAGAGCCTTACCAATATTAGAAAAACATGAATCTTCGTCATTAACAATTTCAACATAAAAGCTCTCATGTGTTCTCGGTACAAAATTAATGCACGTGTAGTGGTTGTAGAGGTCCATTACTATTTGCAAAATTTTTTTCTCGTGGTCGGTAAAAGATCCATTTAATACATATGGTACACGTCCATCATCCCATAAACGATCAGCATTTGATAAACTATATCTTAACTTCTTGGAACTTGAACTTTCATCATCTTTTGCTGGTCCAGCTTGGTCACGAATTCCAAGCCAAGTGCATTCACCAAGTTTGTAATTTTTTAACACCAAAGTGTTAACACCGGTAGCATATAATATAACAAAAAGCACTAAAAGTTGCATCTTTTAAATTCACTTAACTACTACGGTACAGATGAAATCTGTAGTTAATAGAATTTGGTCTACCTATCGTTTTTATACGAAAGATTAATTGTTTTGGACTAGTAATAAAATAAGATTTATTATTTTAATTTTTTAAAAATCGATAAATCTAATTTATGAATATAATAAAATTTCTGCATCCTTAATAAATGAGTGTGGAAACTACTTATGGAATAAAATTTTGTCCTTATAGTAGGGGAGCGCAAGCGGGCATTTATTTTTGCTGTTACTCGAACGCGTCAGAAAATCACATGGGGAGAAACATGTACCCTATAAATTTACCTCTACCATATATACACAGGACCTCATTAAGGAGGTCCGAAAAAAAATCTATTCTTAGAAAATCTCGAAATTTCCAAATTAAGATAGGTAAGTAAGGTACATGCAGAACAATGTATATATCAAAAATCTGACGGTTTGAGCGGGGCGTAAGGAAGTGGCTGAGTCACAAAGTTTTACAGAAAAAGCAAATATTTCGAGAACTAAACATCAGATCAAAAAACTGAAATATACGAAAGTATGCAATATTTTATGCAGATTTAAGTTATAAAGGGAGATGGTTGTAAAGTTTTTTTGCGGAATATAACATAGATTTCTTTACTAACTTAGTGGATGGGATCGGTAAATAAATATCAAAGATTGAATTTCTGGTGAAGTAAAGATGATTGGGCCTTGCTGGAAATACATGAAGGTGTTTACGAATTAAACAAACCGTTTCTAGAAAATATAAAGATGGAAGTGGTCAAATTCCGTGATTTCTGAAGTAACTTCTGCAATGTGTAGATCTTCTGAGACCAAACAGATATCTTATTGCTCTTTTTTGCAATTTAAAAATAACATCAAAATGAGCAGCTATACTAGAACCCCAAAAAGAAAGACCATATCGAAGATGAGACAAGAACAATGAAAAATATATTATTTTAGAAGATGCTAAATTGAGTTCCCTTAAGACAGATCTTATTGCATAGCAAGCTGAGGAGAGTTTCTTACTTAACGAATCGATACGAAGGGACTATTTGAGATTGATGTCTAAAAAAATACCGAGAAATTTTACAGAATCAACAGTACTGATCTGACTGTTATTAAGAGGCAACGGTTGAAGAGCTCCTTTATAGGATAATGCTACTGTTTTATCTACATTAAAAGAGAGTAAATTAGAGCCAGACCAGGTCTTTATCGTCAGTAGATCCAAAGTTATAGTTTCATGAAGAGATGCAATAGTTAAGTTGCTCCAAGTGATACTGGTATCATCAGCAAAAAAAAAATTTCTCATTGATATTTAAATTAGTGATGTCATTTATAAAGATAAGGAACAGATGAAGACCCAATACTGAACCTTGCAGTACTCCACATACCATGTTTTTGAGACTGGAGTCAGTATAATTTGCTCTAACTAGTTGTTTCCTAATATTCAAGTAGGATTGGAACCAATTCAAAGAAATACCTCTAATTCCATAGAAATTTAGTTTTTTAATCAAGATGTCGTGATTTCCACAAATAAAAGCTTTGGCATAGTCACAGAAAACAGTGGTAGTATAAAGATTATTGTTTAGTGCTTGATAAACCTCATGTAGTACAGGAAACATGGCATCAGGGGTACATTTATTAGTTAAAAAAGGCGAACTGATTTTGAGATAAAATGTTGTTATCAACGATAAAGGACATAAGTCGAGTTTTAATGAGTCTCTCAATAATTTTGGAGAGTACCGGTAGTAAGGCAATAGGTCTATAGTTGCAGGCATAATTATTGTGGTAACCATAGTTTTACTTAGGTTGTTATTTCTCAACTTGATAATATTTAATTAGTTATTTAAATTTAATACCCTAGGATGTTATTTTGAAAAATACCGCCCTAGTGAAATATATCATATTTAACTAACTTTGAAATCATGTCATTATTTGAAGGGTACAGGCAAAGAAGGTGCTATGTCAATTTTGGCAGAAAATGAGTTTCTTGTCCCCTCTGTTAGCCAGCGATCTCGACTACCATTCTATAAATTAATTACTGCTATGAACGTGTTTAGTCAGAAATAACAACATAATTTTAACTTCTCTAGTCCGGATACGAAGGTGGCAAGTCCAAGAGTCAAAACTCTGATATCTCCTTGTTTTGACAAAATATTTACTTGATTAGTTTCTTATTTACTCATACTAAATTGAATGAATTTTACTTTTCTTCTTTTGAATTGATTTCTCAAATTTGAAATGACTAACTGCGTTAAAAAATTGTTCAATAAACAAATAAACAAATATGGTTTTGATATAAATAAATTTTCTCAATTCCGACAAATAATTTGACTAACCTTTTATGCTTCACTCCCTCGTTTTCTGGATTGCGCCGTCCTTGATTCTCCCAACACGTACTCTCTGGATGTTGCGAAAAAGTCCCTCTCGTCCAAACTGCTTCCAAGAAAAACACACAGGACTTGCTCGAATATCTTGTGCACAAACGGATAATAATCAGCTACTCGTTCTAGACAAAACAAAGGAATCTCCCTCGGACCAGGAAAATTAACTCTTCAACCGGTCGACGATTTGGTTTCAACTTGATTCTGCTCGCAAAGGCCGATCACACCACTCTACACTGATTCTACACTTTATAAAAAATTGGACTGCTCTCTTCCGATGTCAATTCCACAGTGTTTTTATTTTTCTCTCAAATCCATACTCTCACACTCATTATCCCTTCTCCTGATATTTTCCATCCAATAGACAACAACCTCTCTCAAACCATTTATTTCTTAAGAAACCAAATAATCTTCCAAAAACTTTTACAATTTGTCAAATTTCAAAGAATATCATAATTAGTTCTTTACTACTTTCTACTTTTACAACTAAAACCTAATACAGTTTGTTTACCACATTAAAATACCTTTACGGAAGGATCTTAAAACCGTCTTTGTTTTCGACCACGATCTCCACTATCTAATCACCGCATTGTTTGTTCATGTCCTATGCATTTCGTCGAATCACTTATTTGTAGTTTCACTTTTTCCCGAAACACTTGCTTAATAGCAAAATTAAATTCTAAACAATTTTGGTGATATACAGGGTGATGAAAAACTATGATTTCATGGTCGTTGATATAAATTTAATTTTTTCTGGATTTCTTTACAAAAAAAAACAATTCTACAACAATATACTATATTATATAATATATTATACATATATATATATAATATACTTCTGAATACATTATATACTTCTGAAACCACCTTAGTCCCACAGAAAAACATGTTAATAAATAAAGTCAAAATCGCAAAAATATGACTTAGCTGGTTTCTGAAATAAGCGATTCAATTATATTTTTTACATTTACCACGTTCGTCGTTTTTAGTAGAAATTAAAAAATGTATTTCATGTAAAGTTTTCATTATAATCAGTAAATAATTTTTTTATAGCCTATAAAAGATCGTACCTTGAAAACACTAGTAGGACATTCTTTTTATATCTTGCCGATTTAACGTTACTTAATATTGACCAGCGTTTTATCCTATCATATGATATAAAAAAAAATAAAAAAAATAAAGCTCAAAATAAAAAGAATGTTTGTGTACTTTGTACCCACGTAAGAAGTTATAGTTCTATTATATGATTTCAACGAAATAAATATACTTTAAACAGTTTATTTGTAATTTATTTAAATATTAAATCAATTTTAATACTTACTACTTTTCAAAAAACTTTACTAAAAAAGTACCAAACATTAAAAAAAAATTTAAACACCCGTGAGTTTGAACGGGCACCTCTCAATCTGCAGTTGAATGCTCTACCACTGACCTATAATCGCTATGACTACGTCACTTCTGTTTTCAGTTATTAACTTGTTTATATTATTGTTGAACATGATGGTCAGATATTTTCTTCTTCTTCTTCACGTGCCATCTCCGCGACGGAGGTTGGCAATCATCATGGCTATTCTGATCTTAGATGCTGCTGCTCTAAACAGTTCGGTTTATGTGCATCCGTACCATTCCCTCAAGTTACGCAACCACGAAATTCGTCTCCTTCCTACACTTCTCTTGCCCTGGATTTTCCCCTGTATAATCAACTGAAGTATGTTGTATCTCTCATTACGCATAACATGCCCCAGGTACTGCAGCTTTCGTGTCTTGATGGTTTCCAATATTTTCATTCTTTTGTTGACTCTTCTCATGACTTCGTTGTTTGTTATATGCTCGGTCCATGATATCTTCAGGATTCTTCTCTACACCCACAGTTCAAATGCTTCCAACTTTTTAGTAGTCGATGCGTTAAGAGTCCATGCTTCTATCCCGTAAAACAGAGTCGAAAAAATGTCAAACATGTCGAAAAAACACCTTGCCAGCCTAACTCTCAAGTCTAATTTCAGTTCTCTTGCACAAAGTACCTTTCTCATTTTATTGAAGTTTGTTCTTGCTTTCTCTATTCGATCTTTGATTTCTTTGGAGTAATCGTTTGTGTGAATAATTATTGTGCCAAGATAGTTATAGTTTTCTACTTGTTCTAAAGTTTTACCATTAATTGTCAGGCTTTCATCATTATTCTGGGTTTCTGATATCCTCATAAATTTAGTTTTCTTGATGTTTATTGATATTCCATATTCTTCTCCATACTCAACTATCTTGTTTATTAGCTTTTGGAGATCTTTAAGGTTGTCTGCTATTATGATAGTATCGTCCGCATATCTAATGTTGTTAATTGGCGTTCCATTTACCTTTAGTCCTGCTGTTTCTCCCTCAAGAGCTCTTTTCATAATTTCTTCAGAGTATGCATTGAATAGTAGTGGTGCCAATACACACTCCTGTCGCGCTCCTCTTTTAATTTCGAACTCTTCTGATGTGTGTTCGTTAATGCGTATGTGTGCTTACTGTTTATAATATAGATTTGTTATAATTCGAAGGTCATTGTATTGTATTTGCTTTGCTTTGAGGACGTCCATTAGCTGTTTGTGGCGGACTTTATCGAAAGCCTTGTAATCTATGAAACAGACGTACATATCCTGGTTCACGTCCAAGCATCTCTGGATTAGTACGTTGAATGCAAAGAGAGCTTCACGGGTACCTACGCCTCTACGGAATCCAAATTGCGTTTCTTCAATATCCATATCAAGTGTTTGGTAAATGCGTTTATGAATGATCTTTAAAAACATTTTAAGTGTGTGAGACATCAGGATTATGGTACGGTGGTCGGTGCATTCTCTAGCATTGTTCTTTTTTGGGAGACAAATAAATGTTGAGGTCAACCATTCATTGGGTGTGCTACCCGACTGATAAATTTCATTAAATAGCTTTAAGAGGACATCTATGTACTCATTTTCTATTATTTTAAGAATATCAATAGGCAGTTGATCTGGCCCCGGGCTTTTTCCGTTACTGGTGTTTTTTAGTGCCTACAATATTTCTTCCTTTGTAATTTCTACACTTGTTTCCCTGTTTTCGAAAGATATGTCTTGTAGGTTTCCTCTTTCGTCGTCGAAAAGCTCTTCCATATATTCTTTCCATCGTTTTAGCTTTTCGTGAGTCGTTATAATATTCTTTCAATTTTTGTCTAAGAGACTTGTGTTGTGGTTTCTTTTTTGCAGCCCTGCCATTTCTTTAACCTTTTTATGCAGGTTGAATAGATCATATTTGTTCTGAAGATCTTCTATCTCTTTACATTTTTCCTCATAGTAAGTTTGTTTTGTCTCTCTATTTTTTTCTGATTTCATTGTTAATTATTTTGTAATTGTGATTGTCTTTGTTCTTGGCTTGCCTTCGTTGGTCCATCATGCCGAGTTTCTCGTCGGTCATCCAGTTGTCTCTATTTCTTATCGGTTCTTTTAATATCTCTTCGCATGGAACAAGAAGGCAGTTTTTTAGTGTTTCCCATTGATGGTTTACCTCGTAGTTTTTAGTATCTAATTTATCCAAGTTTTCGTATATTTTCTGTTGAAGTTTGTTTTTTATATCAACTTCTTTCAGTTTGCTAACATCTATATTTGGAGTTCTTTGGGGTTTTCTAATACGTTTAAACTTAAGCGTGACATTAGCGATTAGTGGGTTATGGTCTGATGTGACACATCTGCTCCTGGATATGTTTTAATGGATTTGATGGTGTTACGATTTATTATTATTATCTCTCTTTAATCAGTATATAATCTATTTGGTTTCTTATCACTTTTTTCGGTTTATCTGCTGGTGAGCGCCATGTATATAACCGTCTCAAAGGTAATTTAAAGAACGTGTTTGTGATTATTAGATTTTGTTCTTGGCAGAATTGTATTAGACGATCACCTCTATCGTTACGTTCCCCTAGTCCTTGATCTCCCATTATTGTTCCAGCACTTTCCATGCCGACTTTTGCATTAAAATCGCCCATAACTACCGTGATTTCCCTGCTCTTTGTCATTTTCAGTGCATCTTCAATTTGTTGGTAGAATGTTTCTACTTCATCTTCTGTTGCATCCGTCCTTGGTGCATATACTTGAATCAAATTTAGTTTAGTGTAGCCAGATATTTGTATGCAGATATTTTAGTCACTAAAAAATGTTAAGAATTAACAAAATATGAGTGGGTTCGGGACATCTCAATATATCAATATCAGGACTGTTTTTGGTAATATACCGATTATTAGAGTAATAGTCATGGATAAAACGCGTACCAAAAAAAGTTTATTAACCTTTAACTACCCGCGCATCAAGTTATACCATAACTACACGCGTGGCGTAGTTTATACGCCACAAGAAAATACTTTTCAAAACAGCGGATTTGTTTATTTTTCTTTTTTGAAAACTACGCTTAGTTGTTTGTTATAGACCTTATTCGGCATAAGTGAATACTTGGAGTTTCTTCTTAGTAAGCCAATTGGGATTTAGAATTAGAATCTAATTCCACGATAAATAAAAATACTAAAAAAAATTTTTTTGAAATGTGATTGTTTACATGAAAAAAGTATTGTTTATAAAGAATAGTATATTTTGTGCCATAATAACTAAGAAACAATTAAAATATGTACTTGTGGCATCTTTGACATGATAATCGTGGCGTATGTTGTCCACCACTGGAAACAACAAATAATAAACTGTAAATTACGAACTTACCAGAACGCCGATTATAGCGAAACTAAAACCAATTGTAAAGCACATTACAGTGTTAGGTTAGAGAGATAAACAAGGTCAAAAATTAAATTTTTAAATATATTTGCAGTAGCATTCTTATATCTGGCGTACAAAATACGCCAGCGCGTGTAGTTAAAGGTTAATAGCAAGCTGAAAATTTGTTAATAGCTTACCGGTGTCTAGTCAGACAAACTTTGATATACGGGAACACTGGAACAGAGGAAATTTTAATAATTGAAGAACTTGGGACCAGAAGGGGACAAGCCACAATTTCGTCAAAAATGAGTTAAAGTAGAAATCGCACACTTTAAGACCATATTAATGTCCCAAACAGAAAATTTCAGCAGTTTTCTCATAGTTGGCGCCGCTGTAGTTAAGTCCCGTTGTGTCACCATTACTTTATATTACAACAGAAGGAGACAAGCCACAGTAGTAATCAACATAGCGGCGGAACATTCCTGTGCATGTAAACGGAAAATAGACTTATCTGAGTTTGATTCTGAACACAGTGATCAAGATCCGTTTTTAAATTAAAGCGAAGATGACAGAGACCATACAGTATCCGGAAGTTTCAGCGATTGAGAAAATATAAACTCAGGAACAGTAAGTTTATTAAATGTGTGGCTTGTCCCCTTATGTTATATTTTTCGAACCTAAAAATATTAGGAATGTTCTAAAGGTTCTTTGTGGCTTATCCCTTTTTAGTAAAATACCTACTTTAATGTAGGACAATGAATAGGTTTATACCCCACATTCTAGTTCTCTTGCAAACTCCAGAAAAGAAGGCGCCTTCTAGATGGAGACACAAGACACCCAACGACATAAAAAATTAGGCGTAAGACTGAAAAAAATCTAGTTTACGAATATGTATATAAATACAAAAGGGAAGAAAATAGAATCAAAAAAATTAGGTGCACCTTGCGGTTGCAAAAAACAGTGTAGGCAGAAATTATTGGTGCTTGCCAACAGATTCTACCAGATATTGAGAATAATGAACCACTGGAAGACATTGAACATTTGGACGACTTTTCAGATATTGAAAATTTTGACAACTGAATTATTTTATTGTTGCATTTTATGTTCATATTTTAGAATATAATTTTTTATACAAAAGGGGATAAGCCTCATATTTTTTCAAAAAATGTTCAAAAGCTCAAAAATCGTTAAATAAACATTTGTGTTACTTTTATTATGTACTTAATATCATATTTCCAAACGATTATGGGCCTTACTACCAAGAAAAATTTAAAAATTGGATTTCAGGATTTGAAAATAAGTTTAAAATGATGTTTTCTCCAAAATATTGTTTGATGGCATGCCCCCTTCTGGTCCCAAGGTCTTCAATTGTGGAACGTGCTAAACGTGTCATTTTTATCGTATAACGTATCAGGTCGTTTTTAAATTTATTCAATAGCCAACGTGATATATGTATATACATATGGAAAAATGTTTGCCCGACAAATATGTTGGGAAATATTGTTCTTATTTATTTATTTATCTATTATCTGCGACTTTATTTGATCTATTCACATGATTTTTCACTTCTGTTTCAAAATTTCCGTAGATAGATAGTGTGATGACTACATATTTAAAATCCATCACTTGTTCTATTATTTGAACCTCTAGCTCTCAGTTACATCTTTGAAAATATGCTAATTTAACTATATTTTGTGTTTTTTAAGGAAATTAACATTTGATTTTATAGTGTATAGTGAAACCGGAGAACCTTCTTTATTCCACCGTCGCATTTATTTAACATTAACTCATGCAACTTCTATAGCTTCAAATCAAAACAGACCTCTTTTTGATAATACATTCAATAATAAATATACGTCTCAAAATAGACATATTTCACACAAACCTTTCTATGTTAGAATTCGATTTTATCTAAGATATTTAGAAGTAAACTTTCCAGATATATAGGGTGAGGCAGATAACTGGCCTATTAGAAATATCTCGAGAACTAAAGGCAACAGAATCATGAAAATTGGAATAAAGGGGTTTTGAGGGATGATCTAGTAAATGAAAATATTTTCATCTCTTTGCAACTTCCGGTTATACTGGAAGTTGCCTATAACTTCGTTTTTTTAAATGGGACACCCTGTATATTTTTACATTTTGGATTCTCTTCGATGTCTTCTTTCTTAAAATATAAGGTTTTGTAATATTTTTAAAAGGGTATTTTAAAAGATAATTACGTTTTTTTTATTAATTTCGTAGCAATATTCACACCCTGTAGAATTGTAGTAGTTTGACATCTAAAACTCTACTTACGCTCAAATGATTTTTAATATACTCTACTATTGTTAAGAATCATTAGTATAGTTAAATTTTTAATTTTAGTATACAGGGTTGGTCGAAACTCGGAATGAGTATTTTCTGAGTTTTCTTAAATGGAACACCCTATATTTTTGTATTGTAGTGAAATGATATTTTACAGTACTTTTTATTTCTTAAGCATTCCCTATACCTAACTGCTTTAGTTTGTGAGTTATTGGTGATTCAAGCTAAACATGAATTGCAACAAAAAATACGTAAAATTTTATTAGGTTGGCCGTGAAAATACTCAATCCCAAATAATTTTTCAGAAATAAATACATATTAATCCATACTGGTCCTTAAAATTACCAATAATGGTTTAGCTATCGAAATACCTACTTAGTTAAGATTGTTGGTGCGATGAACAATTAAGCACAAATTAAAGCAGTTAGGTATAGGGAATGCTTAAGAAATAAAAAAGTACCATAAAATATCATTTCATTACAATACTAAAATATAGGGTGTTCCATTTAAGAAAACTCAGAAAATACTCATTCCGAGTTTCGACCCACCCTGTATACTAAAATTAAAAATTGAGCTATACTAATAATTCTTCACAATAGTAGAGTATATTAAAAATCATTTGAACATAAGTAGAGTTTTAGATGTCAAACTACTACAATTCTACAGGGTGTTAATTTTGCTACGAAATTAATAAAAAAACGTAATTATCTTTTAAAATACCCTGTATTACATTACAAAACCTTATATTTTAGGAAAGAAGACGTCGAAGAGAATCCAAAAATATAAAAATATACAGGGTGTCCCATTTAAAAAAACGAAGTTATAAGCAACTTCCAGTATAACCGGAAGCTGCAAAGAGATGAAAATATTTTCATTTAATAGATCATCCTTCAAAACCCCTGTATTCCAATTTTCATGATTCTGTTGCCTTTAGTTCTCAAGATATTTCTAATAGGCCAGTTATCTGCCTCACCCTGTATTCCTAATAAATTTGGACCATCCCCCTCCTTGGAAAACTGATACCCCCCAAATAAATAATTATAATCTTGCTGCATTTAGTAAGCACTCAAAAAATCCAGCTGTTTTTAAAAATAACCTTAATTCAATTATAGCCAAACATGGAGATAATTGTTACAAGATATACACAGATGCATCAAAATGTAATACAGGAGTAGGTGCTGCATATGTAACCCCTAACAATCAATATCATTTTAGACTTCCCAAATATTTCAGTATTTTTTCTGTTGAACTTTATGCAATACTTAATGCCCTTGAACATGTCAACAAAAACAAAATACCAAAATGCTTGATCCTAAGCGATTCACTCGGTGCTTTACAAACTTTAAATCATGTGTATCCTAAAAGCCCCCTAGAGAAAATGGTAAAATCTGAACTAGAAGAGGCTCAAGAAAATTCCAGACGCATTACCTTCATCCCATCTCATATTGGTATTGATGGAAACGAAGCAGTAGATCAGTGCGCCCGTTAAGTGTCGGAAAGTGTCGAAACAGGGGTAACGGAATGTCGAAATCTCGCGAGTGACATAGAATCGTAGTTTAGAAATCTAATCACGTGTAAGTGGAATCAAGAATATAAATATTCACAGACATCTTTAAGAACAATCAAGGATAATGTTCACCCGCGGCTATCGAGAATACGAACCCGAAAACTTCAAACTGTTATCACACGTCTGCGTATAGGTCACACAAGATACACGCACTCTCACCTGTTTACAAGAGACGATCCCCCTAAATATGAAATATGTGACGAAATAAACAATGAAAAACATTTTTTAATTGACTGTCCACTTTTTGCAAAAGAACGAATTAGATTCAATATTCCTAACAACATCAACAAACTTTTAGGCACAGATGGTTACTATGACAATATCGCAAACTATTTAAAATGTATAGGACTATATTATAGAACCTAAATTACTGGAATTTTATACCTACACTATATTCTTAATTTTAGATACATACTGTAATTATAGATAATAATATCGCTAATTATTTAAAACTCATAGAATTATATTGTAGACTCTAAGTTATTGGAACTGTACTCCTAGACTGTATTCCCGCTAATCACCTCTTGGTGGATGCGGTAAATTTTCAATAAAAAAAAAACATTTGATTTTCTGGCTCTTATATTAGCAAATATTGTAAATCGACTTCAGTTTGAGAGGTTAAGAGTGCATAGGTTGTTTTTATCTCAGTTGTTATTCAATTTTACTTCTTCATTTCTTATTATTTCATCCACTGGTGAGGTTAAACAATAGTGTAATGAAATCCTAATGTCTTATCCCATTGCTAAATTAAATAGGGTCAGTTAGTTCTTATAATTTTACTTTTATTGTGTTGTTCTGGTAGATATTTTCGATCGTATAATTTATAATCGATCGATCATTTATTTATGTACGTTACTCTCAAAATAACAGTGAAATAATACAACATGACGAAATGCACAAAAAATGTATTACTAGAATATTACATTTTTAAAATTATAACATGTAACATAAATACTAATGTAAATTTTACCTTTAACCAGTATCTAATAAAAGAATAGTTCTTAGTATAGTAAATTTTATGGTTGTCCTACAGTTGTCATATCCAAGCCGTAAAGAATGCCATCTTGAAGGTTTAGTTCGTCAGTTTTCAGAATTGTGGAGTAAAGTGGGGAAACCACTTATGGAATAAAACTGTTTGTGTCCTTATTTTAGAAATTATAAAAATTGCTGTAAATTTTCAGGATAAACTTTAATGTACTGGGTGATTCAAGCAAGTTCAGTATAGTTTATCATTTTAATGAATCTCTTGCATATTTTTATATTTTTAGATGCTTTTTAAAAATCTAATTTCATACATCTAAGGAATGTGGTGTGGACTATTACTAGAGAGAAATAAGCAAAATTGAGCGGGGTTCCGACCATCTCAATAGCCGGTTATTTGACTTTTTTTTTTATTAATATATACCTATAGTAAGCAAACCGTTACGTTTATTACAGAAATTTCGGTAATATTTTTTAAGTATTAACAGTTTAGTGGAAAACATCGTGAATACTATAATACCATTAAAATGTAGATATCTATACTTAAATAGAAACCTTTTTTCTGTCAAATAACAATAAAAATCAAAATCAGGTATTCTATTTTTTAATCAGTATGTATATTACTCCAAAAACAGCAAAAGTGGACGTAAATGTTAGCGTGGAATATTTAAAATCAATTAAATTTGCTTCATTATATTTAGAAGAAAAATTAAAAATGTCGAAACCAAATTTGTTAATTAAAAATGTAGGTACCAAAGTTCAAAGGTCGGGATTATAAATGATTATTTAAAATGGAGATTTGTGTACAAACTTACAAATTGTGTAGGTGTGAAGCACATATTTGGGGAAGAGGAAGCACAATGAATTAAATAGAAGATACGATTTTAACTATCCGGCGCAGTCTACTTAACTAAATTTTTGATTGAAAATAATTTACAAGATGGTTTTTCTGAAATAATTTGAATTCTTCAATTACTTGTTACGATGCCAGTGACAACTGCAGAAACAGAACGATGTCTCTCTGCATTGAAACGTATCAAAACTTTCCTTAGAATAGCTGTGGGCCAAGATCTATTAACTGCACTCGCAATGTTTTCAATTAAAAAAAAATGATTCAAGAAATTCCAAATTTTACTGAATTTGGTTGTGAATAATTTATCTAAAAAAAGGCGACTGACTTTCGTTTCAAAACTTGCTTGTAACATTTAAACACTAAATTATGATTTTAAGTCAATAAAATACATTATTTATTTCACAATGCTCCCAATTGACGATGCCCAGATAGCAGTAAAAGACAATTTTGAAGAAATATTAAAAGATCAAATAGAACAGGTTCCGAATACGCACGAATTGATTATAGCAGGAGATTTAAATGCCAGAGTAGGCAAACAAGACCACAGTAATGTAGTGGGAAAATATGGAGAAGAAAGAATTAACGACAATGGGATAAGGTTGATCAATCTATGCGAGGAGTATGAACTTAAAATATACAACACGTGGACTTAAGTCAATCATTGACTATCTAATCTCGAGACAAAATGCAAAATTTAGCATCCAGGATGTTAGAGCTTTCAGAGGGGCTGATTGCGGATCAGACCACTGCTTAGTAATCGGTAAAATTTATGTTCCATTTATACCAAAACAAAATAACTCCGAAGAAAAAGAACACAAAAGGAATTCATATGATCCAGGAATAGAAAAATATAATATTAATAGCTTACAACATGAAAGTACACAATATCTGTACCGTAACAGACTTGAACAGAAACTAAGTCAAGAACAAAGAACAACCGAAGAAGAATATAATCACATAAAAGCATGCATAAAACAAGCAGCACAAGAAGCACTAGGAAACTTAGAAAACGAAAAAAAACCAGAATGGTGGGATAAAGATATCGAAGAGAAAATAGAGAAGAAAAAACAACTTCACCTACAACGTCTACAAAATCAGGAAAACGTTGAGATTCAACAACAATACAGGGACCTAAATAGAGAAGTAAAAAGAGAAGTGATTAAAAGAAAAAACGCAACCTGGATCAAAAAATGTGAATACATAGATCAACAATTAGGAGGAACTGGGAGTTCAGAAGCATGGAAGATGATAAAGAATGTCAGAACATCACATAAAGGTGGGCACACAATTAAGAGTATATCTGATGCCGAATGGGAACAACATTTTAAGGAATTATTGGTAGAAAAACGACCACAATACATAACAAGAATACAAGAAAAAGAGAATGATATACAGAGTGAACACGAAATACAACTAGATAAAACCAAAGTGGAAAAAGCTATTAAAAATATGAAATCCCGGAAACCACCCGGAGCTGGAGGAATTAATCCTGAATTAATAAAATATGGACCACCCAAACTATGGGATATGCTTAAAAATCTTTTCGAAAGATGCCTGAATGGAGAAAAAGTACCAGATGAATGGCTAACATCACATATTACTCCCATACATAAAAAGGGACCTAAAAATAACCCCAAAAACTATAGGGGAATTGCAGTCATAAGCACCATTGGAAGATTATACTCCAGGCTATTAAGAAATGAAATAGAACAAGAAATTCAATGAAAGCAAGCTGAAGAACAAGCTGGTTTTCGTGCGGGACGTTCAACGGTAGACAATCTCTTCACTTTAAAAATAGCACTAGAAAAAAGAATACAAAGAAATCAGGAAACCCACATCGCTCTTATCGACCTAGAAAAAGCCTATGATAGTGTCCCCATTAGAGAACTATGGAATTCAATGGAAGACATCGGTATCGATGGAAAACTCATACAAGCAACTAGAATGTTGTATGGGACCATTAACACCAGAATCAAAAACGGCAAAAATTTCACTGCGGCATTTAATACTTCAAAAGGCCTCCGACAAGGATGTTGTCTATCTCCCACTCTCTTTAAAATATACCTTGACCAATCCTTACAGAGGTGGACAAAAGCAGTAAAACCGATGGGACTGAAAGTGGGAGATGACTCCCTATTTACATTATACTTTGCGGACGACCAAGTTGTAATAGCCCAAGATAAGATGACTTAAGCTATATGATACGGAAGCTAAATGAGCATTACCAACAGGCAGGATTAGTAATAAATAGGGAGCGGATTTTATGCTATATGCATATTGCATGCTTATTTCGCATATTTGAGAACTTTAATAAATTTTGCATATTTTTAAAGAAACATGCATATTTTGTGCATATTTAAAAACATTTAAGTAAAAAAAAATTATTTTTTAATTCGACAAAAAATATTTCCCCGCGCAGGCTGTCCTATCTATTAATTTGAGAACTACCTGAAGAGAGACGGCTCATTCACTGCCTTTTCATTTTTTCTTAAAAAATACCCGATCTTTACACAAAGTACTTATAGTGCTTATAGTACGCCGTTATAAAATGATTGTAGGATGTTAAAATTATGATGGTTTACCAGGAAATCCGAATTTTATTTATAATAATAGTCTCCCGTTTTATACCGCTCACGTGGCTTTGGGAGTATAGCAGGGTAGTCTGCTATATCTAGGGCCTACGGTATACAAGGAAGGTAACAGGGCCAGTGCTACGCTTCAACCGCCTATTATTACCCCTGGTTTTACCCAAGGTACTCATTTTATTCAGGCTGAGTCAAATTTTATTTAATTTTATTATATTTAGTACAATTTATATCCCAATTTAATAGCTATAATTGTGGTGTCTCTTTGAAATCCCCTATTGTTAAGAGAATTTACAGCTTTAACCATAGTTTTATTATTTTCTAATGGAAATTGAAATATTCTTGCTTTAGATCAGATCCCGTCTTTAAACGGCTTTAAAATTTTGGAGGACATAATATGCCAAATTTTTAATGGAAATTTTGAAATTGATTTTAGTGCAGAATTTTCGGCATTAACAAATTATTTTAATTAGGCCCAATCACTTCTGTTGATGTTGAAAGGAGTTTTTCTAGTTACAAAAAAATATTTTATCTGATCAAAGAAAATGTTTCCTCGTAGAAAATTTGGAAAAACATATTGTAGTAAATTATAATCGAAGATATAATAGTGATATTGTTGTTTTATTTTAAATAGGTAACTATTGGTAATTATTAGTTTTTGTAACAAATGTGAATAAATTGCATATATAAAAAATAATGATTTTATTTGACAGATAACAAATAAGATTGCCGCCCCTTCCTTTAAAAGAACCCCCTAGAATAAAATATAACAGAAAATTTGTGGTTTCTCGATATGCGCATTTTTTGAATTTTTGTGCATATCTTGCGCATATTTCGGAGTTTTTTTACTGCATATATATGCGCATATTCCATCAAAATTGATCGCATATAAATCCGCTCCCTAGTAATAAATATGGATAAGTCAGAATATTTCATAGTGGGAAACGAAGACATTGAAAACCTACCATTGGAACAAGGACATATTGTTGGTGTGAAACAATGCAAATATTTGGGAGCTATATTTAACAAACGAGGAAATAGTGAAGATGAAATACAACACAGGATCAATAAAGGTAGAAGCATCACTAGATCCCTCAATTCAATTTTATGGGACAAAGATATCAGGAAGGAAACAAAGAAAAGAATATATGAAAGTATAATGAAGAGCGCTACAATCTACGGTGCAGAAGTTTGGGACATAAGTGCAAGAAATAAAAAGAAGCTACTTAGTACAGAAATGGACTTCTTGAGGAGAAGTTGTCAGGTTTCCAGATTAGAACATGTAAGAAATGAAACAATTAGAGAACGTATGAAGGTGGAAAAAACTATAATGGACGATATTGAAAAGAGACAGCTGACATGGTTCGGGCACGTTAAAAGAATGAATGAGACTCGCTGGCCGAAAAAAATATTAGAGTGGGTCCCACCGGAGAGAAGAAGAAGGGGACGACCACGGAGAAGCTGGAGGGACAATATTCAGGACGCAATGGATTCGAGGCAATTAGATGAAGATACGTGTTACGATAGAAAAAATTGGAAGCTGGGTATGGAGAGGCGGCGACAGCCGTAGAAATCCATTATATATATATATATATATATATATATATATATATATATATTGATGTGATCTTGATTATTGATATGAGAAAATATTTTTTTATGTCATTTAATTTAATCAATGCATTAATAATAATCTAATTAATTTACCAGATCACATATCAATATGTTTTCAATCTCAGGGCTTTTTATAAAATTAATTACTTACTTACGTGGCTTCTAAGTATTTCTGAATGGTTCCTAATCGGGATAGGAAAGAAAAGAGTAAAATAATAACACATATGGGTTACAATTGTAATCAAAATATTGTTTATTTTATTTAAATGGCAATCACTGCTTAATATTTGCTATATCTTATTATTCTTAAACATAACATTTACACATGGGAATCTTATTTCCTTTTGGTTTCCAATTGAAAGTTTTTATTAACATTTAACTATTCTGATTTATTAGCAACAATTCTATTTAAGTTTGATGAAGCTTTTCTGATATTATTGATTATGTTTCTTCAATTTTAAATGTGGTATTTAATACGAAAAACCCATACATTCATGTCCAAACAAATGAGACTGACCTTTTTCTGGTGAACTGAGAATGCCTTCACACAAGACCCGTTTCCTGCTATCCTTGGCTGCGATCAAAACCTCGTCCTGGCTTCCAGTAATGTTCTCCTTTGAAAATAGCTCGTATAGCTCTCGTTTCCTGCTTCTGTCGTGATGCTGTGTTCTACCTTTTTCGAAACTGCAATCAGCTACCGGGAACTCTTGGCTCAAGGAGGTTCTTTTACTCTCAACCTGGCCTACCTCTCGTTCCACGATAGATACTCCACACTCACGGAACTACACCGGCTTTCTCACTCTCCGTACACTACCGTCTACTACTGGACTTCTCTTCTCGACAGCTCAAAACATTCTGATCTCTATTTGTCATTCATTCCCCTACTTTCTAAATATCCCTTCCAGATTCACAAATCAAACTTCCACCACCAACTCTCATTCGCAGTATTAGTTTATAGAACAAAATTTCGTCTTTACAACATTCAATCAACTCATTTTGCGTTCTTTTGCTAATATATGTGGCACGTGATGCCAATGTACCGCTGAGTCTAGGACCCCATCTATGTCAACACAGAAACCGAAAACGGCTGAAACGAGCACGCAGACAGATGCTTGGCATGGCTCCCCTGGGGCGGTCAAGATGGCAAGCCTAGAAGGGGTGGAGACATACGAGGACTTCATGAGGCACACCCGTTTCGACTGGCCCGAGAAGATCTTTCGGAAAACGAAAATAGGAATTGGAAACCCCCTAGAATCTAAATGTAACACTAAAGTGGTGGCCCTTGAACCCAAAGACCCAAACATGGTGTTTTCGGTTCAGATATTGTACAGGGACCGATACCCAACCCTAACGGCCCTGAAAGGAGAATACGAAGTTATGGAACACACCTATACGGTGCTGAGAGAGGGGGAAAGACACACCACGGAAGAAAAAATTATAAGACTGAAGTGTCAAACACCGGAGCAACTCTGGAATGCCCTGGGACGTGCCAGAAAGGAGATTAAAGCGGGGGATTCGGTAGCTCTCCACCACGTCAGCTACATGCCGGTTGTGGAATTAAGGAAGATGGCTGAGGCCATTTTCCACAAGACTGAGGTGGCTCAGGTGGCGGTACACACCACGGTCACACGGAAGGATAGACACACATATGGATTTATAGTAACGAAAAAATATGCTACATACTCTCAGCTCCTGGAGGGGGTGGAGAAGGCCGTTGGCGACACGCAGGCAAAGGGGGCTATCCAGAGCCTGCGTAGGACTAGGGACGGGGGGTTATTAATAACTCTGGACAAAGACCAAGAGGCAGTTACGGCCATAAAAAACGCCATCTCAAATAAGGAAAACGGGCTCACAGCCAAACTTGTGGGCTCTGAAAGGCAAGCTGTCGTCCACCTTAGGGGGATGACAGCCAACACCGAAGAGACGCATATAAATGCCGCCATACAACAATATCTGGGTGCATGGGATCCGACATTTGTAATAAAGCAAATTCGGCCCATGAGGAACAATACCAAGGCGGCCACCTTAGTTCTAAGCGCGCAGGCTGCGAAGAAACTCCTAGACATCGGTTTCCTTAAGGTGGGCCTGGCTCGGTGTGAAGTCGAAAAGCGATACAATGTGAGAAGGTGCCAGAAGTGCTGGAGTTATTCCCATGACGTTACCAAATGTAACGGACCCGATCGCACAGGGTCGTGCCTTAAGTGAGGTAAGCCGGGACACGCGATGGACGCATGCGGAGGCGATGAGTACTGCATGGTATGCAGCCAGGCTCATAGGCATGGAAGCGCTAAATGCCCAGCTTTCCGGGAAGCCCTCCAGAGAGCAAGAACAGCGGAGAAACAAAGAACACCCGAACCCACTCAATTATATACCCCCCAGCCCGATAAATTGGCCACAACAAGTGAACAAGTGGACTCTTCTGATACGACACATACAAATACAGAGACAATAACGGATGAGCTACAGGCTTCTACTAGTGTGACACCTAATCTACCCCCTATTTTAATTACTGATATGGGAGAGAAGATGGACGACGAAGTTTTCCATGGAGGAGTATTTAGAAGCAATGACACACCAGCCTCGCAGGATAAGCTCGATGATATGATGGACAAAGGGTCGCTGATGCCCATGCATCACACGTCTCCGCCCCAACACAGAGCGGAAAAAGAGACGAGCGACAAATCAGCACAGCACACAGCGTCCTACCCAGACGGCGATATCATCAATGTCACCATGTCTGGTGATGATGACTAAAGTCCCACTATTACCCCACCCCTGGATTAACCCGGGATAGATGACTCTCGATTACTGAAATGGCGGGAACAGTCAACAAACCACTCAGGATCCTACAGGTAAATGTCGGGAGAGCCAAGATGGCGCACGACCTGGTCCATGCGAAAGCCCTGGACATCGGGGCGGATCTGATAATTATTCCAGAGCCGAATAAGAATATTGTCAGGAATTTCGGATGGATATCGGATACGCTCTGCGATGTCGCTATCCACCTTATCAACAAGAACATATGTGTAGATAAAGTCACAAGAAGGGAGGGAGTAGTAAAACTCAACCTGGTTGATGTGGCTATTATAGCCTGCTACATCTCTCCCAATATCAACATGGCGACCTATCGGGATAAGGTGGATGGCATCATGGAAACGGCTTTGGTAGAGAAAGACTATATTATCGCTGGAGACATTAATGCGAAATCTGTCCTGTGGGGATCCCCAAGGAACGATAGTAGAGGAGAGGTATGGAATGAGTGGATCTCCTCTGTCGATCTGTTAGCCGTGAACAACGGCAAGCATACTTTCGAGAGAGGGGACTCACGCACCCATATCGACGTTACGCTGGTGACAGACAAGTATGCCAGTAGGGTCACGAAGTGGGATGTGCTAGATGACAATCTATTCACATTCCACAAGTATATCTCCTACGAGGTCGGCACCAAGAGGAACATCGGTGACGGCCGAAAGGTTGTGGCATTCAATAGGACAATCTTCACCGAGAGAGTTAGTGACTTACGCGGAGAGGTCACGAACTTATCCAGTCTTAGAAGTGCCATAATACGCGCGCATAAGGCCAGCACGAGCAGCACTCAGGTATCGTATACGGTACCGTATTGGTGGAATGAGGATGTGCAAAATCATCGCACGCAGTGTTTCAGACTGAGGCGCATTGCACAGAGGAACAGAACCCAGCAGGCCAAAGACGCGTATAAGAACGCAAAAAATGACCTGAAGAAGATCATCAGCAGGTCTAAGCGCGCCTGCTGGACGAACCTGTGTGATGCGCTTGAGAATGACATTTGGGGTGAGGCCTACAGGTTAGTCACAAAAACCCTTAAAGTCGAAACCGCTTACAGACTTACTGATGTAAAGAAACGAGACATTGCGAACATCCTTTTCCCCAGGAGGCCTGAACTGCTGTTCTTGCCGGCTTTATGTGAGCACCCAGAAGCTGTCACCACCATGGAGCTCTCCAGGGCCGTGGAAATGATAAAGGCAGGGAAGTCGCCGGGACCTGACCGCGTGCCGCCAGAGGTCATCAAAATTTTAGTAAATGTTCAACCTGAGTTGGTGAGATCAGTACTGTCCCGGCTCCTCGTGTCCCAGGTTTTCCCGGATGATCTGAAACGGGCACGCCTCACATTAATACCAAAACTCGGAAAAAACCCGGAAGAGGCCAGCGCCTATCGACCGATCTACGTTCTTGACTGCCTAGGCAAATTGTTCGAGAATATAGTTAAAAACTAGTTAAAGTACAAGCGGAACTAGATGCCTCAAATGCCATTTCTGACAGGCAATATGGTTTCAGGAAGGCGAGATCGGCGGTGGACGCTGTCAGGCGCATCACGGAAAACGTCGGGAGCACTAGGAAAGGTTGGGCTGTACTGATCATGTTTGACGTAAAAAATGCGTTCAATTCGGCAAATTGGGGGCACATCATTAGTAAGATGGAAGCTCTCAACATATCCGTTTATTTGATAAATATTGTCAAGAGTTATCTATCCAACAGGGTTATTATCGTGAACAAAAACTGAACAAGTAAACTCACGGTCGGCGTTCCACAGGGGTCGGTCCTTGGGCCCACGCTGTGGAACATTCTTTATGACGGTGTATTAAATCTCCGCTACGGAGAGAATTGCGAAGCTGTAGCCTACGCCGACGATCTAGCTATCCTAGTTACCCACGATCACTACCTGGAGCTAGTGAATATAGCGGAAAGCTGTTTCGGGCGGGTGAACGCCTGGATGAATGAGACTGATCTTGAACTTGCAAGCGCAAAAACAGAGGTGGTGGTTCTTAAGGCACCCAGAGGCGGACCAGACCTGGTATTCCGTTTTGGAAATAACATAGTCAAACCTTCCTCTTGCGCCAAATATCTGGGCGTAGACCTCGAGCGTGGACTGAGGTTCACCAAGCACCTTACGAGGGTGGTAGGGAAGGCGGAGGCACAAACCGGGGCCCTCCGAAGAATAACACCAAATATCGGAGGGCCAGGTAGTGCTAAAAGGAGACTGTACCTCCACACTATACAGTCCACCCTTCTCTACGGAGCTCCAGTCTGGGTCGAGGTTCTACGCTATAAGAAATATAGAGACGTGCTAAACAAGGCGCAGAGGAAACCTCTGTTGAACGTAGTCAGCGCATACAAGACTACGTCTACCACGGCCTTACAGGTGATAGCAGGCGCCCCTCCTATCTACCTGCTAGCCAGGGAAAGAAAAACATTATACGAACAACAAAACGGTCACCTTCCGGAGGTAAGAGCGGCTGCCAGAGAGCAGCTTCTCACGGACTGGCAGGCAGAATGGGAGGCGGAACATAACAAAGCCCAGTGGACCAAAAAACTCATCCCGAATGTAGGGACGTGGTATGCTTGCAAGTTTAAGAGGGTTAATTTTTATTTTACTCAATTTTTAACTGGACACGGGTCCTTCCGGGCGTTCACTCACAGAATCGGCAAGACTGATGACGACGTGTGCCGGACATGTCACGTGAGGGAAGACGCAGAGCACTGTGTCTTCCGGTGTAGCGTCTTCGCTCTCGAACAGGCCGAGCTCAGGAACAGATTTGGTGAGGTAGGCCCAGATAATATAATTAACGTCGCGATCGAGAACAAAATAAATTTTGAATTTATAATTGACATCGTTACGGCCATCGTAAAACGTAAAGCGGCTCTAGAACGGGTAGAACAACAAAATGGGTGAAGTGGGACCTTAAAGTCAGCAGAAAAAAAAATAAAAAATTAGAAGAAATAAAAATAACAGTAAAAAATAAAAAAAAAATAGAAAAATAAAAGAAATTAAAAAAAAAATACAAAAAGAACAACACTCTTCTCAGTAAGATTTACAAACATCGTATACAGAGATATACCCCTATTCCCTTATCTTACGTTAAGAATAATATTTAGTAATATCGTACATAGATACACATGACCTCAACCCCTACTTTATCTTTATTTTCAATTCAACACGTCACTTAAAGATCCCCCCCTATCCTCCTATCCGCTCTTAGGAAGGTGAGGATAGCATAGCAGGGCTTATGCAAATCTTCTTGGGACCTACTTACAGACCGCGCGGAATATCCCTATGTATCGTTCACTAATGAACACGTCCAGGGATGTTCCGGGTCGGAAGAGGGGGTGGTTTTAGTTGGTTGGCGGCTGGTTATGGGGGGCACGCGGGGCGCATGAACCATACTCTGGTCTATGGGGCCCAGCTTTTTCTCCTCTCCTGTCCGAATCCAACAGTACTAGGGACACCTTCCCTAGTCTGCTAAGAGCGTTCCACCTCAATCCAAAATAAAATTTAAAGAAAGTAGAAGTATTTAGCTTGAAGGCTTCAAGGGGCCCCTCCTAACGTCGGGGCCCCCCGCCTTGCGGGCCCTGCGGGCCTGTCAGCTACGCCACTGAATATAATGTAGAAAACAACACACTTAAAAGTACAAAGTACCAAAAAAATAGAGTCAAACAATTCTAAACACAACAACTTTTCATCAAATAGTGGCATCGAGGTAAAACGAATTTAGAATGTTAAAATGACGACTGAGAACGAGTTTTCGTCGTTGTCCGATTGATAGTAGCACTAGTTGGGTCTCTAGGCCAGGTATCCCGTTTAATCCGACTGTCCCGTTTTATCCAAATTTCCCCTATTTATAATCGACCGATCATTTATTTATGTACCTACGTTATATGCTCAAAATAACAGTGAAATAATACTACATGACAAAATGCAGAAAAAATATATTGTTAGAATATTACATTATTACAATTATAACCCTCGATTGTAACATGTAACATGAATACTAATGTAAATTTTACCTTTAACCAGTATCTAAAAGATTAGTTCTTAGTATAGTGGTGGTCACACATATTCTGGTGGTCCTACAGCTGTCAGATCCAAGCCGTAAAGAATTCCATCTTGAAGGTTTAGTTCGGCAGTTTTCTGCGGGCAATTATACGCGTTATTTATTTTGGTTATGTCAAGTTTACTAAATCCGCAGAACTGTCCCAGACGGTACGCCTCATTCATATCCCTTGGAACAACGGTCATGTAGGGAGGTCCATATATACTGAAGGCATAAGAATTATAGTGCATAATTGAATCGTAGTCGTAGGGTACATTGTAATTATTGACGTTCACTTTATCAAAATTACGGGTTTGACTTGGTTCGATGTTATTCCAATTAATACTGACATATTCATCTCGATCGGACCTGCTCTGTTCATGAAAAAATCCAAGAACGTGCATAAATTCATGTATAATAGCTCCAACACGACCAAAACAACTTTTTTCGAAATTTATTCTGCTAAAACCAGTAAAAATGTTTCTACCAACGTCAGCGAAACAGCCCATATTGTTATTGTTAATTTGTACATAAAATTTCTCATCTGTTCTCGGAACAAAATTAACGCATGTGTAATAGCTGTAAAGGTCAATAACTAGTTTCAAAATTGTAATCTCGTATTCTGTAAAATTTCCATTTAATACATATGGTACATGTCCATGATCCCATAGGCGAAAAGCATCTGATAAACCATTTCTTAACATGATGTAACTCTCATCATCTTCGAATGGATTTTGGAGTTTTTGATAAATATTAGAATATGTGCACTCACCAACTTTGTAATTTTTTAGCACCAAAGTGTTAACATCGGTAACATATAATACAACAAAAAGCAATAAATATTGCATACTTTTTAAATTTAATCCCTTTTAAATTCACTTAATAAAAAATTTATTTTAATATTAATTTAGTGTACCGCTTTTATATACAAAAAGATGTGATGGTTTTTAACTACTTAGTAATAAAATAAGTTTTATTATTTTAATTTTCTGCCAATCGATAAAACTATTAGTTTATGAAAAATGATAAAATATTTTATCAAAAATATTAAAACACATACTGGGTGTCCAGTAACTCTACTGAAAAGCGAAGACAAGTGATTCCTCAAATAATTTTAAGACAATTAATCCCAATTCACCTAGTCCAAAAATGCTCCCTAAGGAAGCCTAATCTCTTTGACGATGGCGTCTTGTAATTAGTTTTTTTTAATATCTCCAGAACACTTATATTTACAAAAACAAAAATTGGAAAGCATATTTATCTTCCAGAGATAAATTGATTCAAATACAGACGTCAAACACTTCGATTTGTGTATTGGTATAAAATGTTTAATAAAAACTTTTGAAAATGTCATCCAAATGGATTTCAAAACGTTTTCGATCTGATTCAGCTCATCTTCAGTGAATTAGGTTAAGTATATGAAACTAGCACACTATAAAAAGTGGTAACATCGAAATATATGGTTTAAATTTATTTAGCGTATGACTTAAGTACATCACAGAATATTAGTTAGATTTATGCATTATACAATGCATCACAAACAGATGTCCAATTTTTTTATATATTCGATTGACCCTTCGGTTGCCATTACAAAGTCTATAGGGTCGCCTGTGTATGCTCTGCGTGGGCAGTCCTGAAGTCTGATCGTCTGTCTTGCAGCGCCGCAGTCACAAGAAGGCGAGGGAAGTTTATCCCATCTGTAGAGGGAGTCGGCGCATCTTCCACAGTTTGTTCGAATTCGATTAAGGGCTGTCCAAATCTTACGGGGACGCTCAAATTCGCCAGGTTTTTCTATGAAGTCCGGTAGGCTATGGTAATGCGGATCTGTCTTACTTTCCCAATCTTCTCTCCATCGGGTATTTAATTCAAAGTTGGATTGCTGCAGCGCTTGAGCAGATTGTAGAGGGGGTAACCTGGATCGGAGTCGGTTTCCAAGAATATCAGGGATGTCGTTGTGGACTAGAAGCTGGCGACTCTCCATTATTTTGTTGTATTCTTTAACCAATGCATGTTGGCGGCGTAGGTTGGGTGATGCTATATTACTAAGGGTGGGTAGCCACATTGTAGAGGTGGGCTTATTTGTGCCCGGTATCATACGCATAGTACGGTTCAGTTGAGTGTCGACCAGGTGGGTATGCTTGCTATTTAGCCACACTGGTGCACAGTATTCTGCCACCGGATATATCAGGCCAAGAGCACAGGATCTTAAAGTGGATGCTGTGGACCCCCATGTAGTGCCGCAGAGTCTCTGTATTATATTGTTGCGTGTTTTCAATTTTGCTGCTGTTTTCGTCAGGTGTTCTCTGAATGTGAGCGTTCTATCCAGAGTAACTCCAAGGTATTTCGGGTATTTATTGTGTTTTAACAGCTTGTTATCAAAATACACTCGCAATTCTCTGTTTGCCAGCTTGTTGTTGAGATGAAAAGCTGATACTTCAGTTTTTGTAGCACTTGGTTGTAGTCTCCATTTCTTAAGGTATTCGCTGAGGATGGATAGGTCATTCGTGAGAGTGATTTCTGCAGTTTCTAAAGATCGGTGGCTTGTTGCCACATATGGTTTAAATAATATAATTGTACGAAATATATCGTCTCCAAGTAGATGTTCTGGATTATATACTGTTAATACTCAAAGGGCAACATGGTTTCCTGTCCGAATAGAACGCGTGGTTCTTACCAGTTCAATGAACACAGACCAACTGTTGGTAAAAATAAGTAACTTGTATTCGGGTCGCCCATGTTTCCACAACTGTCATCCGTACGACTAACTTCACGCGTAATTTCGATACGAGAATTACAAAAAAAAAATATGAATTAAAATCCAGATCCCGTAATTTTTTGAGCGTGATAAAGTGAGTAAAAATACATACATATTTCTCCTTTTGTAATTACAGCTTCAATTTACCGTACACTTCTCGTAGACTCTACCGATAAGGTAGAGTCGTGTTGGGTAAACCTGGCGTGCCCCTTGTATTCGATACATTTTTTCGAATTATGGATAGATGGCGCCATAATCGGAAAAACCGATTGTTGTAAATCGAAAATTAAATTAAAAAATGAAAATTCCGCACTAAAATGGGAAACTGAACTTAAGGTTTTTTGGTTTTAGGACTTAATCTTCACAACCCAATAGGTCCCCATAAGGCTTGAGTAATAGCATACTTTCCTCCCCTACTACTATACATATTATTTGTAGAGTAAACAAAAACAATGGAAAATGCAGAGAGCTATATATGCAAAACGCTTCCAATTAAAAAAAAAGACAAGCTCTTCTTAAATGTCGTCGAATTAAATGTCGAAAAAAGACAAGCTCGTCATAAAGACGCCTCTTTATCTTCCAGATATAAATCGATTCCATCAATTTCTAGTACCGATCATAGGCGGTCGTTTTGGGTAGGGCAATGGTTATTTTATTGCATAACTTTTTTGTCTTTAACTTTGGAGTATTTTTGACAATAGATTATTAAACTCTGAGGTATTCTCGTACTAAAAGGTACTCTTGATTTAGGTCGGTATGGTACACCGTTTCCTAGAAAAATCAATTTGAAAATTTTTCATGTTTTGAATTTGAAAAAAAAATATTTATAAAAATAATTTAGTACGTTTATATATCTCCTAGACATGAATCGATTTTATCAATTGCGAATTCCTAGTACTGGTCATAGGCGTCCGTTCTGCGTAGGTCAGTCGTTAGTTTACCGCTTTATAGGTTCGTGATTAATTTTTAAGCATTTTTAATACCAGATTATTAAATTCTAAGATATTCTAGTACCAAAAGTTACTCTTGCATCGTTTTATTTTGAAAATATTTTTAAAATTATTTTTATATTCAAATCGCGAATAATTTTGAAATTGATTTTTCCAGAAAACGGTGCATCTTAACAATATAAAGTAAGAGTAACTATTAATACTAGGACACCTCAGAATTTAATAATTTAGTATCAAAAATACATAAGTTAAAGACAAAAAAGTTATGCGGTAAAATAACCGTTGCCCTACTCAAAGTGAACGCCTATGACCGGTACTAGAAATTCACAATTAAGAGAGTCGCTTTATCTCTGAAAGATAAATAGGCGTACCAGTTTTCTTTTTTTTTAATTTAAACAAAAACTAATTACAAGACGCTATCTTAAAAGAGCTCTAGCTCCCTTAGGAATCATTTTCGTTCCAGATGAATTGGGTTAAATTATCTAAAAATTACCTGAGGAATATCCGGTCTTCGTTTGATTGAAGAATTTCTGGACACCCTGTATATAAAGACCTTTCCGGTACAGGAGGATACGCCGTTTATCTTAATCCATCAATGCGGCCAATTTTTAACGGTACAGTGTTAGCATTGGCAACATAGGTATATAATTAAATTCAAAAAAGGTGCATAATTCAATATTTAATATAATTTTAAGTGCACTAAAATAAAAATGGCAGTTAAAAATTAATTAGATTTTAACAAATAATAAACACCTTTTTATTGTTTCAATTTTTATAAAGGCAAATAAAATTAATGTGTGAATATCAAAAAATTGTTTTTATTATCGTGACTTTCACTTTTTCTGTTTTTTTCCTCATGATTTACTATGGGATCACTAACAGGAGAATTTTACTGTATAAGGTTGTCTATTTAAAGACAAATTACATGCTATGATTTGTTTGACGGGTCCCAAGTAGCAATTTGTCGACGCGACAACGTTGTCTACTGCGTGGCAACTTTTCCTTACAACTAGTTATGTTTTTTTCCGACTAGTTATGTTTTTTTACCTATATTTTTAACACCTGTATGGTGAATGCGAAAACCAAAAAGTAAACTGTTTTGATATCGTCTTGGGTATTTAAATTTATATGATATAAATACATAAAGGACTTATTACCTGATGTGAAATTTATAAACGCATCTCAGATTACCGTCAAATATGGATCTTTCACCTTTAAAAAACACACGCGCTGCTTTTTTTTATGACATTTTTGACAAAAAATATGCAAATTTAAAAAATCAAATTTTAATATAAAAGTCAAAATTTATGTTAAAGATGTTCTGTATAAATTTAATGTATTGATGGTGCTTTTAAAGTTATCAGAAAATGCCTGCATTTTTTATATTCTGTGTTTTCATTTTCTTTACATCCCAAAAATCTCAAGTAAAACCAAAATGGCGTATTAAACAATATTACCAATATTACTAAAAAAATACCTAATTACCAACCTTAGACGGATAAGACAACTTAGAAGTCCAATCGCCAACCAAACCCAGCCGCGCCGACTATCAAAACCATTTTAGAACGCACCCTCTTATTGGGTGACAGAGGTCATGTGACCAGTGTCAAAAGTGTATCATTCTCATTAACAGCGTTGCCACATTTAGTAGATTTCTACTTTTTTGGTAGATTTTTGATATTTTTTAAAAAATTCTAGTAGGCAATATTTTTTAGTTGATTTTTGGTATATTTGAACAGAATTTGATCCATTTTTTTCGAATCATGAGGAAACTATAATAAGTCTTTTTGAAAAATTTAAACGCAGAATGAAAGACTGCATTATTTAGAAAAACCAAAACGTTTCTTTTGAACGAGATATTTGGAATTAAAAGTCACTAAATTTTTTCTTTTTTTCACCCCTGTAACGTATTAAAATAAACATTATAGGAGTTTTCAGGGACTATCGGTCCTCGGCAATAACGTAATCTTTCTTTGTGCGTTTAAATTTTTCAAAAATACTTAATAGTTTTCTAAGGATTCGCAAAAAACGAAAACATTTAAAATACATAGAACATTTTAACAGACGACATTTTGCGCCTATCCCCTTAAGTTAGCTGTTGTTTTTATTATAAAAAATCCCAAATATATCCCAAAAATACTTAAGTTTATTTTAGTTTTTGATTTAGTAGATTTTAGCTAAAAAATGATAATTACCAGTTGGTGGTTTGGAATAATTAGGTTTCCAATTTTGTGGAATTGCTCTTGGGACATTTAGGACGGATGTGCATATCACTGTATTACTGTATATTTACATGGCCTAAAAGAATCTACTGATTTTTTGAAAACAAAACTACTGAAAGAGTTAAAACTGACCTGGCAACCCTGTCTACCAAAGCAGATACAAAGATGGTTATCAAATCTCAAATCTACTGATAAAACAATGGAATGGAAACCAGCTATTAAAAAAACAAATAAACAGGTTGTTAAATAAATCGAAAATTTCCATCAAAATAAAATATATAATAATTAGTTTAGCATTATAACATTTTTAAGTCGTTGCGATTGTTGAAAAAACTGAAGTGTGATATGTAGTTGTCAAAATGGTAATAAATTAGTTGCCCGTATAACTACAGGTTGTAACATCGTAATGTCAGTCGGGGTAGGGGACGTTGGCCGAAACAACTGAAAATGCTCTCGGGCAACGTTGTAGACAGTGCATTTGTTTGTACTGACAACCAATGCGTCGAAAAATTGCTACTTGGGGTGTTCTTAGGTAAGCCGTACACCAAAGAAACATGAAACGAAAAACATGAAACATGAAACGTAAATTACGTTTCATGAAAATAAAATACTGCTAAACAAATCTAAAAGTCCGCCTACCAATGAAACGAGTGTGATTCCGGACGTATATTTGTTTAGCAGTGTTTTATTTCCATGAAACGTAATTTACGTTTCATGTTTCTTTGATGATAGGTTAAAGTTGATTTCACGAAATCGAATGAACTATGTTTTAATAAAGTCGTCTCATGAACGCAACTCAATAATATTGAAAATATTTTAAAATCTTATACCTGTTTAATTATTAAAACGCCAAATGCCAGGACTTCCGCCTTATAAGTCTACTAAATCACATTCTGAAGCTTTTCTTGCGAACATACAGAACAGAATATACAGATGTCGCGAGGTCACTTGTCACATCATAGTTGACAAAAGAAAGTTTAAAATTATAGAAGCGATTTATTGGAATCATACAGCAATCATTAAGACCAATGATAACACGTCAAGGCTTATTATTGAAATACAACGAGGTGTCAGGCAGGGTTGTGTGCTATAACTGATAATGTTTAACGTCTTCTCTGAGGTAATGTGTGCGAATGCAATATCGCACTCTTCAGAAGGAGTCAGGATAAACGAGCAAAGAGTAAGTAGTATATATCATAATTCACGTCTCTACATCTTTGAAAGAGAACTTGTATTGCAAAAAGTGCCTCTCGAGTACCCAATGCATCCCTGAAGCCGAATTGTGTGTTTGTCATGCGTTCTTCACACTTTTTATATATTCTTTTATGTATAATTTTTAAAAACGTTTTCAGGAGATGGCTCATAAGGCTTATTATTCGATAATCTTTACATTTTTTGGCATTGGGTTTTTTAGGGATTGTTATAAAAGTTGATCTTAGCCACTGTTGTGGTATTTTTCCTCTTTGTTATATATTGTTGAAGATCGAGGTAAGTCTGTTTACTTCGTCTTTATCCATAATTTTCAAAAATTCTGAGTAGAACTCGTCTGGTCCTGCGGCTTTTCCCTCCTTAATGTTGTTTATAGCAGCTTCTACTTCCGCTTCGAGAATAGGTGGTCCGGTATCGTCATTTTTATTTTGTGTGGTGGTGACATTCCTATCGTCTTTAAATGTTGTTGTCACATAGTTCATCCATGTTGTTTTTGTTTCTTCAATATCAACTATTGGATTTCCTTGAGCGTCTGTTAATTGTCCCGGCCTTTTTGATTTATAGATGCCTGCTGTTGCTTTGATCTTTTTGTGGAGGTTGAAAGAATCGTGTTTACGTTCCAATATCTCGATCTCTTCACACTGTTCTTCCAGATTTCTGTTTTTAGCTTCTCTGGCAGCTTTTTTATCTCTTTGTCTAGAAACTGATATGCAACGTAGTCTTTCCGCTTGGATTCTCTTCTTCTGTCTAGGTATTAGTCTAATATTTCTTTCCCAATGTTTTCTAAGTGGTTTATTTCTGTGTCAACATCATTAACTACTTCTGACTTAGATTTGTTGTTCTTCAGATACTGGGGCATACGGGGCGAAAATAGTTAATTTCGAGTCAGAGCATCACTAACACGTTTTGAGTTATATATTTGCGAAAACCCGTCAAAAACATGTTTTCTTTTGTTAAAAATGAACATATTCACTCGCAAATAACTCAAAAGGTATTGACGTAGTGAAAAACTCTATAGAACAAAAATTGCTTAGAATCAGTCATTTTATCCAATTCCGGACTTATTTTGAATGTATATTTTTGCACCCCCGAGAAGGGGTATTCCTTCTCATTTTTGTAAAATTGAGGGGATGTAGAATTGTAAACTTTTTCTTATATAATAATAGAAAATTTCAACTACCTATTCCCAAATTTTCATTCTTCCTTTATTTTTTTTTGTCAGATTGTTTTTTGATCGGGCTACAAAGACTGCAAGACACAAAAGATTAGAATGGAGCACAATAATACTACAATTTAATTTCTTAGTTTGTATTTATTTTTCTGTATTTTTATAAGTGCACAAATTCTTTTACAAATAATTAAGACCAGATAGATGATGACCAAAAAGACTAAGTTTTTACTCTAATGGCATATAAAACAACATAGCATGTAGAATAGCATGTAGAATAGCATTATGTTGTTTTATATGCCATTAGAGTGAAAACTTATTCTTTTTGGTAGCAGTTGCCGCTAGGGCATCTATGCCATTTCGTTCGTTGCAATCCGGGACTGCAGGCTGGGGTTTGTTTTGGTTGGATCAGGGAGAGCAGCATATGTGCCTCCTGATGAGAAACTAATAAGTTTCGAAACCGGTAGAGGTGCTTGCGGTACTCTATGATTGGACTTGAATACGGTTCGGCTGTATTTTCGTTTTGCAACGAAATTGAAAATGGTTATTCATTTTTAAAAATAAATTAATATTGTGACAAAAACCAAATATAACGGCAATAAAATTAGATATACATTTGACAATTTCAATATACACATAGTTTCAAAAGTTATGCATCACCTAAAATTATGGTCATTTTTAGAGTTGATTTTTTCGTGAACAGGTTAACTCATTCCGCTAATTTTTTTTTTGTTATTTTAAATTTTTCTTTGGTACTTACACCAAAAAATATTGACTTTATTCTTTGGTGAGTATACATATTCTTTTCTTAGACAGTTGGGCAAAGGTTTACTTAAACTTCTTTTTTAAACTTATACCAGGTGGAAGAAAAAAAATTGTATCTTATGTTAAGTTTGCAACATCCTGTAGGGAGGATGAGATAAAAGTGTGGATATAAGTATACATTGAAATGGTATTGGAGTCTTGTGTTTTGTAAACATTCTGTTTTTTGAATGGTTTATATCTTTAGAAACAAAGAAATTATACGCTTTTATTCTTTAACATGACATGTTTTAACTGAAACAAAACTAAATTAACAATAAAAATAAACAGTTAACAATTCTTTAAAAATGGAAAGGCATATAACGTTAACAATTCTGGTCGACACCTTAACAGTTATTTGTCGACCAAGTGAGCTATATGCACAGCGCAACATAAGAGAGACTAGATTGTTTAATGGAGGCTCTGTGATGTTTAGGAGTGGAATTTTCTTAAGAGTAAATACGGATTTGGTGTCTACCTGGAGACTCTTTAAGGTACTAGTACACTATATAAGACCAAAATAATCATTTTCTTCAAGAATTTTTTTCTCAGAACCTTTATTAAAAATGGACATAAAACTTTTTACATATTAATATATAACTCTTAGAGAGTACAAAAAATATATATTTTTTTATTTATGCACGTACAATATTATTCTATAGGGCACTAAAGTCGTGGCCTCGAAAAATGGTGGCGGAACTTAATCTCAGGATTGAGATATCTGAAATAAAAAAATCGTATTGCATTTGAAAAAGGAAGGTTTCTTACGTGAACATTTACCACAATTTGACAAAAAAATTAAAAATAAATATTTTTTAACCATGAAAAACTAAAGATAAACGGGCGATTTTTTCACAAATTTTTTTCAAATTTCGGTAAAATCTTTTTTTTGCAGATTTTTTCACAAACAGCGGTAAATTGTCATGTTACAAATTTTCATTTTTCAAATGCCGTACGATTTTTTTTATTTTGGGAGATCCCAATCCTGAGATTAACTGTCCGCCATCGGAACTACTTTTTTTCGAGGCCTCGGCTTTGGCGCCCGCTACAATATTAGTGTACGTGCATAAATAAAAAAAGATATACAGTATGTCGCTGTAAGTTGTATCCATATGGAAAACTTTTTTATTATTAATTTAAAAAAAAGTTATTCTTGATAAAAAGCTCTTCATGGTCCAAAACCTAAGATTTATCCATCAAATTTCAAATTTTTTACATATTATACGAGGTATGTCAAAATGTTTGAATTTCACTCAAGAGTAAAGTAGCTTTATTTTTCACAATATTGAAAATTGCTATTATGAAAAGTCTTTTGGAATTAAAAACTATATTCTAGTATGCAATAACATCCTAATTGAATTTTTTTGAAGAATGGATAACTAACATTATTTTCAGTTATTTCAATTCAGATAACTCTTTTATTATTAATTTTACGAAAAAAAGTGATTCCTAATAAAAAATTCTGCATGGTCCAAATCCTAACATACAAATATCTTATGTCAAATTTTATCAATTTTATACGAGATATGTCAAAAAGTATGAATTTCGGTCAAGAGTTAAATACGTTTATTTTTCACAATATGGAAAATTTTTATTATGAAGAGTTATTTAGAATTAAAAACTATGTTTCAGTATGTAATTACATCCTTCAATTTGAAATATTCTGAACTATAAGGGTACTTTACTTTTGATCTAAATTTATCTTTTTTGACAAGAAATTTGATAAAATTGATAAAATGTGATATAAGATGGTTGCATTTTATGTTTTATCCAGAACATTTTATTAAGAATAACTTTTTTAGTAAAATTAATAATAAAAGAGCTATCGGAATTGATATACCTAACTGAAAATTTTCCATAATTTTTCAAAAAAAAAAAAATTTCAGTTTGAAGGATGTAATTGCATACCTATTAGAATATAGATTTTAATTCCAAACAACTTTTAATACGAGCAAATTTCAATATTGTGAATAATAAAGCTACTTTATTTTTGAATGAATTTCAAACTTTTTGATATACCTTGTATAACATTCATAAAATTTGATATCTGATGGTGATGGTTGAATCTTCTATTTTGAACCATGCAGAACTTTTTATAAAGAATAACTTTTTTTTTCATAAAATGAATAATAAAACAGTTTTCCATATGGATACAGCTTACAGGGTCATACTGTATATTTTGTATTCTCTAAGAGTTAGATATTAACATGTAAAAAGTTTGATGCTCATTTTTAATACAGGTTCCGAGAAAACAAATCTTGAAAAAATTCTTATTTTTGGTCTTCTAAAGTGTACTAGTACCTTAAATAGAGAGAGGGACATTGCACAGATTTTCTCTCTCTGAACACTTTGTTCCTTTCACACTATGATATATGAAAATAATTTCATCTTAGTGTATGATACGACACGGAATCTTCACGTATCGCTTGCCGTCTGTTAAAACACATAACATAGAGTAAAACCCTCTAGTTTCTTTGTTATTAAAGAAATCAGACAAACAAAAAAAATAAAATGTTCACAAAATATGAAACTGCAACATTATTTCGATGTACCTTTGTACCATTTCCTCCCAACATGGTGTCTCGAACTTTTGTTTCAGTTAAAACACGTGTTAAACAATAAAACCGTATATTTTCTTTGTTTCTAAAGATATCAGGGACAATCAAAAAACAAAATGTTCACAAAACATATGACTAATATGATTTCGATGTATACTCACACATATACCTTGTCCTCCCTACAGGGTACTTCAAATTTAACATAAGAAAAACATTCCTTTCTTTCCACCCGGTATAAGTACATGAAATAAGTTTGAGTAGACATTTACCAAACTTTGTAAATGCCATAACAAAATATAAAATAGTAAAAAAAATTAGCAGAATGCTTTCATCTGTTCACTAAAAAATCAACGATGGAAATGAGCATAATTTTTTGTGATGCATAACTTTTAAAACTATGTTTATATAGTAAGTTTTTTAGTATTTTCTCTTTGCATAATCTTGAAGGGTATAATAAAATCCATCTTCAAGATTCAGCTGAGCAGTCTTTTGCTTGCAATTACACATGATGTTTATTTTTGTTATATCCAGCTTACTGAAACCACGATATTGTCCCAATCGGTGCCAATTCATACTCAAGTTTTTTGGAACAATAGTCATGAAGCGTTGACCTCCCCCCGTTCCGTGTATACTAAAAGTATAAGGAGAATAATGCATAACTGAATCATAGTCGTAGGGTAGATTGTACATTGCACCATGTTTTCTACGAAAATTATTTTCGGTACCTTGTTCTACATTATTATATTGAATAGTGAAATAATGATACCTGTCGAACCTAGTTTGCTCGTGATAAAATCCAACAGTATGCATCAGTTCATGTATCACAACGCCTACTCCATAAAAACAATCTTCACTAAGATTTATAACATTAACAGCTAGAGGGTTCTTATCAAGATTAGAGAAATATTTTGTTGGTACAAAATTATTAATTTGAACATAATGATCTTCATCCGTTCTCGGTACAAATTTAATACAGGTGTAGTGTCTGAAATGATCCATTGCCATATCGATCATATTAAGCTGGCGGGCTGTAAAATATCCGTTTATTATGTATGGTATTCTTCCGTCTGTCCATAGATACATAGGATTTCTCAAACCATTTTTGAAAACATGGCTATTCTGACTTCGTTGACTGCTGCCCTGAAAAGTCCGGTAGTGGTTAAGTTAAACCATTATCGCAGATTATGCAGCCAGGATATTCTTCCTCGTCCTGGACCTCTTTTCCCATGAACTTTAACTTGAAGTATGGTCCGAAGTAGGTAATATCGTTGTTCATTGCGCATTACATGGCCCAGGTATTCCAGTTTGCGACGTTTTATGGTTACGACTAGTTCGCGCTCTTTACCCATTCTATGTAGAACTTCTTCGTTGGTAACTCTGTCTATCCAGGAAATCCTCAACATGCGTCTATAGCACCACATCTCAAATGCTTCGAGTCTCTTCAGTGATGCTTCGGTTAAGGTCCATGACTCCACGCCATATAAAAGAACGTAGAATACGTAGCATTTTAGTAAACGAACTTTTATTTCCAATTTTATATCGTGGCTGTTAAATATTTTTTTTATTTTAACGAAAGCTGATCTTGCCTTCCCGATCCTTATCTTAATTTAGTTTGCACCCAAATAACAAAAGTTTTTACTTTATTCTTTGGTGAGTATACATATTCATTTCTTAGACAGTTGGGCAAAGGTTTACTCAAACTTCTTTTTGAAACTTATACCAGGAGGAAAAAAAATAATGTTTATCTTATGTTAAATTTGCAACATCCTGTAGGCAGGATGAGATAAAAGTGTGGATAATAGTATACATTGAAATGGTATTGGAGTCTTGGTGTTTTGTAAACATTCTGTTTTTGAATGGCTGATATCTTTAGAAACAAAGAAAATATACGCTTTTATTCTTTAACATGACATGTTTTAACTGAAAGAAAACTAAATTAACAATAAAAAACCAGTTAACAATTCTTTAAAAACGGAAAGGCATATATCGTTAACAATTCTGGTCGACACCATAAGAGTTATTTGTCGAACAAGTGAGCAAGATGTACAGCGCAACATAATAGAGACTAGATTGTTTAATGGAGGCTCTGTGATGTTTAGGAGTGGAATTTACTTAAGAGTAAGTACGGATTTGGTGTCTACGTGGAGTCTATTTAAATAGAGAGTGGTACGTTGCGCAGATTTTCTCTCTCTGAACAATTTGTTCCTTTCACACTATAATATATGAAAATAAGTTCATCTTAGTCTTTAATACGACATGGAATCTTCACGTATCGCATGTAGTCAGTTAAAATACATAATATACAGTTAAACCGTCTAGGTTCTTTATTATTAAAGAAATCAGACAAACAAAAAAAAAATAAAATGTTCACAAAAATGAGACTACAATATTATTTCGATGTATAAACCACCTTTGTATCATTTCCTGCCTACAGGGTGTCTCAAACTTTTGTTTCAGTTGAAACACATGTTAAACAATAAAACTGTATATTTTTTTTGTTTCAAAGAAAATATACAAAGAAGATATCAGGGGCATTCAAAAAAAATGTTCACAAAACCTAAGACACTAGTACGATTTCGATGTATACTCACATGTACATTGTCTTGCCTGCAGGGTGTCTCAAACTTAACATAAGGAAAACATTTCTTTCGTTCCACCCGATGTAAGTAAGTACATGAAAGAAGTTTGAGTAGACATTTACCAAAGTTTGTAAATACCACAAAAAAATCTAAAATAATAAAAAAAATAACAGAATCCGTTCACCTGTTCACTAAAAAATCAACGATGGAAATGAGCATAATTTTAGGTGATGCATAACTTTTAAAACTATATTTATATAGTAAGTTTTTTAGTATTTTCTCTTTGCACAAACTTGAAGGGTATAATATAATCCATCTTCAAGATTCAACTGAGCAGTCTTTTGCTTGAAATTATACATGATGTTTGTTTTTGTTATATCCAGCTTACTGAAACCCTGATATTGTCCCAATAGGTGCCAATTCATACTCAAGTTTTTTGGAACAATAGTCATGAAGCGTTGACCTCCCCCCGTTCCGTGTATACTAAAAGTATAATCAGAATAATGCATAATTGAATCATAGTCGTAGGGTAGATTGTACATTGCACCATGTTTTCTACGAAAATTATTTTGGGTACCTTGTTCTATATTATTATAATTAATAGTGACATAATGATCCCGGTCGAACCTAGTTTGCTCTTGATAAAATCCAACAGTATGCATCAGTTCATGTATCACAACGCCTACTCCATAAAAACAATCTTCACTAAGATTTATAACATTAACAGCTAGAGGGTTCTTATCAATATTAGAGAAACATTTTGCTGGTACAAAATTATTAATTTGAACATAATGATCTTCATCCGTTCTCGGTACAAATTTAATACAGGTGTAGTGTCTGAAATGATCCATTGCCATATCGATAATATTAAGCTGGCGGGCTGTAAAATATCCGTTTATTATGTATGGTATTCTTCCGTCTGTCCATAGACACATAGGATTTCTCAAACCATTTTTGAAAACATGGCTATTCTGACTTCGTTGACTGCTGCCCTGAAAAGTCCGGTAGTGGTTAAGTTAAACCATTATCGCAGATTATGCAGCCAGGATATTCTTCCTCGTCCTGGACCTCTTTTCCCATGAACTTTAACTTGAGGTATGGTCCGAAGTAGGTAATATCGTTGTTCATTGCACATTATATGGCCCAGGTATTCCCGTTTTTGCGACATTTTATGGTTACGACTAGTTCGCGCTCTTTACCCATTCTATGTAGAACTTCTTCGTTTGTAACTCTGTCTATCCAGGAAATCCTCAACATGCGTCTATAGCACCACATCTCAAATTCTTCGAGTCTCTTCAGTGATGCTTCAGTTAAGGTCCATGACTCCACGCCATATAAAAGAACGGAGAATACGTAGCATTTTAGTAAACGAACTTTTATTTCCAATTTTATATCGTGGCTGTTAAATATTTTTTTTATTTTAACGAAAGCTGATCTTGCCATCTCGATCCTTATTTTAATTTACGTCGATTAGTCACACTGTTCATTTAAGTTTGCACCCAAATAACAAAAGTTGGTGATTTGTGTTATAGGTTGTTGATTAACTAGTAATTGACCAGGTGGTATCCTATTTTTGCTTATAACCATGTATTTGGGTTTTGTGATGTTAAAATCAAGCCCAAACCTGCTACTTACTTCTGCCACCCTAGAGACAAGTTTCTGCAGACCTTCAAGACTGTCTGCAAAATGACAGTATCATCAGCGTATCTTATGTTGTTCAATCGTTCTCCGTTTATAAGTATTCCCTCGTCTATGTCCGTTAGCGCTAGGTTCATAATGTGCTCTGAATATGTATTGAACAATAATGGGGACAATATACATCCCTGTCGCACACCTCTTTTTATCTTTATGTCGTCTGTAAACTGATCCCCTACTCTAACAGCTGAAGTTTGTTCGTAATAGATATTGTTTATTATACGGCGATCTCTGCTGTTAGACCAGGGCGCATCTGTAAAAATATTAGTACATTTTGACGTTGAGAGGTGACTCAAATTTTTTTGCAGAAATTGCTTCAAAATAAATCAAATAATAATAGTTGAGTTATCCTCCCTCTCAAAAAGGTCCGGAACATTGTTTAAATAATCAAAATGTCAAAAAATTAAGGAAAAATTCGATTTTTTTCTTGGTTTTTTGATTATAACTTTAAAAGTATTCATTCCCGAGAAAAGTTGTACTGACATAAAAGTTGCGTAATTAAATTTCCTATAATACAAAATTGTTTAAAAATTTAAAAAATGGTCACCCTTGTTGCAAAATAGCAATAATTTTGAAAAAAACATACAAAAACAAGTATTTGCATTTTACGTTTTTCAACCATTTATGCAACACTTAGGACCTTCATATTTCACCCTCAAAAACTTTATTATACAGTAAAACAATACTCTAAATTTCATTAAGATCGGTTCAATATATTTTGCAAAATAAATTTTGCAATCCAGCTTTCGTAAAAAAATTCATTTTTTCAGAATGTTACAGGACTGAAAATAAAGCAGATAGCAAGTTGAAAATTTTTTTGCGTATGGAAGTGTACTGTACCTTTTATTTGCAATTTTGCAAAATTAAAATCGATTAACACCACGGCGTCAGGAATTTTTTTAAATAAACATTAATTATTGGTGCTACGCGCAGGACAGCGGATAGTTTGCTCTGATTGGGCATTCAATGACCTTTGATAATGATTGATACATTTTAATTTTTATTACATTTCGATATAAATAAATAAATTTGTTTATTGCAAAATACTCTATCATACATACATACTCTATCCTTTGAAATAACACTTTTATTAGCAAAAACTTTCTTTGTTCATATATTTTAACTTAAATAATAAAAGTTTATTATTTTTAAACATATGCAATTGTTTAAACAATATTTCTCAAACAATAATAAAATTAGTTTGATTTTTGTGGAATTAAAATATTAAAATACAACAAAATATAGAGTAAGAAAATAATATATTAGTTAAGATTGGAAGAAATTTTGGTGGAAATCAACTTGTGTGAATCGAACACCGCTGTCCTGCGCGTAGCACCAAAAATTATTGTTTATTTAAAAAATTTTTTGACGCCGTGGTAATTAATCGATTTTAGTTTTGAAAATTGAAAATGAAAGGTACAGTACACTTCTATAAGCAAAAAAAATTTCAACTTGCTATCTGCTTTATTTTCAGTCCTGTAACATTTTGAAAAAATGAATTTTTTTTGCGAAAGCTGGATTGCAAAATTTATTTTGCAAAATATATTGAACCGATCTTAATGAAATTTACAGTGTTGTTTTATTGTATCATAAAGTTTTTCAGGGTGAAATATGAAGGTCCTAAGTTTAGCATAAATGGTTGAAAACTTAAAATACGAATACTTGTTTTTGTATGGTTTTTTTTCGCAATTATTGCTATTTTGCAACTAGGGTAACTATTTTTTAAATTTTTAGCCAATTCTATATTGTAGGAAATTTAATTACGCAACTTTTATGTCATTACAACTTTTCTCGGAAATGAATACTTTTAAAGTTATAATCAAAAAACCAAGAAAAAAATCGAATTTTTCCTTCAATTTTTGACATTTTGATTATTTAAACAATGTTCCGGACCTTTTTGAGAGGGAGGATAACTCAAATATTATTAATTGAGTTATTTTCAAGCAATTTCTGCAAAAAATTTTAGTCACCTCTCAACGTCCATCTCAAAACAGTTGCGCCCTGGACTATGTCTAGACCAATTGAATTTAATATTTTCATCAGTTCGTCATGTTTTATTTTACCGAACGGTTTCTGGTAATCAACAAAACACACATATATATCACAATTCACATCTCTACATCTTTCAAAGAGAACCTGCATTGCAAAAAGTGCCTCTAGAGTACCCAATGCATCCCTGAAGTCGAATTGTGTGTTTGTCATGTGTTCTTTACATTTTTATATATTCTTTTATGTATAATTTTTAAAAACGTTTTCAGGAGATGGCTCATAAGGCTTATTATTCAATAATCTTCACATATTTTGGCATTGGGTTTTTTAGGGATTGTTATAAAAGTTGATCTTAGCCACTGCTGGGGTATTTTTTCACTTTGGTATATATTGTTGAAGATCAAGGTAAGTCTTTTTACTTCGTCTTTATCCATAATTTTCAAAAATTCTGAGTAGAACTCGTCTGGTCCTGCAAATGTTGTTGTCACATAGTTCATCCATGTTGTTTTTGTTTCTTAAATATCAACTATTGGATTTCCTTGAGCGTCTGTTAAGTGTCCCGGTCTTTTTAATTTATAGATGCCTGCTGCTTCTTTGATCTTTTTGCGGAGGTTGAAGGAATCGTGTTTACGTTCCAATATCTCAATTTCTTCACACTGTTCTTCCAGATTTCTGATTTTAGCTTCTCTGACAGATTTTTTTATCTCTTTGTCTAGAAACTGATATGCAACGTAATCTTTTCGCTTGGATTCTCTTCTTCTGTCCATCATCTGTAATATACCGTCGGTCATCCATGTTTTTTTCTTTTCTGTCTTTTTCGGTCGCAGGTATTGATCTAATATTTCCTTCCTAATGTTTTCTAAGTGGTTTATTTCTGTGTCAACATCATTAACTACTTCTGACTTAGATATGTTGTTCTTCAGATACGGGGGCATATGGGGCGAAAATAGTTAATTTCAAGTCAGAGCATCACTAACTCATTTTGAGTTATTTGCGAAAACACGTCCAAAAACATGTTTTTATTTTGTTAAAAATGAACATATTCACTCGCAAATAACTCAAAAAGTATTGACGTAGTGAAAAACTCTATAGAACAAAAGTTGCTTAGAATTAGTCATTTTGTCCAATTCCGGACTTATTTTGAATGTATATTTTTTCACCACCGAGAAGGGGTGTTCCTCTCCATGCTTGTAAAATGGAGGGGATGTAGAATTGTAAACTTTTTCGTATATAATAATAGACAATTTCAACTACCTATTCCCAAATTTTCATTCTTCCTTTATTTTTTTTTTGGTCAGATTGTTCTTTGATCGGGCTACAAAGCCTGCAAAATACAAAATATTAGAATGGAACAGAATAATACTACAATTTAATTTCTATTTATTTTTCATTCATTTTATTTAAGTTCATTTACAAATAAATAGGACCAAATAGATGATTATAGAATAAAAATAAATTAATATTGTAACAAATACCAAATAATACGGCAATAACATTAGTTATTTATTTGACAATTTCAATATACACATAGTTTCAAAAGTTATGCATCACCTAAAAATATGGTCATTTTTAGAGTTGATTTTTTGGTGAACAGATTAACTCATTCCGCTAATTTTTTTTATTTTAGATTTTTCTTTGGTACTACACCAATAAATATAGACTTCATTCTTTGGTGAGTATACATATTCTTTTCTTAGACAGTTGGGCAAAGGTTTACTCAAACTTCTTTTTGAAACTTATACCAGGAGGAAGAAAAATAATGTTTATCTTATGTTAAGTTTGCAACATCCTGTAGGCAGGATGAGATAAAAGTGTGGATATAAGTATACATTGAAATGGTATTGGAGTCTTGGTGTTTTGTAAACATTCTGTTTTTGAATGGCTGATATCTTTAGAAACAAAGAAAATATACGCTTTTATTCTTTAACATGATATGTTTTAACTGAAAGAAAACTAAATTAACAATAAAAAACCAGTTAACAATTCTTTAAAAAGACACCATAAGAGTTATTTGTCGACCAAGTGAGAAAGACGCACAGCGCAACATAATAGAGACTAGATTGTTTAATGGAGGCTCTGTGATGCTTAGGAGTGGAATTTACTTAAGAGTAAGTACGGATTTGGTGTCTACGTGGAAGCTATTTAAATAGAGAGAGGTACATTGCGCAGATTTTCTCTCTCTGAACAATTTGTTTCTTTCACACTATAATATATGAAAATAAGATCATCTTAGTCTTTAATACGACATGGAATCTTCACGTATCACATGTCGTCAGTTAAAACACGTAATATACAGTTAAACCGTCTAGGTTCTTTATTATTAAAGAAATCACACAAACAAAAAAAAATAAAATGTTCACAAAAATGAGACTACAACATTATTTCGATGTATAACCCACCTTTGTATCATTTCCTCCCTACAGGGTGTCTCAAACTTTTGTTTCAGTTGAAACACATGTTAAACAATAAAACTGTATATTTTTTTTTCAAAGAACATATACAAAGAAGATATCAGGGACATTCAAAAAAAATGTTCACAAAACCTAAGACACTAGTACGATTTCGATGTATACTCACATGCACATTGTTTTGAGTACAGTACAGTACAGAAGTTTGAGTAGACATTTACCAAAGTTTGTAAATACCACAGAAAAATCTAAGATAATAAAAAAATAGCAGAATCCGTTCATCTGTTCACTAAAAAATCAACGATGGAAATGAGCATAATTTTAGGTGATGCATAACTTTTAAAACTATATTTATATAGTAAGTTTTTTATTATTTTCTCTTTGCATAATCTTGAAGGGTATAATATAATCCATCTTCAAGATTCAACTGAGCAGTCTTTTGCTTGCAATTATACATGATGTTTATTTTTGTTATATCCAGCTTACTGAAACCCTCATATTGTCCCAATCGGTGCCAATTCATACTCAAGTTTTTTGGAACAATAGTCATGAAGCGTTGACCTCCCCCCGTTCCGTGTATACTAAAAGTATAAGGAGAATAATGCATAACTGAATCATAGTCGTAAGGTAGATTGTACATTGCACCATGTTTTCTACGAAAATTATTTTCGGTACCTTGTTCTATATTATTATAATTAATAGTGACATAATGATCCCGGTCGAACCTAGTTTGCTCGTGATAAAATCCAACAGTATGCATCAGTTCATGTATCACAATGCCTACTCCATAAAAACAACCTTCACTAAGATTTATAACATTAATAGCCAGAGGTTGCTTACCAACATTAGAGAAACATTTTTCTGGTACAAAATTATTAATTTGGACATAATGATCTTCATTGGTTCTCGGTACAAATTTAATGCAGGTGAAGTGTCTGAAATGATCCATTGCCAAATCGATCATGTTAAGCTGGCGGGCTGTAAAATATCCGTTAATTATATATGGTATTCTTCGGTCTTTCCATAGATAATTAGGATTTATCAAACCATTTCTTAATTGGTAGTCTGCACTTTCACTTTTTTCGGGTAATTCAGGAATAGGAGGATTGACGTCTTTGAATTCATCAATACTAAGAGTTTTTGTCTTCAACTCACCATTGGCCATATGTAATATAACTAAAACCAATAAAGGGTACATACTTCAATGTTTGATCTATTTTGAGTGCACTTTAACAGACAATACATTTAATAAACTCGAAAACCTCGATTTTATTTGATTTTCTTGAACAAGTAATTGGTTTCTAATTTAATTACTAAAGTTATAAGCGTTTTTATTATTTTCATTTTTATATACCAAATAAAAAATGAGTTAATCAATATTACCACATAATCCACGTATTGGTTCTATTAATTATATCTTACTAAATATTTTATTGGTTAATTTTACAAATTTGTACGGGGAAGGAAAAATATTTTTTTTTTATTTACATTAACGTGCTCGGCAACTATCGCCACTCGCACGGGACGATTACAAACAAGATTACAAGAGGTATAATTAAAGAGCATTAACAAGTTATGTCATAAAAAAAAATTAAAGTTTTTGATACAATGATATTTTTTTTTAAAAACTGAAGAACTCTCTCTAACTGCTTGGTATCACTTAGAATGTCACATAGCTGCGGTTTGAGTTTGAGCTGTTGTCTTACTACACTGAACTGATGACATTCGGTAATAATGAAAAAATCCACGAGCAAAAATAAAATTCCTGTAGCTGGCTGTATAAAATAAATCACAATAGATACTGGATCCATTGTAAAAGTTATATTTAAAAGACCCCAATAACGGTTACATTAACAATATGTAGTACCATTTAAAATTTTGTAACATTTAAAGGGTTTTTACCCATAACTTTTTGGTGGCTCACGCATGCATGCTATTGGCTTTTAACACTGATGACGGATTATTTGTTAATCCGAAAACGTTTTGTTAATGTGATGTAACCCTTATTGGGGTCTTTTAAATATACCTTTTACAAAGGATCCAGTATTTTTTAAAAAATAGTTAAGTTTGTTTGGGATAAAGTGGTCATTGTGGGATTATCCATAATGAAAAACTAGACATGCTCACCATGGAAGCATAAGATTCGGATAATATTGTAAAATTAACAGTCAATCCAGAAGACCTTTAAACTATTGGATGAATATAAATGTATTCATTCCACCAAAGGAATTTTTTTATAAAGGTATTCAGCTGAAAATTCCTACTAGACCATGGTTTTTTAATTGTATAGCAAAAAAAGATATAATAGTGCGGCAGATTCGTGCAAATATTATAACAAATGTGCATTTAATGATAGAGGCATATAATTTGGACCACATATACTACACATATAAAGGTTCAAAATTAGATACGAGGCCATCTCAGATTTTGCCTTTTACAAAAATGGCGGGCATTCAAAACGAAACTATAAATATGTGACTAATAGCGCGATAACTATTAAACAAAAAAAGTCCGATTTTAACCAAATTTGGTTTATGTATTTTTTCTTTAATGTAAAAGATGAAGCTCCTGAACCGGAAGTATCGATTGACCAGAGGTTGTGCTTTTCCTGATTTTTTATATAAAAATATGTTGTTTACTTTTTCAATTCTTTCACACTGTATATATTAATTTTTAAAAAAGGTAATACCGGCATTGAAAAGAGCATAAAAATATTTTTATGAGTTGTTTTGAACTTTTTAGTTATGTTAATTACCATGGAATAAATGCATAACTTATCTTCACATGTACCTATGTGCGGCACATTCGTGCAAATATTATAAGAATTATTGTGCATTTAATGGTAGAAGCATATAATTTGGACCTCATATACTACACATACAAAGGTTTAAAATAAGATATGAGGCCATCTCAGATTTTGCCTTTTACAAAAAAGACGGGCATTCAAAATGGCGACTATACATATGTGACTAATAGCACGATAACTTTTGAACGAAAATCCGATTTCAACCAAATTTGGTACATAGCTTCTTTTTTATGTGTAAGATCAAGCACTTAAGCCGGAAGAATCGGTTTATCAGAAGTTTTGTTTTTCCTTATGTTTTTGTAAAAATATGTTGTTTATTTTTTCAATTTTTTCACCCTGTACATATCAATTTTTCAAAAAGGTAATAGTGGCATTGGAAAGAGCGTATAAATATTTTTTAGGAAATATATTGAACTTTTTAGTTATATTAATTACCATTTAATAAATGCATATTATATCTTCACATGTAGGTACCTATCTGCGGCAGATTGGTGCAAATAATAATATAAGAATTATTGTGCATTTAATGGTAGAAGCATATAATTTGGACCACACATGCTACACATACAAAGATTTAAATTTAGATATGAGGCCATCTCAGATTTTGTCTTTTACAAAAATGGTGGGCATTCAAAATGAATCTGCCGCCCATAGGTACATGTGAACATACGTTATGCATTTATTGTAATATGGTTATAACTAATAAAATAACTAAAAAGTTCAAAATATTTCCAACAAATATTTTTATATTCTATTCAATGGCGGTATTACCTTTTTGAAAAATTTATTTATACAGGGTGAAAAAATTGAAAAAGGAACAACATATTTTTAAATAAAAAACAGCAAAAACACAACTTCTAGTAAACCGATTCTTCCGGTTCAAGACCTCGATCTTATTCATCGAAGAAAAAACCTATATACCAAATTTTGTTGAAATCTGAAGTCTCGTTCAAAAGTTATCGTGCTATTAGTTACATTGTATAGATACACCAGGAAAATAAGGCAATAATATACCATGTTCCGGACACTTGATGAACCAGATTGCAAATGGGTTTTTTGGGTACTATATACCTAATATATTATAAATAAAAAAATGCCCGTCACAGTTTGGACAAGAAATTTAGTTATTAACAAATAAGGGCCAAAAATGTGAGTCTTTTCGTTTAAATCGCTACAGGTAAAAATAGGGTAATTAAACATCTTATTTATAATATTTGTCTTTTAGTAGATGTGCAATAAATAGTGTGATGTTAATGTCTTTTTGGTCCAAATTAATTAAAACTCTATTGTTTGGATAACTTTATATTTACATCGTATAAACGGTGATTCAACCATAGTTGTTTACAAATACAAATCCTTACCTATACCTACGGTGACCACATCTTTTTAAAGAAAAAATAGTACAAAAAAAACAAAAATGTATTAAAAACGCAAAATGTATCTGTTTATTGGATAAACAACTTTTTGCCAATAAAAACAAATAAACTATGTAGTTAAACATAAAAAATTATATCAATTAAACTAAACATAACACATTATATTAACTTTAAAAAAGTTAGAAGACTGTAATTAAAAGCTTTTAGATGAGGGACCTGGAATAGCTTCATCTTCTTCCGGTTTTTTTGTACCATTCATATTTTTCTGAACTTAAAATTAATTTAAAAAGGTCCGGCTTCGACTGAAGTAAATGAAACATTTCATTACAAGTCTCATCAAAATTTGTGTACTCCTGTATCGCTGCCTTGAGAGTGGAAATGGACATTTGTGATTTTTCCGACACGTCCAATAATTATTTATTACAGCAAATAAACGCTCGATAGCTGCACTAGTACCCGGAAGACGAAAAATAAATTTGCATAATATTTGTAAGTTTTTCAGTTTGAATTGATCTACACATTTAAAAACTTCAAGCCATCAATCCTGACTATTTTTTTCTTCTCTGTTCCACTCAGCAATTTTTTCACTTGTAGCCACATCTTTCAAAATTCCCAGTTCGTCAAAGAGTCGATCTTCATTTAAAACGGTTGCCTTGATATACAGTTTAAAAGCTTCGAGAGAATAGCAAACATCGTTTCATGTTATTTCATTTCTAGATCCATCCATTTGAAAAGTTTGAACTCATGAAGATTTTGTACTCCAGCTTTCTAGGTAGGTTACACATTGTGTATAAAAATGTCTCACTTGTGTACCGAAGTTTTCAGTAGCGGCTTGCCCGTCTTCAAGTTTACCAAGACATTCTCTCACTTTAAGCGGCAAAAATAATGCGTCCAACCGATGTTGTAATTTGTTTTTAAGATTAAAGTATTCTTGGGCAGCATCTGCCGCATTTATTTTACCACCTTCTACTTTCCGAATGGCTTCATGAAACTGCGACGCCACATTATGAACGAGCCACATCCACATCTCTGAAATGAGATCAATAAAAAATTGTACCAAAATTGTGGGACCATTCTCATATCATAGGAAATAAGCTTTAAGTGGTTCAAACATTTGTAAAATCCGTTCAATTGCAGGCATCATGTTTAGAAATCGTGTTTTTGAAAATGATAACATTTTTTTGTATTCATAATTGACCGATTCACAAAATGACTTTAGTTTATCAACTCTAACAGTGTAAATATAGAAATGCTTATAAATTTTCACTGTTATGACTTCGATATAAATTGGTAAAACATCAGTAGCACGTTGAATACAATAATTGTTGAATATGTGAGCAATACATCCAATACCGATTAAAGGTTTCCCGTAAGAATTAGTCAATTTAGTAAATAAATTATTAATACCTTGTCTTTTCATTCCACCAAAATTAGTATTTGTGTTATTGTTATCTGCTGTAATTTAAGTAAACGTACTGAGAACAGTATACAAAGATATTTGTTTAAAATAGTAAAAGATAAAAATATTAATTTTTTTAGAAAAAATAAGTACATTTGCGTGTCCTTAGAAAGGTTTTAAAGTACATTAGGACAATATTTAAAAATAAGTACTGTCCTACTTAAATAAGTACATATGGTCACCGTACCTATACCACACATTTGTACATATCAAGTATCTAATTATAACAACTCTTGAATTTACGTACGCTGCATTTTTATACACGACATAATAATAATATGTAAACCTCACGTATTAATTCACGGTCAAGAGTCATTGTCTTCGGGCCTGGCTAATACACTACATTATATTTTGATAAAGATATTTACAACTTAATTTATATAGGTTGTCCTAACTATATTACATCTCCCTGTTTTAAAATGAGATATATTCCTCTTTCCCTTTTACAAAATGTTTATGGTTACCTAATACTATTTTCCAAAAATTAAATTTCCTAACTATCCTAATACCCTAAACATGTATATTCTTTTTCCTATTCTAAACCGGTTTTTTCTAATACTAAAAAATTGTTTATTATTATCACTAATTCACTTTTTGTTCCGTCTTGCCTTTTAGTCTTTTCTCCATTCACAAAAAAACAGTGTCCACATAAAAATAGTGTAGTGATTTTTAACATAGTCTTTTAGTGCCTATAAGCATCTCATATAAGCAGGGGAATACTCTAATCTACCTAAATAATTATAAAAATCACGTATCTAACTAAAAGTCCTAAGCTAAGCTAATATTACTCGAATCAATTAATGAAAATGTAACCTTTACTTCATTAATAATTCATATTTCAGTCTTCTTTTGCTTTATTTATATACTCCTTACTAACTTTAAAATAATGTTACCTATAATAAAAAGGTAATCTCTCTAAAAACTTCTAATACGTCTTTATAAAACTTTCAATAACTCTCTTGTACCTATAATAAAGATTTAATCTATGTTGCTGGATGTCTAAAAATTTCACTTTCTGTGTCCCTTTGCTTACTATCTACTAACACTTATTGTAAGATATTGTCTATCCTTAATTCAAACACTTCCATTTTCCGCGAAAATTTAACATGAATTCATTATATACATTTAAAAATAAGTTATTTATAATTTACATTATTTTAGAGAAAAAAAATTACAACTTTAATTCTTAGACAAAATTCAATGATTAGCTACTTATTTAATTGATGGATTCGACCGTTACTTGATGGAAGTTCATTTTATCTAACAATAAAACACTGAAAACGTTTGTTTTCTATACTTCCACAAAATTTATTATAACTAAGTGACTACAGCTGTTTCGGCGGAGTGCCTTTCTCAAGTGATATAGTTTACTTGCCATGCCACATTGTTTGATTTGCTTGTCTAGATAATGTTTAGAAGAAATGCGTTCAATGTGCTTCCCCGTTTAGGATTTTGTCCTCTTCAGGGTTTGAGGTGAATGTATTGTGTTGGCAGCAAAGCAAACAGTCCGAAAACCACACCGGGGCAAGCGCCGTGTCCTGGTGTTCTTGGATCCTGGGTTATGCCAGACGGTGTTGTCCAGAAGGCCAGAAGTCAACAGAGAAGAAAGTTTGATGGATTGTTGTTGGTTCCATAGACATTTACGTGTACTGTCCGTGCTTTGCTTTCGACCAAGCTCCCTAGAAACCATTGTACAACGACAGGCGAACCTGCGTCCCTCGTCGGCGGTCAGGAGGTGGCTTTGAGCGCAGCGTGGACAGTGAGCGTTCGAGTGGAGAAAATAGTTGCGGCTATTTTCTTGGGACGAACAGGTATAATTGTGCAATGAAGTTGGGAAACCGCAAAAAACCAACTTCTCCCTGTTCGGGGTAAGGAAGAGGAAATGTTAGAGGTGGGTACGGAAGGCTAACGGGGTAGCCTCAAGGATGTTTTCGTACTCTACCGGGAGTTCGTCAATGCATGTTTGCATTAGAGCGGACGGTACGTGAATCTTTTTGCGTTTGGGCTTTCGGTAGAGTACGTGGCCGGAAGATGAACAGGAACATTTGAGAGATTCTTGTGTGTCGGAAGGGGGGCCGTTGATTACTTTGATTGTGAAGTTCCTGTTCAGAGAGTTTATTCTCTCGGTGATTTTGGGGATGTTCGAGATGTTATGGATTTCGTTTGAGGGATATCGCCAGTGCTCATAGTTACATCTACGCAAGACTCTGCGCTCCGTCCTCAACAACCTCTCTTGTTTTTGTCTTGAGCAAAGAGAGTAGATACATGATTTGTACTCCATGACGGGTCGAATAAAGGTCTTGTAAGTGTGAATGAGAGTCTTCTTGTGTGTCTTGCCAATTTTTCCCGAGAGAGCGTTGAGAAGTCTGGCCCTGTTCCTTACCCTATCTAAAGTTGCCTTTAGATCTGCGTCCCAGTTGAGAGTCCTGGTAAACAGTACTCCCAAATAGTTCACAGTCGGGCTAACAACAAGCCTTTCTCCCAACAAACTCAGAGGATATTGGTCGTCTTCATTGCGAATGATTCTATTTGACACAGTAGGGGCGCGAAGCACAATTGTTGTTGTTTTGTTCGCGTTGAGCGTGACTCTCCACTTACAACACCATTCGCCGACACCGTCCAACAGAGCCTGTGCTCTTCTGAAGAGGAGTCTTGGGTTGTATCGAGAGGTAGTTGAGAGCAGAGTCGTGTCGTCTGCATAGAGAAACAGCCGAGTACCTGGGATATTTTGGTTAGTGATGTCGCTGTTGTAGATGATGTACAACAGCGGCGCTAGGACTGAACCCTGGGGAACTCCAGCTTGTGGAGTGAAGGGGGTGGACTTTTGATCGCATATTTTCACTCTGACAGTACGGTTGTGGAGGTAGGAGTGTACAATTTTGGTAAATTGCAATGGAAGCCCGATGTCCAGAAGTTTCCGAACAAGCCCGTCGTGCCAGACCTGGTCGAAAGCCTTCTGCACATCCAGAAATGTGGCTATGGCGATAGAACCATCGTTGATGGTTTGAGTGACTTTGGTAGTGAAATCTATTAATGCATGTTTGGTAGATTTACCTGACTGGAATCCATATTGGAATTTTGGTATGATATTGTGGTTTTCGAGAAAGTTATTGAGCCTCTCCTTTAGGATTAGCTCAAGAACTTTACCCAGAGTATTGATTAATGAAATTGGTCTGTAGGATTCCACGTCGGTTGGGGGTTTGCCTTTTTTCAAAAGCATGATGGTGTTGGCCACTTTCCAAGGAGTAGGAAAATGGCTGTTTTTGAGACATGCATTGAATATTTTAGTTAGAAGAGGGATGATACTCTCTGGAAGTTTTTTGAGGCACCTTCGGTTGATGCCATCAGGTCCGGGAGCGCTGTTTTTGCCGATTTGGCAAAAGCTCTCCGTTTCCCTGTCTGTGAGGGGGTCCATGATAGGATCATAGACTGGAATGTGGTGGTTGAGAGTAACATTTACAATGTATTCTGTGTTGAATTTAAATATGCGATCAAAGTTCGGGTTATCTGGCGTTTGAAAATTGTTTTGAAGCGAATTTTTGAATGCTTCGGCTTTCCCTTCTGGGGAATTGACTATGTGATTGTTGACCAACAGATGAGATGGTTGAGATAATTTTTGTTTTGTTAGGACTTTGATATAGTTTACAATGTGTTTGCCTTTTTAAGTCTTCAACTGAAGAGGTTGAGGAGTGGGGAGCTGTTTGTCTCGAGTTGGTCATTCAGAATTATATCTGTATTTTTCAGTTTATTAATTTCCATAGATTCTAAAAAAGATAGCTTAAGGCCTTTATTTTTAATATGTAGAATTTGAAACTCTTCATTGAAAGAATGATTATGATCTAGAAGGTGAAGTGCGTATGTAGAAGTGTCTGTTTTTCTATTGTTGAATGCCCTTTTGTGTTCTGCTATCCGTTTGTCAAAAGTTCTGCCAGTTTGACCGATGTACGTTTTCGGACAGTCACCACAAGTTAGTTTGTACACACCACTCTGTAGTTGCTTTCTCTTTCGGCTTTTATTGTTCTTAATATATTTGCTTAAGTTGTTGTTAGTTCTGAAAGCTGGTGGTATTCCTTCCTTTTTTATGTATCTGGCTATCTTTGTTGTTCTTTTGCCAGTATATGTGAGAGAGCAGAAGGTACTGGGTTCTTTCTGTGGTGGTGGATACACTAATTTCAGGGCTTTCTTTTGGAGATTTGGTTTAAAATTTTGTTAACTGTTTGTTCGTTATAGCCGTTGTTTACTGCTATTTGTTTAATGATGTTTAGTTCTATCTCGAAGTTATTTTTTGTCATGGGAATTTCTGTCAGTCTATGTATCATGCTATGGTAGGCTGCTAATTTGTGTTGTGTAGGATGGGATGATGAATTGTGTATAGTTGTGTCAGTATGGGTAGGTTTATAATATACGGAGAACTCATGTTTGTTGTGTAGTCTGGAAATCGTTACATCTAGAAAGTTTATGGAGTTATTCTGTTCTGTTTCTATTGTAAAGTCAATATTATTATGAAGTGAATTATTATATGATAGAAATTGGTCAAGTTGTCTGTTAGTTCCTGTAAAGCATACTAGTATATCATCCACATATCTCCACCAATATAAGAACTGTTTAAATACGGGATGTTTAGAAATTGTTGTTTCAAGTTGGTTCATAAATATATCTGATAGCAATGGGCTTAGAGGATTACCCATAATAAGTCCTGCACTGTTGTTTGTGTATATTTGATTATTGAATTCAAAATTCAATGAAGTTCCTCCTACAGAAACTTTTGTTTTAGTTAAGAATCTTTTAGACCATAATAGTACAAATCCGATCATTGCATCTGAAATTTTACACCTTCTTGAAATTTGCATAAATCAAGACTATTTTGAATTCAATAATCAAATATACACAAACAACAGTGCAGGACTTATTATGGGTAATCCTCTAAGCCCATTGCTATCAGATATATTTATGAACCAACTTGAAACAACAATTTCTAAACGTCCCGTATTTAAACAGTTCTTATACTGGTGTAGATATGTGGATGATATACTAATATGCTTTACAGGAACTAACAGACAACTTGACCAATTTCTATTATATATTAATTCACTTCATAATAATATTGAGTTTACAATAGAAACAGAACAGAATAACTCCATAAACTTTCTAGATGTAACGATTTCCAGACTACACAACAAACATGAGTTCTCCGTATATCATAAACCTACCCATACTGACACAACTATACACAATTCATCATCCCATCCTACACAACACAAATTAGCAGCCTACCATAGCATGATACATAGACTGACAGAAATTCCCATGACAAAAAATAACTTCGAGATAGAACTAAATATCATTAAACAAATAGCAGTAAACAACGGCTATAACGAACAAACAGTTAATAAAATTTTAAACCAAATTTCCAAAAGAAAGCCCTGAAATTAGTGTATCCACCACCACAGAAAGAACCCAGTACCTTCTGCTCTCTCACATATACTGACAAAAGAACAACAAAGATAGCCAGATACATAAAAAAGGAAGGAATACCACCAGCTTTCAGAACTAACAACAACTTAAGCAAATATATTAAGAACAATAAAAGCCAAAAGAGAAAGCAAATACAGAGTGGTGTGTACAAACTAACTTGTGGTGACTGTCCGAAAACGTACATCGGTCAAACTGGCAGAACTTTTGACAAACGGATAGCAGAACACAAAAAGGCATTCAACAATAGAAAAACAGACACTTCTACATACGCACTTCACCTTTTAGATCATAATCATTCTTTCAATGAAGAGTTTCAAATTCTACATAATAAAAATAAAGGCCTTAAGCTATCTTTTTTAGAATCTATGGAAATTAATAAACTGAAAAATACAGATATAATTCTGAATGACCAACTCGAGACAAACAGCTCCCCACTCCTCAACCTCTTCAGTTGAAGACTTAAAAAGGCAAACACATTGTAAACTATATCACTTGAGAAAGGCACTCCGCCGAAACAGTTGTAGTCACTTAGTTATAATAAATTTTGTAGAAGTATAGAAAACAAACGTTTTCAGTGTTTTATTGTTAGCTACTTATTTGATATTATTCTTAATTCGGCTTTTTTATTTTGACATTTCTGACAAATTTTTTGTTTCTTCTTTCATTTTTCCCACATATTTTAATAAAATTCTCTTTTTTCTATCTCTTCTTCTTGTCTGGTACTACAACTATATATTTCTTCATTTTTTCCATATAATAACACTTCTACAGTGTAAATAATTCATCTTCATATACATATTTCATATAACAATCATATATAATTAATCTCATCTATCATTTCATAACATAACATCATAATAATCACTTCCTTTACTTATCCCTCAATGCCTACGTTCGACTAGTCAAAGTGGCTTTACTCGAGAGGACAGTTCCAATTCTTCTACATATTTCATAACCTCAATCATAATACTCAATACTAATACTAACCACGAAACCTCTACAATCTACCTTGATAGAAGCGGGTATAACATCGTTGGCTAGATCAAATTCTTTTACAAATTTCACAACCTCAATCCCTTGCTTTGAGGCCGTTGTTTATTCACGAATAATCATGAATAAAATAGGTACCCTTCAAAACACAGAGTGGGTCTCTAATAAGCTTTCAAGCTTCTATAAATCACTTAGTACCTTCCTAATTTGACAAGAGCAGTGGGTTTCTTATTGTCTATAGTTGCCTCATAATATTTAGCTTATAATATTGTTAGTTCTTCTTCTAATCTATATAGTTCTTCTTCAAATTCCTTATCTCGACTCATCAGGTCGGTTCGTTAAAAGTATATTTCTTGCTTACAGCAATGTTTATCTTAAGCTCTTATATCAACGTATGTCATCACTAATCATTATTCATTAAAAAAAAAATAATTTATATATCATTTATATATCATTTATCGCACAAAAATTATTAATTCAGGTTCATCTCATACAAAATTTAACACAAAATGGATGAAAATGTATCTATAGAATCAATAAATATCAATATTAAAAACAACTCGCTAATAAAAATTCAATAATAGTATACATATTCGACAAAAATTCAATAAAAATTCAAAATAGCATATGCAAAAGTTTGATAAAAATATTCAAAATCAGTTTGTATCTCAAAATTCGATATTCCATAAAATATTTAAAAATAACCGTCCTAAAAATCGAAATCGGATAGAGATTTTTCAAATAAATTCAATAAAAATTCAAAATTCAATTAAAATTCAATAATAGCATATAATAAACTTCGACAAAAATATTCAATTCAAAAATCACTTCATGTTTCAAAATTCATAGATATTCTTAAAAAAAATCGATGCTTCATAAATTATTCAAAAATCAGAAAAGATAAATATTCAATGTTCAATAATAATATGTATGTACATATATATATAAAATACGAGGGAAGCATTTTCAATAAATATAGACTAAATTTCTTACTTACATTTTAACACTTGTGTCTTTGTTCACTGGGTTCGGTTCCTGGGTCCTGGTCTGGTCCATTTTCCGCCGTCGGTGTTTCCAATTTTTGTCGCCCATTGTCAGAAGATGCTCCTAATTAATTTATAGGGTCGCCATGTAATAAATAGTGTGATGTTAATGTCTTTTTGGTCCAAATTAATTAAAACTCTATTGTTTGGGTAACTTTATATTTACATCGTATAAACGGTGATTCAACCATAGTTGTTTACAAATACAAATCATTACCTATACCACACATTTGTACATATCAAGTATCTAATTATAACAGCTCTTGAATTTACCTACGCTGCATTTTTATACACGACATAATATGTAAACCTCACGCATTAATTCACGGTCAAGAGTCATTGTTTTCGGGCCTGGCTAATACACAACATTATATTTTGATAAAAATATTTACAACTTAATTTATGTAGGTTGTCCTAACTATATTACAGATAAGTCAAGGTTTAAAATAGCGCTTTTTGAATTTTGGTCCGATCATTTGTTGCTTCGGATATTGCAAACAAAACTAAAATTTCGAAAATAAAAAAATTGTTATAACTTTTGTGAAAATGAATCCAACACTTTCATATTGCACGAAAAGTTGAGTCAAACAGTCCGCACAACGCACAAAAAATTTTAAGACGATTCGGCAATTAGTTTAAATTTTATTCAATTTGTTTATCGCAAGAGCTTTTTTTTTCGAAATGTTATTGTTCAGAAAATAATAATGATATCGCAACTCTGTGAAAACAATGTGAAAGAAGAATAGTCATATTTTCAAAGCATTTAAAAAAATCATTAAAAAGTCATTTTTATTACTCAGAAAATATTTTACTAAAATCGAGTCATTTTTGGCTTATAAACAATTTGAATAACTTTGTTAGTATTGACTGCAGCCTAAAACTACAATGGGATTTAAAAAACTGGTATCTTTATACGAATTTTCAAAGAAAAACTTTTGCCTAGGTTAATTGCGGTCAAAATTAGCCACTTTTTTTATTTAATTGACCGCTACTTTGTTTATAACAATTAAGCAACCTAACTTGAACTATTTTGAAGTTGAAGATATATAGTTTATGTGTAAAAGTTTGAGTAAACTTTGAACCTCAACAGAGTGGTTAATAAAGTTTTAGAAATGGCGTCCGAACGGAATTAATTCGTGCTCGGTGAAGGGGAATTAATAAATTCCATGCACTCAAAAAATGAAACTAGTCCTGCAAACATATCGGAGCTTGTTGATGGATTTTGATCATAATTTTTAAAATTTGTTTGTACTCGTAGTCTTATAGAGTACGTTATCTACACACATCCCCGCCTAATATTACAAAATGTTAGGGGGAACTCCTCTTATCACTCAGGGATATGAAAAATAGATTACGACCGATTCTAAGACCTACCAAATATACATATATAATTTCATAAAAATCGGTCAAGCGGTCTCGGAGGAGTATGGAAACTAACACTGTGACAGGAGAATTTTATAGATGTAAATATATAGATGGCTATTAACAAATAGGGGTTGGTGATAAAAGAGTGAAAATTAGGGCTTGTATGTATTTTCTAATTCTATATCATATAAAATTAAGGTAGATAATTTTGTTCAAAAAAATACAAAAAAAATGTCAGAGGGCCAGCCCCCCTTATAACTTATGGGTATAAAAAATAGATTAAAACATCTCCTCCTTCCTACAAGATATAAGTGTAAAATTTCATAAAAATCGGCCAAGCCGTTTCGGACTAGTATGGTGGAGACACTGTATGGTGGTACACTGCTACAGGAGAATTTGATGTATATAGAAGTAACTGCGAACTAAATAAGAAAAGTGACCAACTTTGAGCCTAATTAACTTAGGCAAAAAGTTTTTTCTGAAAATTCGTGTAAAAATACCAGCTTTTAAAATCCTAAAGTAGATTTACTCTGTAGTCAATATTAACAAAGCTATTCAAATTGTTTGTAAGCCAAAAATGACTCTATTTTACTAATTTTTTTTCGGAGTGATAAAAACGACTTTTTAATGATTTTTTTCAACACTTTGAAAATATAACTATTCTTCTTGCATGTGGTTTCCACAGAATTGCTATGTCATTATTATTTTCTGAACAATAACATTGCAATAAACAAATTGAATAAAATTTAAACTAATTCACGAATCGTCTTAAAAATTTTTATGCATTATATGGAATGTCTGACTCAACTTTTCTTGCAATATGAAAGTCTTAAGTTCATTTTTGCAAAAGTTATAGCACATTTTTTATTTTTAAAATTTAGTCTTATATTGCAATTTCCGGAGCAAAAAATGATAGGACCAAAATTCAAAAAGTGCCATTTTAAACCATGACTGATCTACTAAAATACGAATACTCTAAATAATATACATAATTACCCTATTTTTACCTGTAGCGATTTAAACGAAAAAACTCCTATTTTTGACCCTTATTTGTTAATAACTAAATTTCTCGTCCGAACTGTGACGGGCATTTTTGTATTTATAATGTATTAGATGGTATTAGGTATATAGTACCCAAAAATCCATTTGCAACCTGGCTGCTCAAGTGTCCCGACAAAAACGTCATTTCTCTGGACTAAGTCGCCATATTGAATGCCCGCAATTTTTGTAAAAGAAACAAAAACTGAGATGGCCTCACATCTAAATTTGAACCTTTATATGTGTAATATATGTGGTCCAAATTATGTGCTTCTACCGTTAAATGCACAATAATTCTTATAATATTTGCAAGCATCTACCGCACATAGGTACATGTGAAGGTATGTTATGCATTTATTAAAGGGTAATTAACATAAATAAAAACTTCAAAATATTTCCTAAAAAATATTTTACGCTATTTTCAATGGCGGTATTAACTTTTTGAAAAATTAATATATAAAGGGTGAAACAATTCTAATAACAACAACATATTTTTACATAAAAACCAGAAAAAACACAACTTCTGGTAAACCGATTCTGCCGGTTCAAGACCTCCATCTTATAGTATAATAGCGACTATACATATGTGACTAATAGCTCGATAACTTTTGAACGGGACGTCAAATTTCAACCAAATTTGGTATATATCAAAAAATGAACCTATACACCAAATTTGGTTGAAATCTGACGTCTCGTTCAAAAGTTATCGTGCTATTAGTCACACATGTATAGTCGCCATTTTGAATGCGCGCCATTTTTGTAAAAGACAAAATCTGAGATGGCCTCCTATTTAAATTTTAACCTTTATATGTGTAGTATATGTGGTTCAAATTATATACAGTGATGAGCGCGCTGATAACCGGCAAAATAGCTCAAAAGATGGAAAATGTATTAAGTTGTAAGATAAAAAGAAATGAAACTACTGGAGGTGGGATTTTATCGGTATTAACTTATAATTTACATTACCATTATGGATAGTTTCCACCTTTATAACTTTAAACGTCAGCTAGTTTACCTCGGTCATAATTCTAATTCTACGTATGACGTTTCTTCAAACTCGGATTTATCAGGTTATGTACCTCTTCTTCTTTTTGGTTTATTGGCCTCTACCTGCATGGGTATTTTGGCCAGCTCATTCTCTCAGAATAAAGAAAAAATCCCTTAATAATCTACATCTACATTTATAGTTAATATCGGACAAATACAACAAAGTTAAAAACTTTTCTCGCTCAGGAATAACTACCGACTATTACATAATCTGCTTCTACTTCTTCTTCACCTTCTTTGATTAATTGGCAATTTTAGGTTGTTATGGCACAAATAAAACAGAGGTAAAAACTTTCATCTGACACAAATAGACGTCAAACCGAAATTTAATTTCAAACTAAAACTGTCGATTATTCCAAACTAAAATAATAAAACACACAAGAAGCATCAGGTCCTAAAACTAAACATTTCCAAATTCACAAATACCTATAACGAAACCATTTGACTGAGTGCCAATTAACTAAGTATAAAATAAATAATATTAAATTCCATAAACTGCCACATGAAAATGCTGCACTGATTCTTAGAAGCATTTCCCGAACTTCTAATCTGATTCTCCTCCATACAACTACTGAAGTGGGCTCTAGTGAACGTTAAATTAAACTATAACACTTCGAGTTCGAGAAGTGGTTTTCTACGGTAAACAGAAACTTTTTGCTGAAAAAACAATTCGTGGAAATCATGGTTTTAACGGTAGAAGAAAAAGTGCAAATTGTTGTCTGGCATGCTAATGGATTACCAGAGAACATGATCAGACAACAATTTAGAGATATGTACCCAAATAGGCCAACACCAACACGATCGACAATTCAGTCTATTGTACGTAATTTTTTAAATTATGGATCCGTGTTTACTCCAAGAGGAATTCGTAGACGACGAGAGGTAAACCCAGATTTAGAACTAAGGGACACTTTGATTTGTGCAAGTATTGAACAAAATCCTACTCAATCAACATCTTTTCTCGGAGAACAGTTTGGACTTTCAAGATTTACAGTAGGTAAAATTTTGAAAAAGCATGGATACCGTCCCTACAAGTTACATAAATCCAACGAACAATTCCCTGGAGATCAATATCGACGTTTAGAATTCTGTCAAAATGCAATGGAAATGTCACATCAAGATGAACATTTTTTACAGAATGTTTTGTTTACCGATGAATGTACGTTTTCACTGCATGGACGTCACAATTCAATGAACACTCGGTATTGGTCTCGAAGAAATCCTCGTCAGATTTATGTCGCTCGTACTCAGCGTCCTCGAAAAGTAAATGTTTGGGGAGGCATAATAGGGAATCATGTCATAGGTCCATTTTTTATAGACGGTATGTTGACTGGGCGGAAATACTTGGAACTTCTGCAAAATCAAATTGTCCCGGCCCTTCGTAATTTACCAATACCTTTCGATTCCATATGGTTTCAACAAGATGGTTGCCCTGCACATAATTCTCGCATCGTCAGGGAATATCTCAGTGCTACTTTTCCTAATAGATTGATTAGTGGCCACGGAGATATTTTCTGGCCTGCAAGATCACCTGATCTTTCACCTTGTGATTTTTTTATGTGGGGGTATATCAAGTCCAAACTATATGGAATTGAGGACGATAGGCCTAATACTCTCCAAGAATTACGGGAAAAGATCTCTGATACAATGAGAGGTATTAGTCCAGAAACATTATCTAATGTTAGACGGAATTTTTACAATAGGCTGGGTTATTGTTCCGCTGCTTATGGTGGCTTATTTGAACATTTTTTGTAAACAGATTCATTTAGGACTTTTTTTTTATTTTTGTAGAATTTTTTATTTTCGAAAGTATGACATTGTTTTTTCAGTAAGCGTTTCATGTTTTACTTTAAACTACTTCAGTGCTGCAGATATACAACGGAGATGTAAGGTGGACAACATTAATAACTGGGTGAAAAACAGAAGAATATAATGGAACGACCACATAAGCCGAATGACAACAAATAGAGTAGTCAGGACAGCGAGAGACGGTTCCCCAATAGGAAGACGATCAGTGGGAAGACCACGAAAAAGATGGAACGACAACTTCGGTAGGCACATTGAAAAACAGACAGAGTCATGTCTACATAAAATGAAGAAGAAGACTTTAAACATTTCTAATAAAGACTAACACAAATGTTAAGTAATTCAAAGCAAACAATATCTGCATAATTTCAAATTTTAATATTTAATTATTGCAATAAAGTCATAAATGTGGGATTTGAAACAACCTTCGACAATTCTGAAGTGACAGGAGTGAATCCGAGACGTCTAAAATCATGGTAAATAGAAATTAAGTTAATTTTAGAATAAAAAAATTACTATGAATTAAACTGTTTTTATTTACATTTGCTTTATAGGGCTTTTCATCGATTGTCATTTGTTTCGAGCTTTTGTATAATCTGTGTATAATATTAATATACAGAGATTATACGACATATGACAGCTAGAAACAAATGACTGTGAATGAAAAGCCCTATTGTCTTCAATTGATTTTTGCTTTATGCGAAAAAAAAATGTCGTATTAACGTCAAACGTAGTTATGAGGAAAGCAAAATATTGGAAATGAAATTGATAAAATAATAAATAATTTGAACAATATGTCAAAAATTACGTACGACTAGATAATTCAGTGTTGCTGTATGGGTGGAGGCCTGGACCTTAAAGAAAGACATAAGCGATCGACTTAAAGCATTCGAGATGTGGACCTGGCGAAGAATATTAAAAATAAGTTGGGTAGATAGAATAACAAATGTTGAGGTCATCAGAAAGATGAAAAAGGATAAGGAAACCGAGGCCACATTACGGAATCTTGTAATGATCGGCAGTTGCCCCTGAGCTAGAAAGATTTTTGCCTTTGTTGTATTTGTCCCATTATAATTCAAAATTGCCAATTAACTAAAGAACGAGAAGAAGAAGTAGAGGCAGATTGTGTAATGGTCGACAGTTATCCCTGAACGAGAAAAGTTTTTACCTTTGTTGTATTTGTCCGATACCAACTCTAAATTGTAGGTGAATAAGGGATTTTTTCTTTATGCCAAAACGATGGACTAGCCAAATACTCATGCAGGTAGAGGCCAATAAACCAAAGAAGAAGAAGACGTACATAACCTATTGAAACTAGGTTTGAAAGAACGTCATACTATGTAGAATTATGACCGAAGTTAACTAGCTGACGTTTAAAGGTATAAAGGTGGAAACTATCCATAATGGTAATGTAAATTATAAGTTAATACCGGTAAAATCCCACCTCCAGTAGTTTCATTCCTTTTTATCTTACAACTTAATACATTTTCCATCTTTTGAGCTATTTTGCCGGTTATTAGCGCGCTCATCACTGTATTTCTATCATTAAATCCACAATTGTTTCACATATCGGCTGCACTATAATTTAGAATTATTTTTTGTATAATCAGATCTCATCATTCACTTCCACCTTCACACGTATTTAAATTAAAAATGGTATGTACATTCCCTAAACTTCAAATGTGGAGAATATAGCACCCTCGAACTTAAGTTGTAGTAAAAAGAGAATAAAGACCAATATTTTTAAGGAAATAATTATGAAAATAAATTTTTTTAGTAAAACCAATTAATCATTTTATGGATTAATAGTTTCTAACAATTTGTTGAAGTTTATAAGTTGTTATATCAACACAAAACCGTTTAAACATAAGAATTTGGAGTATTAGTTTATAAAGAAAAATGTATACCAAACTTGTACACAAATTGGAAAAGACAAAAAAAATAAATAAAAAACAAAAAAGTAAACAAAACATATAGGCAAAATAAAAAATCAATCCAATAAAAAACAAGCTAAAAATGCGAGCATTACCATAACGAGAACTTTATACAGGATGTCCCGAAAAGATTGGTCATAAATGATACCACAGATTCTGGGGTCAAAAATAGGTTGGTTGAAGCTCACTTACCTATCTACAATTATTGTGCACACAAAAAAAGTTACAGCCCTTGGAAGTTACAAAATGAAAATCGATTTTTTTTCATATATCGAAAACGCTTAAAAATTTTTTATTGAAAATGGACATGTGGCATTCTTATGGCATCAACACCTTATAAAAAAAATTAAAGTGAAATTTGTGCACCCCATAAAAAATGTATGGGGGTTTTGTTCCCTTAAACCCCCCAAACTTTTGTGTACGTTCAAATTAAATTATTATTGTGGCACCATTAGTTAAACCCCATGTTTTTAAAACTTTTTTGCCTCCTAGTACTTTTTCGATAAGCCAGTGTTTATCGAGATATTTTGAATATTTGTCGAATCCAACACATATTTTTATATGGTTAAGTACGATTCTAGACCTGAAAATTTATTTATAATTTACATCTTTAGGTATATTTTGAAAAAGAAGCCACATCTCGATAAAAGATGACGGATCAAAAAAAGATTAAGAGGAAAAAAAGTTTTAAAAACACTGTATTTAACTAATGGTACCACAATAAGAGTTTAATTGAAATGAACACAAACATTTTTGGGGGATTTAAAGGAACAAAACCCCCATAAAATTTGTATGTAAACATATTAAAAAAGAAGCCGGATCTCGATAAAAACTGGTTTATGGAAAAAATACTAAGAGGCAAAAAAGTTTTAAAAACATTGTGTTTAACTAGTGGTACCACAATAATGAATTAATTGGAACGTACACAAAAGTTTGGGGGGTTTAAGGGAACAAAACCCCTATAAAATTTTTATGGGGTGGAAAAATTTCACTATAATTTTGTTTTAAGATGTTCCTGTCATAAGAATGATACATGTCTATTTTCAATACAAAATCGCTATTAGTTTTCGATATATTGAAAGAAATCGATTTTCATTTTGTAACTTCAAAGGCCTGTAACTTTTTTTATGAGCACATTTGTACTAAGGTAAGTTAGGTCCAATCGAATTATTTTTGACCCCAGAATGTGTGGAATAACTTATGACCAATCTTTTCGGGACACCCTGTATATTTAATTTCACAATATGCAAAATTGCTATTATGAAAGGTTGTTAAGAATTAAAAACTATGTTTTAATCTGCAATTAGATCCTTATAATTTAAATATTGTGAACTGTAAAGGTTGTTTACTCTGGAGCGAAATTCATATTTTTTTATTTACCTCGTATAAAATTAATAAAATTTGATATATTATGTTTGAATCTCAGATTTTAGGCTATGTAGATCTTTTTATGAGGAATAACTTTTATTCGAAAAATTAATAATAAAATAGTTATACATCAAAATGTTGTTGAGTATCCCTAATCTGAGAAAAAATTTCAACGTTTTTTTTCATTAGAAGGATTAGGCAATTGATTATGTACTATAGAAAGGAACTACAACGTTAACGGGGTTTTATTATTTGATATGGTCAATGAATCTCCATATATGAAAAAACCGCGGAGTGCTACCATTTAAAGGGGTGCGTTTTTGAGAAATGGGTGAATTAGTCCCTGGGCACAGGTTACATAAGGGTGAGTTCTATGCACTTTTGGTACAAACACGTCTACATAAAAATTGTTCCTTGTTAAATTTACTATCTAAATATAACTTTTTAAAGTGAAACGTACTTTTTTTTACAAAAATATATTCAAAAGAAAAAGCACAAAGAAACCCAAAAGAAAAAAATTTTGTTTTTTGTCCCATAACTTTTGTCCGCGGGGATATAGGTATAGACATTGCTTCACAGAAAAAAAACTTAAATATTTTCTCTTTAAAATGGTGTTCAGTAGAGGTCATTGGGAGTTACAGTTTTCGAAATATGATTTTTCAAAATTCGCCACTCACAGCAATTTTGGGCAATTTTCCTTGTTATTTCGCAAATATTGTTCTGTAACTTTTTCTACGTGACTTTAGACATATGCAATGGTACATGTAAGAGGAATAGAAATCAATTACTTACCTTTAAAATGTTCTAGTTTATAATGTTATACCACTTCTTTTAAAGAGGTTATCTTTTTCAAGACTTTATACTTTTAACGAGTTTTTATATTTTTTACGATTATTTTTTTAATTTCCCATTATAACTTTTTTTTCTACATTTAGGTATATATTATATAATAAACAAAGAAAGCTTATTCTGTTTACTTTAAAATAGTGTATTATAAAAAATTCTAGGAATATTTTTGAATAAGATAATATGCTTTTTCAAAATGTAATAAGTACTTGCAACGATTTTTGCTTATAGGATTATTTTTTTAAATTCCTCATTATAACTTTTTTTATGTGATTATGTGTTATGATTGAATCTTATTTTTTATAGGTAATACTTTGGATCCACTTGCCTCGGCCGGGCAAACTTCAAAATATGGATTTATTCCAATATTTACTGTCAAAGCACTTGCACCACAACCTTTGCTTGAAAAAATAGCATGTAAATGTACCAAAGAGTGTACAAAAACTGCGGTTGTTGGAAGATAGGAATTAGTTGTTCAATATTCTGCAAAGGGTGCATGTGCATGGGTACTAATTGTGGGAACTCTAAGATAACTGAGGTGTCAGAGGAAGATATTGAAGCTGATGTTAATGAAGAGATGGACTTTGATTTTGAAAATTTTTTAAATGTCAACGTTTAAATAATTTTAACTGAAGTGATGTTTTCTAAGACTAATGTTTATGTAATTTTTGTAAAAGAAATAATTTTAAATAATACAGGTACAAAAATATCAAAGAATAACTCGGTTTCCATTACATATTATTTAAATATAGATGATACACCATTTTAAAGAACAGAAAGTAAGCCCTCTTTATTGAGCAATATATAGTATATTCATGAACAAGAAAAAAAAAGTTATAATGAGAAATTTCAAAAATAATCTTAAAAAAATGTAGAGAATAATATTTTTTTATATTGGGTATTATATAATATATAATATATAATATATAATATATATTATATAATATATAATATAATATTATATTATATATAATATATAATATATAATATATAATATATATTATATAATATATAATATAATATTATATTATACATATATAATAAATAGTAAATAAATAATAAATATATAATAAAAAATCATTAAAAGTATAAAACCTTGAAAAACCATAATCTCTTTAAAAAAAAGTCGTACAACGTTATACAGTAGACCATTTTAAAGGTAATTGATTTCTATTCCTATTACGTGTACCATTGCATATACCTAAAGTTACGTAGAAAAAAGTTACAGAACAATATTTGCGAAATAACAAGGAAAATTGCCCAAAATTGCTGTGAGTGGCGAACTGTGAAAAATCATATTTCGAAAACTATAAATCCTAATTACCTCTACTAAACAACATTTTAAAGAAGAAATATGTAGGATTTTTTTCTGTAAAGCAATATCTATACCTATATCTTCGTGGACAAAAGTTATGTGACAACAAACAAAATTTCTCTCTTTTGGGTTTCTTTGTGCTTTTTCTTTTGAATATATTTTTGTAAAAAAAGGATCATTGACTTTAAAAAGTGATATTTAGATAGAAAATTTAACCAGGAACAATTTTTATGTAGCTATGTTTGTACCAAAAGTGCATAGAACTCACCCTAATATAACCTGTGCCCATTTCTCAAAAACGCACCCCTATAAATGGTAGCACTCCGCGGTTTTTTTATACATAGATGTCCATTGACCATATGAAATAATAAAACCCCGTTAACGTTGTAGTTCCTTTTAGCTATCTTATTTTGAATATAATCAATAGCCTAGATGTAAGTGCATATTATAGTAGAGCATAGTTTTTAATTCCAAACAATTTTTTAGAATAACAACTTTCAATATTGTGAAAAATAAAAATATTTTATCCTTGAGCGAAATTAATATTTTTTGAAATACCTGGTATAATATCTATATATAAAAAAATTGATATCTAATGGCTGAATCTTCGGTAAGACCACGCAGAATTCTTTTTGAAGAATACCTTTTTCAGTCAGAGTCAGAAATTAATTTATTTAAAAGAACACAAAGACATTAAGAACACTCAAAAAAGAAGAACAAAATGAAAACTTACTAGAAGCAATGCTGAAAATTATAAAACAACTAACGAATGGCATGAAGGAAATAAAGGAAGAACTACATGAACATGCAGAAGATATGAAAAATGTAGGTCATAAGTTAAGGAGATTAAATTAGAACAACACGAATACAAAAGAGAAATACAAGATCTGAAGAAAGTCAATGAACAAGCCATGAAAGAAAAGAAACAACTAAAAAAAGAACTCGCTCTCATGAAAGAAAGAGTGAAAAAATAGAAAAAAAAAAACGAGTAAAAATGTAGTAGTGCGAGGCCTCACAATAAAAAAAGAATGTGTGTGTACTTTGTACGCATGTAAGAAGTTATACTTCTAAATAAGATTTCAATGAAATAGATATACTTTCGGACAGTTTATTTGTATTTTATTTAAAGATTAAATTAATTTTTACTTACTACTTTCCAAAAATTTTTATTAAAACAATACCAAAAATTAAAAACAGATTAGAAAACACCAGGATTTGAATCGGGGACCTCTTGATCTCCAGCCCAACGCTCTACCACTGAGCTATTCCCTTTTGTTTATACGGGCTACAAGATTTCTCAGACATAGTGACAAACATACAAAGTGAATTATAAAATACTTTAAATATTACCTACTTATTATCTTATTCCCGAGGTAGATAAGTCCAAATACACAAAAATTATAATAATAGTTAATTATGATATAAATGTTAAAAGCACAATTTTAAGGCACGTATGTGAAAGATTCGCTTCGCTCATTCTGCAATTCACATAAGTGCCTTAAAAATATACTTTGTAATAAAAAATATACTATATCATACAATATTTTTTTTACAAACGTCTTATATATCAACAACTATAATTTATTCATTCTCAATTACGGGACAATACCTACAAAAACTTTTACTTGAACTTGACTGACATTCCATTTTTATATGTTTCTTGACATTACATCAAAACTGCCTATACTGTCAATACGTAAATCATAACAACTATAGAATAACATATTTTATATATTCTAACAAATTTTAATAGTTTTTTTCTACAAACGTTAAAAAACAATAATACAGTTTAAATTAAATTTAAAAAACATTTTAACCCACCTTTTTCAAATTGCGCAAGTTTTATTATTAATATTAATGTTAATAAATGAAATATAAATATTTTGACTTTTCACAATTTGACAATTCACTTTTAACTGCAGTGCCTTAAAATTTTTAAAGCACTGGTGCTTTAAAGTAGAATTTTTAACGCTCCTATGGAGTGCTATAAATTGCATTTTTAACACGTTTATAGAAAAATATATTTAAATACACTAATATATCCTTTCCACACCTTTTCTGGACAGATACATACATACATTAAAACATTTAGTAACGAACTCCATACTGTCTGTGTGCGCATGCGCGCAGATTAATAAAATTTCACCCTCAATCGCGTCTAAAGAAGTATAACTTCAAAAATAATGGACAGGAAGAATTGCGGAGACGATGAAACACTTTATCAGGACAGAAATAGGCGCTGAAGTAACAGTACACATCGCGAAAAAATTGGGAAAGAAAACATGTTTGGTTGAGTTAAATAGTAGAAAAAAAAAATAATAGAGTAAAAGAAAAGATCTTCATAAACGACGATATACTTACCACTGTTGCGACATTTGCCGATAATACAGCCATTTTGGCGTCCCACACTGACCTAACGTCAGCCTTTGGGAACCTGCAAACTAGTCTAAACAAGGTCCAAAACGGGCTAAAAAGATGGCGTATTAAAGAAAATGGATTGGAATCAACACATGTGACGTTTACCCTCCGCAGAGAAACGTGCCTACCTGTTCAATTTATTGATTGTCAACTTCCACAATCTGATAGAGCCAAATACCTAGAAATGCACCTGGATCGACGACTGACTTGGACAAAACACATATTCTCTTAAAGCGCAAGTAGTGGAGTCAATGAAGGTGGATATGAGTTATTACCTCAGATTTCGTTGAACTTCCATCGATTTTCATAAAAATTGGTGAGTGGTTAAAGGATACCTCAAGGAATAAAGGTGACATAGTGCCAACTTGCGCTTTTTTGCATTTTAGGGGTGAAATACACCACTTTTTTAAAAATGATTTTTTAGATTTCTTAAAGTGCAGTCACTGTAAGTTTTCACTTCCTTTTTCGTTGAACCTTCATCGATTTTCATGAAAATCGGTAAGTAGTTAGAGGATACCTCAAGCAATAAAAAATATATAGCATCAACTTGCGCTTTTGCATTTTAGGGGTGCAATACACCCCTACTTTTTAAATTGTAAAAAATGCAGATTTCCCCATTATGGCGCAAATAATCTTTAATTAAGAAAAATAAATATTTGTTTTATGTTTATGTGCATGAATTACATTTTTTTTAATTTTTCAAACCTTATAGTAACCAAAAATCCGAAAATTAACAAGTCGAAAATCACGAAAACCTTATTCTTCTATATTTCTGAAAGTGTAGTCACTGAATGTTTTCACCCACGATTTCTTTGAACCTTCATCGATTTCCATGAAAATTGTTGATTAGTTAGAGGATACCTCAAAAAACAAAAGTGATATGGCAACAAGTTGCGCTTTCTGCATTTTAGGGGTGAAATCCACCTTTTTTTTAATGATAAAAATGCAGATTTCAGCATTCTGGCTCAAGCAATCTCGTTTAATTAAGTAAAATAAATATGTTTTTACATTTATGTGCATGATTTATAATTTTTATTAATTTTTCAAACCTTATAGCAACCAAAAATCAGAAAATTAGCAAATCGACAATCACGAAAAAATTATTCTTTTATATTTCCAAAAAGGCAGTCACTGAAGGTTTTCACCCCTGATTTCGTTGAACCTCCATCAATTTTCATGAAAATTGGTAAGTAGTTAGAGGATACCTCAAGAAACAAAAATGATGTGGTACCAACTTGCGCTTTTATCCTGGGGGTGGATTTTACCCCTTCTCATGGGTGAACACCATTTTATTCAAAATAACCCCATAATTAGATAGAGAAGTAAATTCTAAGCAAACTTTCTTTTGTCAAGTTTATAAATTTTTTATTTAAATAATATTTCATAATTTAATAAAATATTATTGGTACAGTAAAACCTGCCAATAACCGCAACTAAAAATAGAAAACAATTGGCCGTTATACAAATGTGGCCGCTAATGCTAGGTTTCCTTTTCCACAAATACATAAAATGAAATTGAAAATTTATTTATTTTAGTAATTAAAGCAAATCTAATTAAATATAATTCTACAAACAAACGGAACATAATAAAACTAAATTCAATTTACTACAATATAAAACAATATCAATCTATACGAAAAAACAACTACAAGAAAAACAGAATTTTTGTTTGTTTTACATTTTTTTAGATAAACGAAACATACTAAAACAAATTTAATATAGGTAATACATAATATAAAATAAAACAACATACTATAGCTACTACGAAAAATACGCTTATCACTAAAGTATCGTCGTGCTTTCATACTATATTCAACAAATCCAACTTGGTACGGCCTTTAATTAGATATCGCAAATCACTTTGGCTGATTTTGTCTGCATATATATTATGTTTGAAGAATCCCTTTTTTTTGTGAGACTGGATATAGGACATTTCTCAAGTATGAATTCACATTCATGGTATATCGTTGCTATACAGGGATAATAATCTGTGCAATGTTATGGTACAGGCTACGTTAAATATGAAGTAAATGTGGAAGATATACACTGGTTATTCATTTCAATTTAATTGTTTTTTAATCGTTTACAATATTTAAAATAATTAAAGACATAAAGTTAGGGATTTAAAAAATAAATTCAGTTCTCACTGGCAGGGTGGCAAATAATCAAGTGCCATACAATAGCATTTCATTACAGTGCTCATTACAGGCATTACAGGCTGCTCCGTTTGAGAAAACTCATACTCTCAAACTTTGAGAAAACACTCATTCAGTTTCGACCAACCCTGTATTAGCTAAAATTAAACGTTTTGCTAGATTAATAATTTTTATCAATAATAGACTATATTAAAAATCACTTGAACATAAACTGATTTTCTGATGTCAAATCACTACAATTATACAGGGGGTGAATATTGCTATGAAATTTGAAAAAAAAAACGTAATTATCTTTTAAACTACTTCGTATAACATCACAAAACCTGATATTTTAAGAAATAAAACATAGAGGAGAATCTAAAAATATAAAAATATACAGGGTGTTCCATTAAACAAAAGATAATTTTGTTTCACCCTGTCAATATGGGTGGCCCTGTATATTTGGAAATGTATTTAAATTCTGATATTATCTATGCCCCAATCTCACCTAAATAAACTTTTTTCGTATCTCCTACAACAAACGACTAATTGGACTTCCCACAACCTGTATAAATACATTTTTTCAAAGAAAATGTATTGGTTTTTTTAAAATAACTCAGTTAATTTTTGAAATACGAGATTTATCCAAAAACCATTACGGAGCTAAGTAAAAGGTCTATAACACTGTATTAAACATCATTTTCTAAATCCTTTATTTTTTTTAAATACAAGGGGAAAGGGAAATTTTTTTTAATCGTATTTTTTTTTCAAAAATATGCATTCTAAACCGGTTAAAATTGTTGAAGTTATTACTCATGTTAAAATAAATAAAGTTTTAAATGGGTTACTATAAATTTTAATTTTTTTGGAAATGACGTATGTTTCATTTTTCATTCTTCCCAAAAAATCTGAAAGAGTCCTCTTATTTCCATCATAACTTGCTTAATTTTGATGCTATCGACTTCTTATATAGCTTTTTGATAGTTAACTTTAAGTACTTTATTAAAAGGTTTAGTATCTATATTTAACAAAGTGCATCATTTTCCTGTTATTTAAGCTTGAATACTAAGATTTGAGTACTCGCGGAAAAAAAATATACATTCAATTGCATATGACTCACTTTGTATATGTAATAAAGGATTTTTCGAATAAGGAGCTTATTTATTTTTATATTATCTTCGATTTTGGTAATAACAACTTTTTTAAAGAAACTTATGATTTTTGACTTATTTATGAAAAACTGCTTTAAAACATGGATTTTTTCAGGAAAAATCAAACCTTTGATCTTTAATAACTCAAAAACTCAAAATTTTACTTATAATTTGTCCCTATATCGATTAGTGGTATTATTTTTAATAAAATAATTTCCACCCCCGAGAAGGGGTGGCATCCCCCCCCCCCAGGGTAAAAGCGCAAGTTGGCACCAGGTCACCTTCGATTCTTGAGGTATCCTCTATGTACTTACCAATTTTCATGAAAATCGATGGAGGTTCAACGAAATCGGAGGTGAAAACCTTCATTGACTCCACTAAAGCAACTTGGCCTCAAATTAAGAAACATGTATTGGCTCATCGATCGCAGATCAAAACTCTCCGTAGACAATAAAATATGATTATACAAAACAATCTTAAAACCTGTGTGGACCACACGGCATCAAGCTGTGGGGAACTGCTAGCAACTCCAACATATCCATCTTGCAGAGGTTCCACAATAAAGTACTACGCACTATTGTTGATGCTCCCTACTACGTCAGTAACGAAATCATTCAGCACGATACCCCTTTAGAATCCATCAAAGATGCCATACATCGTTTTAGTGTCAAGTATAGTGAAAAAGTGTCAGTGCACCCAAATCGGTTAGCGGCCCAACTAAACGTTCGCGATGCTAATGAAATCCGTAGGATAAAACGTCTACTGCCATCCGATCTATCTATATCACACATACTTTAGTTTATTTTTTGAAGGCAAATTCACAGGACTACAGTGTTTTTGGTGCCAAAGTTTTTAGAGCTGATTTTAGGTATATTTGGGGTGCTGATTCCGAATATGGCTTTAGTTTTGCCCTATCAGCTCTAGTTTTCAAGATAACGTAGGTCATGCCATATTTTACGCATTAAAATACGAATATGCTGATATGGATATACTAAATCGGAATAAAAATTACAAAATTAGAAAAAAAAAAGTATATCTTAAGGCATTTAACAACAATAAAACCTTTTGTACAATAAAACAGATATACAACTAGTTTTGAGAAAAAAATCTAACAAAATAGAAAAAAAATTTCTTGACGAAACGAAAGCTTCGCTTGCGCGATTTCCTGGAATGAACTTTTAAAAAGTTTCTCTTCAAACTCCAGCAAGAATCTGCCATCATATGGGTGTCCCATATTCCTTGGTAGCGGTCCTCCATGGTTTTTATGTCTTGCTGAAATCTCTCACCTTACTCCTCACTTGGGTCACCTAAGTTTTCAGGGAAACGGTCCAGGTGGCTGTGAAGATAGTGGACTTTGATGCTAATATTACATCCGTGATTGGAAATTATTCAGCAAACGGTTTACCAGCTCAGCATAGTTTTCACTTTTGTGATTTTCCAGAAAATTTTTCATAATATTCACAAATGAAAGCCAAGCTTTTATCTCTTTCTCATTCATTGACCCCACAAAAGTCGGATCCTTTGTAAAAAGTCTGATCTGTGGTCCATCAAAGATACCAGATTTAAGTTTTTCCGTACTTATCTCGGGCAGCTTCCTTCCTATGTAGGCGAATCATGGTCCATTAGAATTAAGTCCCTTAACGATTAACTTCATTAGGCGTAGCTTAATATGGAGGGGTGGTAAGATTATTTTCTCTGGTTCGACTAAAAACTGGGCAATAATGTTCTTTCTTGCTTAAATAAGGCATAATACAATGAGAACAACAAATATATTGAGGAAGAAGTTTAATTAACAATGTATATTCCTTTGAATAGCATATTCTTCATTATCTCACATATTAAAACTACTAATTTCGGAATGTGCCATATCCATAAAACTAGAGCTGATACAAAAAAAACGAAATCCATATTATGATTTATCGCCCCTAATATAGTAAAAATCAGCTTAAAGATTCACGGCACCAAAACAAATTTTTTTTTCTGCAGACCTGTGTTACTGTAAAATCATACTAACAATGTTTAACTTAGGTTTAGATATATTTAAAAGAGATTATTCATTGGAATAATACTCTACATGTCATCAGCTTCATTGTCAGAAAAAACGCTTATTGCCTAATAGGCAGATTGCATATCTCTCAAGGAGTTAATAAAAAAAATAAACGACGACATGACAAATGTAGAAAGAGATATACAGGCAAAAATCAGAAACTATGCAAAGAAAGAAAGAACAAAAAGAAATCAAGGTAATATTGAACTTCCAAAGGTATTTATCGACAATGGAATATTTGGTGTATTTGCGGTTTTCCTATTTCTCTTTAGACCTGAGATACATTCACCCAAAAAATATGCCCTGTTGTACCTACCCAATGCTATAGATGTCTTATGGGTGGTCCAAATGCACAAAGTATACCGATTCTGAATCGGCCCTGACCCCCTCTTGAAACATAGACAAAAAAAAAAAGAATGTGTGTGTGTACTTTGTACGCGCGTAAAAAGTTATACTTCTATTATATGATTCCAACGAAATTAATATACTTTAAACAGTTTATTTATATTTTATTTAAATATTAAAATAATTTTAATATTTACTACTTTTCAAAAAATTTTATTAAAACAGTACCAAAAATTAAAAAAATAAAAGAATAAAACACATACAAACACATTGAAAAATGCCACAAATGATTTCTGAAAAATAACTGTCGGAAATCTTTTTAACTAAATAAGTATTTTCTGAAAAAAAAAATTATATATTAAATATACTAACAATCATAAAATGTATAAAAAAATAAAATAATAAAAGTTTCTATTTGGAGACATGCATCATGTGGGAAGGTCGACTAACTAAGCGGTTTAAACTTCTGACAGTTCTGAATTTAACCAAATTATTTTGATTTTTGTAGAATTGAAATATTAAAATACAACAAAACATAGAGTAAGGAAACACTATGTTAGGTGAATAATGGTAGGAATTTTGATGGTAATCAAATTATGTAAATTAAGCCATTACATACTATTTTGGTAGGTTCATTTTAAATTTTACAAATAGGTAGGTATCTATGTAATCTTTTATTACGATACTGAAACATTTACAACTATTATTACGTACCTGTCGCTTTTAAAAACTATTTAAAAAGTCACTACAATAATTATAAACTTGCTTTTTTCTCTGCCATCAAAACAATAAAAACTACTATACACAACATTTGTTTATCCATAATCTCCATATTGAACAATTATTGACAGATGATTTTAACACCCAATCAGATCCCGTATAACGTTTGAGCGACTAATACCATACTTTCGGTGTGTGCATGCGCCCAGAAAAATAAAAATTCACCCTCGTGCCTAAAGAAGTATAACTTCAAAAATCAGATCGGTATAACTTTTCCACACACATACACGTACATATGCACACATTTCCACAAACATTTCGCCCTTTTGAAATAGAAATTGAGTACAATTTCTGAGCTCGGTAACTTTTCAATGATATAACCGATTTTCAAAATTAGACATGCGATGGAAAGGTAACGAAGTAGCACCGAACGGGTTTATTAAGTCTTTTAAGGATGTTTTAAAACCGTAGAAGAAAACTAAAATTAAAACCGTTTCGTTTTTAAGTAAACCTTAAGGTTGCAATAAAACCGCTTTCAGTATAAAAGGGCCCACTCTGAAAGAGGTCAATAAAACCAAAAAGAATAACCTTCTTAAAATTTTGTTTTCCTAAGGAACTGGTTTTAAAGCTGCTGTGAAGGTGCTTTTAAAACCATGTTAAAAGACACTTGAAGTGCAGTCAGTTTTATATCAAACTTAAAAATGTTTCTTAAATGGACACTTTTAAAGACACTTTACCATATTAAATGATTCTTTAAACCCATTATACTATATGCATAGGGCCTATATGTCAATAAATTTTTACATGTGTTATGATAGGTAGATACGTATTTGCAACCATAAAATAATAAAAAGTACTTGGTTATTTCGGACTGTCAAGGTAGAAAAACACTTGCGCATCCAAATTTATTGATAATGTTAACAAAAATAGGTCTAAATAAGTCACGCGTCCTAAAATTTCTGACTTTTGGCCATTAAAAAATGAAAGTAATAAAAAAATTTAAATCCAAAAAATATTAATTTGAAAGAAAAATAATTTTATCTACAATTTTAATGTTTTAGTGTTAAAATAAATCGAATTTATGTCTTTAAGTCGCTTATTTATAATTTTATGTAAGCCTTATATTTTAATCTATCATGGCTTTCGGCATCTCTAGAAAGCTATATGGCTGAAATCTAAATAAAACTATTTAGTCTATCGACAGAGAATTGTTACAATCAAATGGTTTTATTTTATACCCTTCCAAGAGCATAGATCCTACATAAAAGCAAGGTTTTCTTGGAATTAAAACCGTTTAGTTTTAATGCTGCTGTAAATAATGCCACTCGGTTTTAATGTGAATCTAACCTAAAATTGAGGCGTCGTAGTGCTGTATGTGTTGTATTTTTCGTTTAAAGTGAGCAGTTTGTTTATATTTTAAGTACTTGCGACTTATTTCTTCCATACTAACTGTACTTCCACTTTTTACAACACACTACACCACTGTTTCGCTCTAAAACAAATGGCCAACAATTTTGGACATGAAAGAAGAGGGGATGAGTTTAGTTTTCTTGTTTCTAACAAGAAGCATAGTTAAGTCTTTACGATAACCAAATTGATTCAGTTAAGATCGTTTAGTTTTAATATAGCCTACTAATTGCTTTTAGGAAAGCAACTTTTAATAAAACAAAAAAAATAGTTTTAAGGCATATGTTTTACTGACATAATAGTTTTTAGACCAAGTAGTTTTAATAATAGGTTATATTAGTCATTTTAGGAGAATATTTAAAGCTGCAATAAAACTAAAAGGTCACAAACTAGATACTAATAAAACCAAATAGTCCGGAGGTTCTCCATAAAACTGATTAGGTTTAAAGTAAACTGGGAATAAACCATTTTAAAACTACAATAAGACAAATTATCTATTAAGATTAATTAGACTTATTTGATACTCTTATTAGATACTTTAAGACTAGTGACAAATGCTTAACAGTTTTAAAGTTCTGGCAGTAGGTACAGTTACGGTCATTGAATAGTTTACAGGTTTACGTATCTAAGAGCCGATTTTTTAAATTATTACCTCGTTTAAACTCACCTTTTACGTCAAAGTGACGTTAACAGTGGTGTATCTAGAATATGTTATTTAAAATTAAAAAATAAAAATAATTTAAAAATATATTTTACAAAGTTTAACTAAATGGAAAGTATAGAAAAAAGGTTTTTTTTTTGAATGGAATGGATTATGGGCTTAATAATGAAAACAAGGAAGTCTGGTTTGAAAATACCGATTTTATTTTATAGCTATCCAAAATTATCTAATCTTTGTTTGATTTTCCATATGCACATATTATATGGCTCATGTCCAAATCTGCAGCAATTTGTCTTAAAAACCAACCTTCTTCGAGTTTGGCAATTGCTCTTGCTTTTGTGCATCATTCATATTCATTATAACCATTTTGGAGGAGTTTGATATCGTTATTTTATGTTTCAACACTCGCGAAATTTTTGACAAGCATTGACTTTTTGACTTTGACATTTATGAAATCCGTACGATACTGCAATTTTACAGTTTTACAATATAAAAATTAAGGTGTAAACTAATCAGTGATCGTAACTGTACATCTACAAGGAAACTTTAAAACCATTATCTTCTTATTTACCACAATAAAACCTTTATAAACCTTACCTAAAACTAAAATGTTTTTATTGTGCTACTTGGGTAATGATCAAGACTATCAGAAGCCGCAGAGATAGGGATATAAATTTTTGGGGATGATTAATATATGGATGGGCGAGTCTTTTTCTAAACTTTAAGATGGAATTTTTCGAGAGGGATCGAAAATTTTTTGTCACTATATATAGGGTGAGGCAGATAACTGGCCTATTAGAAATATCTCGAGAACTAACGGCAATAGAATCATGAAAATTGGACTGAAGCGGTTTTGAAGGATGATCTATTAAATGAAAATATTTTAATCTCTTTTCAACTTCCGGTTATATCGGAAGTTGCTTATAACTTCGTTTTTTTTTAATGAGACACCCTGTATATTTTTACATTATTGGATTCTCCTCAATATCTTCTTTCTTAAAATATGAGGTTTTGTAATATTATACAGGGTATTTTAAAAGATATTTACGTTTCTTTATTAATTTCGTAGCAATATTCACACCCTGTAGAATTGTAATAGTTTGACATTAAAAACTCTGCTTACGTTCAAGTGATTTTTAATATATTCTACTATTGTTAAGAATCATTAGTATGGCTAATTTTGAAATTTTAGTATACAGGGTTGGTCGAAATTCGGAATGAATATTTTGTGAGTTTTCTTAAATGGAACACCCTGTATTTTAGTATTGTAATGAAATGATATTTTATGGTACTTTTTTATTTTATAAGTATTCCCTATACCAAATTGCTTTAATTTGAGAGTTATTGATGATTCAAGCTAAACATTAATTGCAACAAAAAATACGTAAAATTTTATTAGGTTGGCCGTGAAAAAAATCAGTCACAAATAATTTTTCATAAATAAATACATATTAATCCAGACTGATCCTTAAAATTACCAATAATGGTTTAGCAATCAAAATACCTACGTAGGTAAGATTGTTGGTGCGATTAACAATTAAGCACAAATTAAAGCAGTTAGGTATAGGGAATGCTTAAGAAATAAAAAAGTACCATAAAATATCATTTCATTACAATACTAAAATACAGGGTGTTCCATTTAAGAAAACTCAGAAAATACTCATTCCGAGTTTCGACCAACCCTGTATAATGAAATTAAAAATTTAGCTATACTAATGATCCTTAATAATAGTGGACTATACTAAAAATCATTTGAATGTAAGTAGAGTTTTAGATGTCAAACTACTACAATTCTACAGGGTGTCAATATTGCTACGAAATTAATAAAAAAACGTAATTATCTTTTAAAATACCCTGTATAACATTACAAAACCTTATATTTTAAGAAAGAAGACATCGAAGGGAATTAACAAATCTAAAAATATACAGGGTGTTTTATTAAAAAAACGAAGTTATAAGCAACATCCGGTATAACCGGAAGTAGCAAATATATGAAAATATTTTCATTAAATAGATGACTCTTCAAAACCCCTTAATTCAAATTTTCATTATTTGTTGCTTTAGTTCTCGAGATATTTCTAATAGGCCCTTTATTTGCCTCACCCTGTATAGTGTCGCATGTAGGGGCCTGTGCGTCACTGGCGAGAACTACCGTTCTCTGGTCAACTATTCTCTCTGCAGTTAAAAAAGAATGTGTGTGTACTTTGTACGCACGTAAGAAGTTATAGTTCTATTATATAATTTCAACGAAATAAATATACTTCACAGTTTATTTGTATTTTATTTAAATATTAAACTAACTTTAATTTTTACCTACCACTTTCAAATAAAATTTATTAAAACAATACCAAAAATAATAAAAAATATATAAATCGTCCGGGATTTGAACCGGCGACCTCTCGATCTCTGGACCAACGAAGCTATCAAGCCCTGTGTAGCTGACGTCTCAGATATAATTATACATCACGGTGACAAATAGATCAAGTGAAGGATAAAAATATTCTAATAGATACTTTATTATCTTACTCCCGAGGAAGACAAATCCAAAGACAAAAATGATAATAAATATATTTAATAAAAATACTAATATATTCTTTTAATGACTTATTTCTGCTGATACATACATAACTTGAAAGATTAGCAACGAACTACATACTGTCTGTGTGCGCATGCGCCCAGAATAATAAAATTTCACCCTCGCGCCTGAAGAAGTAGAACTTCAAAAATGCAACCCTTAAAACATCAACATTGAAGGCTGATGAAATGGTATGGTAATGATAACCATGGAAATGATAACTTAATTGAAGACCTTTGAAATGTGGATCTACTGGAGAATCCTCAAAATTAATGTAGATTGCATACCCAAAATGAAGAAATGTTGCATAGTGTAGGCAAAGAATGGGAACTTTTCAATACAACCAAAGCTAGAAAAACATTATACCCATGTCACATACTAAGGAATTATAAATACCAATATGCTCAATTAAGAGCGAAATGAATGATAAAAGGACAGAAAGGACTAGGAAAGAAAACAATCTTGCCAAAGGAACATCCGGCAATGAACAGCGCTAAATTTTGATATATTATGAATAAGGTCAGCTGAACACAGACAATAAGTTGCAATAATTACTGTAGTAGCAAACCTCCATTAAGGAGAGGGCACTTTAAGAAGAAGATGTCTTACTCATCAACACAGTCTTTTATCAACCGCCTAATATGAAACGAATCTCTTTAGAAAGCATACCCTAACCCTAAAGCATTGACTTAAGAGCGTAGGCGCCAAATTTAGGCTCCAATGCTTTTTAAATGCATTCATTTTTTTTCGAATCCTAGTTTTCGAAGAAAACTAATACATATTTTTGAAAAATTTAAACACAGAATGAAAGATTACATTATCAGCGATAAGAAAGTCCCTCAGAATAACCAAATAGTTTCTTTTGAATGAGATATTCGAAATTAAAAATCACACTATTTTTTCTCTTTTTTGTGACCCCTATAACTTTTTAAAATAAACATTATAGAAGATTTTAGGGACTTTCTGTCCTCGATAGTAAGGCAATCTTTCATTCTGAGTTTCTATTTTTCAAAAATACTTATTGATTTTCTCATAATTCGAAAAAAAAAATTAATGCATTTAAAACAAATTAGCGCGAAGTTTTGCGCCTACTCCTTTAATAACAGATATTATGAAGGCGCTTTATCGTTGACAGTATAAAAAGTTTAATTGGTAAAATTTTTGAGCTGTGAATTTTTTTTGTTATTAATTATTTTTAATATTTAACGAATTCAAAGTGTTAACAATAAAACAATAAATGATGTAATGTTTATAATCACGACCGACGTCCTAGGTCTAACCACTAAACGACAAATTTTAGAAAATTTATACTTACTCATCAACATCGTCTTATGTTACACGATTAACTTAACTATTTATTTATTATAATATATATTTTTAGTATTAAGTATTTTAATCTACAGGGTGTCCCAAAAGTAGTGGAACGGTCGAATATTTCGCGAACTAAACATCGGATCGAAAAACTGAAAAATACGTGTTCAATCATTTTCAAAAATCTATCTAATGACACCAAACACCAAGCCCCACTACACCTCCTGGAGGTGGGGTGGAGGGTAACTTTAAATTCTCAAATGGAAACCCCTAGTTTTTCTTGCAGATTTGGATTCGTTACGTAAAATTAAGCAACTTTTATTCAAGACATTTTTTCGAACTGTGGATAGATGGCGCTATAATTGATAAAAACGATTTATCCTGATACCATATTTAAATTATAGAAACGGTCTAATATCTCGAGAAATACACTTCCAAATGAGAAACCAAAAAAAAAAGGTTTTTAATAATTTTCGAAAATCTATCGAATAACATTAAACATGACCCTCCAACCCCCTGGAGGTGGGGTGGGGGTAACTTTAAAATCTTAAATAGCATCCCTCACTTTTTATTACAGATTTGGATTCGTCATGAAAAATTAAGCAACATTTATTCGAAACATTTTTTAGAATTGTTGATAGATGGCGCTTTAATTGGAAAAATACGATTTATTAGCGCCACCTATCAGCAATTTTAAAAAATGTTTCGGATAAATGTTGCTTAGTTTTTCATGACGAATTCGAGTCGGCAATAAACAGTGGGGGTTGCTATTTAAGATTTTAAATTTACCCCCCACCGCGTCTCCAGGGGGTGGGTTGGAGGGTCATTTTTGGTGTTTATCGATAGGTTTTCAAAAAATATTAGAAACCTGTTTTTTGGTTTCTGATCTGGAAGTGTATTTCTCGAGATATTAGACCGTTTCTATAATTTACCTATGGTATCAGGATAAATCGTTTTTCCCAATTATACCGCCATCTATCCACAGTTCGAAAAAATGTTTTGAATAAAAGTTGCTTACTTTTACGTAACAAATCCAAATCTGCAAGAAAAACTAGGGGTTTCTATTTGAGATTTTAAAGTTACCCCCCACCCCACCTCCAGGGGGTATAGTGGGGGTTGGTGTTTGGTGTCATTGGACAGATTTTTGAAAATGATTAAATACGTATTTTTCAGTTTTTCGATAAGATGTTTAGTTCGCGAAATAGGGTAAAAGCACCAGTTATTGGCCTCTTAGGCCGATGCCACATTATGCGTTTTGACCGGATGCGTTTCCGACGCATCCGGTGAAAACGCATAGTGTGACAGATCGGTCCAGTTGCGTTGGAAGCGGATGCGTTTTGAGTCATCGGTACGCGCTTACTACCTGCACCAGGCTAAACGCATAGTGTGACAGGTCGGTCCGGTTGCGTTGGAAACGGATGCGTTTTCACCGCATCCGTTCAAAACGCATAATGTGGCATCGGCCTTAAGGAGAGCACGTCGATATATCTATGAAATGTTTTGTCACTGTGGCCTATTATAACTATTTTTAACATCATGGAATTTTATTATTATTTCTACATATTGTAAAATTTTATTATGTTAATCTTTCAGGTCTGAAAATATTTTATATGTGTTCTTTTGTAAACGTGCAAATGAACCAGTTATTGGCCATCCTGATCTAGTTATTGACACCATATATGTTAGTGTCACCAAATAATTCTTAAGTTAAAATAAGTAGATAGGTAGGTGTTTGGGTAAGCAAGGATTTTGTGATGAGTGTGGACACAAAAAAAAAGATACAGTAAAACCTGTCAATAACGGTCACTAAAAATGATAGAACTATTGGCTGATATAACAAGGTGGCCCCTAATACCAGGTTTTGTAGTACACAAATTTTGGTTTGGAAAACTTTGAGACTGGCCGGCTAGTTCAGGTGGCCGGTTTTTACAGGTGGCCGTTAACACAGGTTTTACTGTATGTCAAAGTAAATTTTATTTGTTATTCTTATTTATTTTTTATCTGACAAGATTCGCAAACATATACTTGATCTGTGTCGCCATAGAATCTTGTTATGCAAGTTACATGATATGTTCTAAGACACATTTGGCATCTAATGCCTTCCTTACACTCTGTAATATTTAGTACACATAGTTAACACACACCTTTAGAGACTTTTTGATTTTTAAAATGTGATGGAATGTTTGATACCAAGTTTGTATTTTTAAAACGCGGAAGAACGTTTGATACCAAGTTTCAATTCTTCAATAATTCAATTTTTCAATAATTTTTGTTGAGGACTGATTTGTATTATCATCAAATAATTTCCGTTTGGGTACAACTTTTTTCTCAGGGCTTGGAGATTTAGTGTGGGTGAGAAATATTTTCGGAGATAATCTCAAATTCGCTTCTGGTGTAGGTGAATGCTTGAAAATGTCAAGATTATCTTGGTTATTTACAGAGCTTGATGATTTTGTGTGAGAATGAAATTCTGGTGTAGGAACTTTGATAAATTCAGGTAGTGGTGGCTCAAAAACCGCAGTATTGTTACTTCTACTTTCCTGGTTTAGAGGAGAAAACACTTTCAATGCTTTTTTTGTCTTTTCTGGGTATTTTTCAATAGGAAATTGAACTTTTATACCCTTTTTTAATTTTATTGAGGTCATTTCTATGGGTTGTCTACTTTTCTCTTCAGACTTGTTAAAAGTTTTAGCTAACTTTTTGGGTTTTTTATTATTCGAGCTTTTTATTTTCTTTTGATTTTCTTTAATAAATTGTTTTTTCTTTCTTTCAAGTTTCCTCTGTTCCGTTTTACCCTCTTCTAATTTTTTTTCCATTTTTTCTTTTTCTATTTTTCTTCTATCTGATGAAGTTAGAACAAATGGAAGCTTTTGAGTTTGCTTTTTTCCTTTTCGTGCTGGAGTATCTGGCCATATTAAGTAAGTCGCAATAGATTTATGTGTAGCATTTACAGATATATTTTCAGAAATGTTAACGGATTTCTCGGGTTTCTTTGGTTTTTTGATCTTCTTTAACCGTTTTCGTCACACTTGATTCAGCTTCATTTTTATATTCTTCTATTCCTTGCATGTTGAAAATTTCATTCTCGGGTACTATCAAGGTTTCGTTCTCCATTTCAGGAATGTTTACTATTTCAGTATCATCTATTATTACAGGTATATCATTTATATCGAAAATTACTTCACTTGTGTCTAAAAATTCTACTTCTTCTTCTAAAATTTTTTCTTGTTCGTCCTTTGTAGATATTTCTACCGAGAATTTTTCTGTAAATGTTGAAAAGATTTGTTTCAATATTAGGTAATCATCAGATTGAGTTTTACAATTATTTCGACATAGCTGTTTAATTTTGTCATTACCAAATATTTCACAAAATTGTTTATAAAAAATTGTTGTATTTGGATCAATAAGTGTTGGTAAATCATTGTGCTCATCCAGATTATCTTCAGTTTAAAATTCTTTCCCAAGACATTTTGAATAGTCAAGAGCAGAAGAATTCTAAACAAATATACCGCATGCCCTAAACCCACTTCTGATAACATCAGGATTTAACCTATCTATAGCAGATTTTAAAACAGAGGCAAACTGTACTTTCGTCAAGACTTTTTGGGGGTTGTTTCTCCTAAACTGAAGCACAGCTTTGTTCCAAAAAGTTTTTAGAGGCTTAAATGCAGCCACATCCGCTGGTTGCATTAATCTCGTGGCATTAGGATATAAAGCTACTAAAATAATTTTCAAATCTGTACAAACTTGACTTGTCTGTACAGTTAAATGGGTTTTATGCCCATCAGCAAAAAGTATCACCGGACGTGTAATATTATTTCGATCTAAATAAGGGTTAAATATATTTCCAATATATTCATAAAAGTTTTTGTTGTCCATCCAACCATTTTCTGTTAAACCAATACCCCACGAATTTGGCACAGCACTTAATATATCATTTGGCAATCTTTTATGGGGATAAATTATCATAGGAGGTAAAATATTGCCTATTGCAGAAAATGTGAACATAACTGTTAAGTTAACCTTTGGGTTATGTTCAATTTCATAGACGTTTCTGGAACCCTTCATAGCCAAAACCTTTTTATTTTTGGGACATAAATAAAAACATGTCTCGTCACCATTAAAGATTCTTGTTGGGTCTTGAAGAACGTCTGAAATTCCTTTTTTATCTAGATAAGATTTTATGTTGTCAAACCATTTGGTAATATCTCTTTGGTTAATGTTTGAACTTGCTGATGTCACTCCCTCTGAAGTCCTTAGCGAAATGTTGGGATTGCGCTTTAGAAATGCTGATAGCCATGTTCTACCTGGTCTATTTTCAACAAATGGATTAACTCTAGGTTTACTCTCTAAAAATGATTTAACGGAGTCCTTAATGTCATCAACACGAACAGGAAATCCTCTATTTTGGCAATGAAAAACCAAGCGTTTCAGTTGTTCCTCTTCATCCTTCGAAAGAAATGGATCTGGTCCATGCGTTATTTTGTTATGAAATTTTTCACTTTTCCGGTAACTTATAGTGGCTCTGGGAATATTAAAAATTCTTGAGGCTTCTCGCTCACTCATACCATTTTTAATTAACTCTAAAGCTTTTTTAACATCGTCTTCGGAATACTTTTTTTATAATTGTTTTCAGTTTTAGATCGTTTTGGCATATTTTCTAAAACAATTTATAATAATTAGTTATTGGCCACACATAGAACACTAGTTATTAACATATGTCAATCACTAGATTCTTACAAAATATGATGTTTCAGTTATTGGCCATCTAGGCCAATAACTGATACATTGATAATTTCATGCATTAGTAGTTGGCCACCTTAAAATTTACGTTATTTGAATAAATAACGTTAAATTCGTTATGCAATTTGAAGCAGGACATACACTATATTCTCACAAAAACATAAAACATAAAGTAGAAAATGAATTGCAGTATATAGTACTTACCAACCAACACAAGTTTCTCTTGGTAAATAACAAAATTTCGGTTGAAAACTAGCGGCACAGAACGAGACTTGTCTCGTTAAACATCGAATACTAACTAAAATGTAATGGTTAACTTGAAACTAGATGTGTCATACTCTAGGAGACATGTTGCCAAACTTAAAAAAACTGGTTAGAATTAACAAAATACCAACATTTTCCTAATTCTAATTAAAACATATTAGTAGGCCAATAACTAGCACATGACCAACAAGTGGTGCCTTTACCCTATTCGACCGTTCCACTACTTTTGGGACACCCTATATATTACGTATTTTATTTTTATAAAATACTTAATTGATATTATTTCATTTACAACACTTAATATTTACAAAACAATTGATACAAAAAAAAAAACAATTAACTAAAGCAGATCCAATTTATTTATATGTAATTACAATTTCTTTGTAATATGTATAATTTCGAAAATATATTCTTCGCATCCCAATTTCTCCTCCAATGTTCTCAAAACCATTGATTTGCCAAATATACCAAATATACCTGGTAGAGGAGGAGGAGTAGCGGCCTCTTAGAGCCTTCAGCCTTATGCATCAATTTTGGCATACCTTCTGTTATTCCTGTTGCTTTAAAACCAAGAAAGGATTACAACAAGATGACTCACTACCAACAATTGTATTCAATCTTACATTGGACGGAAGAGTCAAGAAAAGCAGAATACACATCTAAGAAACGATATTTAAAATCGACCATTATTAGCTACAAGCAAGGAAGAACTACAAAAGTTAACGAAAAGCATAACTATAAAGAGACCCAAAAAGAAGTGAAGACAGAGGATGTGATAATGGGAGAGACGCAGAAAGAAAAAGAAAAGAAAATATCATATTACAAATTGATAGAGAAAAAACATACTCGGTAAAAAGAGTCAAAGTAAATAATTACCTGGAAGTCAAAATAGATAAAAATGGTCATAATGAGCAGGAAAAAGGCAAGAATAGTCAAAGGAAATAAAAAAGTATGGAGCATACAGACCTATATGGTCACATAAATACATTTCCCATGGAAAAGAATAGAAGCAAATCGAAATGATTGGAGAAGCTTGCTGATGGCGGCCAAGAACCAGTTTGGGCTGTAGTGCCATTGGATGGATAGAAAATAAAATTTAATCAGAAATGTAAACGTTCTAGCCCTGTTGAACTTATAGTCAAAGTAATGAAGCTTAAAATAGGACAAAACCTCGCAATTTTTGCAGAATGGATCGATTTCTTTGAAAATTTAAGAAATAAGTAGTGGATAATCCAAGGATAAAAATGTATATGATGCCGAAAGGCACTTTTACCTTGGGGGTGGTTGCCGCCCCATCTTGATGGTGGAAATTTTTTATTACATTTTGACCGCAAAAGTTAAATTCAATGTTTTTAACAAGTTTTCTGCTAATAGTCTATGCGCCAAATAGAGGTCACCGTGTCCTTTTCAATTCTGATGGACAAACTCAGTAGTTTTTTATGGATTTTTGGCTGCTGATTATGAATTTCGAGGGTGGATTTCGATCCGAGTGGTCAAAGAATTGTTACAAAAAATTTAGTTGTTTATAAATTGTTTATAAGGCTCTGGATCATAAACTAAAAGAGATAAAAAATAATTTTTCAACTAAAATTTGTTCGTTAATAAAAAACGAAGAAAAAAACGTTTACTAAACTTGAATCCAATAATAAGAACTCAAGATATTGTAAAATTAGCGCACAATGCAAATTGCAAATTGCAAAGTAAGTATTTTTCGAAGCTTTATCGACCGTAACTCGGCTTCTACGCGTGAAAATGAGCCATAGAGGGTCTCATTTTAAAGTTTAATGAATATGCTCCCAAACAAAGTTTGTTAGATTACTTTGTATTCATTGGTTTTAAAGTTATATTCGTTTGAAATTAAAATTTTCTTAAAAAAATTGTACATTAATTTGTTTATAAAAGTTTCAAGCAAAGTTGAGCTATAAACATTTATACTTTAATTGACAATAATGATAGAAAAACTTAAAAGGAACATTTGAGCTTAAGAAAATGTTCGTATGTTTATTTTTGGCCAAGATATCGATATTTTAATAGCGCGCTCTGAGGCGCAAAATTGGCTCACCGCGTAAAGGTTCACGCGCTAACTTCTCGATGCAAATTATAATTTCTATGTATATATACGTTATCTTCATTTTTCATTTTTGAAGATCCTAATAAAATTGTATCATATAATTCTTATAATTAAATCATCATACTGTACCTCGCATCACTTTTCATTCTATTTACTTCTCTATATTTGTCTTCTATTTTTTGTACTAAATGAGAAAAAAAAAAACATTAAAAACTGATATTTCAGAAATATTACTAAAAAGTAAGTTGATATTATTTATTAGTACTATTTTTACAAACAGTATCTTTCGTGCATCTGCATCGAGATATACAGAGAATCTCAGCTTTTCTACATCTGCATAAGTTCTTAGAGCAATTTTTACAGTAACATGGTGGTCAAGTCTGCTCTTGTAAGCAGTAAAACTAAAACTTTCTAGGGCTTTAGAGTCTAATTATCTATATGATATCCATATAAAGTGGATCTAGTTCTTTTGCAACATCATTAAGGCACGTGAATTGTGTGTATGCCGCCACAACATAAATGCTCGTTTTATATGCAATGATGATGGTGTAAAAGTACTCGAGCCATTTTTATATGGATATCACATATTGGCTCATTTGCATGCGTAGAAGCCGAGTTACGATCGATAAAGCGTCGAAAAATACTTACATACTTGACTGTGAGTACTTACAAACATTTTAAAAAGCTCAAAATGTTTCTTTTGAGTTCTTTTATCATTATTATTAATTAAAGTATAAATGTTTATGGCTCAAAATTACTTGATACCCATATAAACAAATTAATGTACAATTTTTTCAAGAAAATTATAATTTCAAATGGGTATAACTTTAAAACAAATGGAGATAAAGTAATTTAACAAGCTCTCTGTTTGGAAGCATTTTAACAAAGCTTTAAAATGAGACCTTTTAAAATGAGCGTAGAAGTTAAGTTACGATCGATGAAGCTTTCGACAAATACTTATTTTGTAATTTGCAATTTTCATTGTGCACTAATTTTACAATATCTTTAGTTCTAACTGTTGTATTTTAGTTTAGTATACTTTTTTTTTTATCAACGAACAAATTTTATTTGACACATTCTTTTTTATCTCTTTTAGTTTAGGAGCCAGAGCCTTATAAACAATTTATAAACAATTAAATTATTTATAACAATTTTTTAACCACTCGGATCGAAATCCACCCTCGAAATTCGTAATCAGCAGCCAAAAATCCATAAGAAACCGTTGAGTCTGTCCATCAGAATTGAAAAGGACACGGTGACCCCTCTGGCGCCTAGACTATAATAACTCCAAAAGTTTTCGATTTATCAAAACAACTTTACTTAACAAAAATGTACCTTTTAAAAAATAAACAAAACCTTCTTTAATTTACTTTAAGACCAATAGTAATCGAGCTATACTTTATTATATGTTAGCTCTTCTTCGTCAAATGCTATATTGTAGTTTCAAAGTCAAAAGACGGGAAAACTATGCATTTTTAGAGGATAATTTGTTTAAACTAACTTAAAGTACTTATATTTAAAGTAGGTACTAATTATTTAAAAATATCTATCTCCAAAAATAAAAAAGTCTAGCTCAAAAATTAAGTGATATAAAGAAAATAATGTCAGTCCCTATTTCTTTAGCAAAAAATTGATTGGAAGCAACCTCTTAATCACCACCCTAATTAACATTAATCATTGACCTTATTTGGTCTTCTTTATTTATTGAATTGTTAATAGGTTCTAGAAGTTTGACTGGCTTAGAATAATTAGTTTTTAAATAAATGGAGTTAAAACCGAACGACGAATTTTTGTAGTTTGGAAAAAATGGCTTTATCTTCAGAATAAAAATATTAGCTTTAGTGATACGAAAAAAATGTTTAAATACAAAATTGTAGCTTATTTAATTCCCAAGAACCCAGTTTGCAAAAATTTTTCCTACGTCAAAAATTGAGTGAGCTATTGATAATTAAAACTTGTAATAACATGCAAAAACCACCTTTACCAACCCTTTCAAAGTCGCCTTCCTTTGCGACTAAGGATTTTAAAAAGATTTAATGTTAACAGGCTTATAGATCTTGTAAAAACCTACAAAAATCTGTTTTAACAAACTTTATAAGATAAAAATAAAAAATTACTGTTAAAAAATCAATATATTTTTCTGAAAAAAAAGGGAGACAAAAGGGGAAAAAAGACATTTTTATGTATTATTAAGATTCTAGAAGTTTTAATGGCTTACAATAATTATTTTTTTTTTTTAAACTGAAGTTAAAAAAGGAATAACGAATTTTTGTAGTTTTGTAAAAAATGCAATTTTCTTCAGAATAGAAAGATTAGCATCAGAGATACGAAAAAATGTTTAAATACGAAATTGTAGGTTATTTATGTTCCAAGAACTTGTTTTGAAAAAATTTTTTCTACGGTAAAAATTGAGTGAATCGTAAATGAGTATTATTGAAAAACATTGTTTTTTTCGATATAAAAATATCACTTTCAATAGCGAATAAATCGAAAACTTAATTTTTTCAAAAAAATATATAGAACAGTTTTTGTTTCGAATGGATGTTTTTAACAACTTTTTCTGTCAAAATAATATTTAAAAAATTTCCACCTCCGATATAGGGTAGCAAGCACCCCATGGTAAAAGCGCTTTTGGCATCATATAGATTTTGATCCTTGGACTATCCAATAGTTATTCTCAAATTTTAAAGCAAATCGATCCATTCTGTAAGAATTGCGAGGTGAAAAGCTTTCGGAAAATTAATAAATAAATAATTATCCGATGAAATGTATAAAACTTGCTCCGTCTGCATGAAGTCCAAAAACCTTTTGCGCAGTCAGGTCAAACAATGTTAAATTTAACTATTTTTCAAAAATAATGATATATTGGGTTTATATTCATGTATTTCCATTATTCAAATCCGCAGTAAAAAACAAGCACCAGACATGACTATAAATTATAATGTTCACCGCAAAAACTCATAATTTTCTGACGCGAATGTTTTGATAGTTTTTGTAAGGTAGCCAAAGTAAATAGTAAATTTTACTACTAGGCCTGGATCCCGCGTACCAAAAAAAGTTGATTAATCGCAAGCTGAAGATTTGTTAATAGCTTTACGGTGCCTAGTCGGACAAACTTTTATGTACGGGAACACAGGAACAGGGGAAGCTTTAGTTGTGGAACAGTTTAAAAATTTGAAACGTCTGATTACGAAAACGTCCCATGTATTTTGTCGGACACAACATCCAATTGATTTGTTATCCTTTCATTAAACTCTCATGCAAAAATCAGGCTGCTATTAACAACCAACGTGATTCCTGTCATTTGACATGTTCTTCGTGTTCCACTCATTAAAATGCCCAGTTAGTGATAAACACCAGTCTGATTTTTGCATGAGAGTTTAATAAAATGGTAACAAATCAATTGGAAGTTCTGTCTGACAAAATACATATTATAACGTTTTCGTAGTCTGACGTTCCAAATTTTAAACCTGCTCCACAATTAAAACTTTCCCTCTTCCAGTGTTCCTATACATCAAAGTTTATCCTACTAGACACCGTTAAGCTACTGACAAATTTTCAGCTTGCTATTAATCAACTTTTTTTTTGGTACGCGGGATCCAGGTCTATACCTTTTTCGTATTTAAATATGAATAATCTATAATTGAATAAAGCAATATTTTCATATTCGGGATAATGTCTTATTGAAGTGTTTAGTTCAATTTATCTGCTGTTTTGTTAATTAAACCATTATTATCTTCTTCTTCTTCTTCTTCTTCTTTTTCTTCTTTTTCTTCTTCTTCTTCTTCTTTTTCTTAAGGTGCCTATCCGTTCCGGATGTTGGCGATCAGCATGACTATCCTAACTTTGCTTGCTCCTATTCTGAATAATCCGGTTGTCGATGTATTAAACCACTTTCTTAGGTTTTGAAGCCAAGATATTCTTCTTCTCCCTGGTCCCCTCTTTCCAAATACCTTGCCTTGAAGAATGAGTTGCAACAAGTCATATCTCTGTTCATTCCTCATAATATGGCTAAGATATTCTAGTTTGCGCTCTTTGATTGTGTTAATAATCTCGCATTCTTTGCTTATTCTACGTAGAACCTCAACATTAGTCACACGATCCACCCACGAAATTCTCAAAATGCGCCTGTAACACCACACCTCGAATGCCTCGAGTTTTCTCAAAGAAGCCTCGGAAAGTGTCCAGGCCTCTACTCCGTATAATAACGTAGAAAATACATAGCATCTGATGATAGAAATTTTGGTAGCAAGAGGTAAATCGTGGCTTCTGAAAAGAGACTTCATCATTATGAACGCTGATCTCGATTTTCCTATGCGTTGTTTTATTTCACTTGAGTGGTCCCACTGGCTGTCTATGTTAGTACCAAGGTATGTGTAGCTGTCGACCCTGTCAATTAGTTGTTGGGTAACCAAAAGCTGTGTATTTAATATTACGCGCTTACTGACTACCATGTACTTTGTTTTTTTCGTATTGAGATCAAGTCCGTATTTTACCTACTTATATCTGAGATGCGCGACATTATTCTTTGCAAACCATCTAGACTGTCTACAAAAACTACAGCGTCGTCGGCATATCTAATGTTGTTCAGACGCACTCCATTGACTAATACGCCTTCCTGTAGTTCTCCCAGCACTTGCTCGAAGATACATTCAGAGTATATATTAAACAACACCGGGGACAGGATGCTTTCTTGCCTCACTCCTCTATCTATGTAGACTGCCTCTGTTAATTGGTCATCCACTTTAATGTTGGCAGTTTGGTTGTAATACAAATTATATAATATGATTCTCAACTCTCTATCATCTACTCCCGCTTCTTTCAAGATGTTTTCATTATTATCTAGATATTAGATACTAAAATAGGTGATTCATTTAGAGGTACATTTTTCGTGAGATTTAATGGAAGATCGTGAATGAACCGTATCACCTGGCGTTGCTGTTTTAGACCACATTCCGTAAGTACTGAAGTAAATATAGCGGCGGTAGTGAATATTGTACTCGAAAATAGTGAAGAATCGATTCGTCGCCGTTCTCAACAGCTTGGCTTGACATATGCAACACGTTGGCCTATTTTACGTAAGCATTTTTATTTAAAGGCACACACAATTTATTTTGTGCAAGATCCGAAGCCGGCTGGCTCTCCGACTCCTCACGGTTTCAGTCAACGGGCTCTTAATAAGCTTGCAGAACATCCACTGTTTTCGAAAATAAATGTTTATTTACCGATAAAGCTCATTTTTGGCTTAATGGGTAAGTGAACAACAAAATGCCCGTATTGGGGATAATGAGTAACTCGAAGAGGTTCAAGAGTTGTCATTACGTAAAAAAACAACTGTATGGTCTGGTTTGTGGGCCGGTGGAATCGTTGGTCCACATTTCTTTAAAAAGAGACCGGCTAGAATATTAATGATAGAGCAAACCCAAATAGAAAAATTAAGACATAAAAATATCTGGGAACCTTGGTTGATGACAAAAATGACCAAAGCAAAGAAATTAAAGTCCGAATTGAAACTGCAAGGCAAGCATTTATAAAAATGAAGACACTGCTTACAAACAAAGGCCTTCAGTTGCCTCTCAGATTGAGGGCTCTAAGATATTACATATTTTCAATATTGCTATACGAAATGGAAGCTTGGATATTGAAGAGGGAACGCATAAGAAGAATAGAAGCGTTCGAAATGTGGTGTTACAGTTCGACGCCGTATTGCCGACATAATCTTGGCTGACCTTATTCGGATGTTCGTGCAGAGGTTTGCCCATCAAGGCGCGCATTTTTCCATTCTTAGTAAGGTAGTTTATGCGTATTTCTGGTTTCCTCAGTTTGACCGGTGTTGTATCATCTACTGCGCAAATAGCGCGATGTAGTGTAGATGTCTCAGCCTGCATTTGAAAATTCTGAAAAGTTCATAAATTAGCAATCTGTTTACCTAATTGCTCGCCTATATCCATAAGTTTTCTTCCTCCTAAATACCGCGGTAATGTCGTTCGTTCTACTGCACTTTTTAGGTGGTGCTTTTATGCCTTTGTGAGGTGTGTTCGTACTTTTCGCTGAAAATTTTCTATATCCGTTTTTGTCCACTTAACAGTACCAAATGAATAACTAAGCGCGGAAGAAGCGTAGGTGTTTAGTGCCTTAAACCAATTTTTACTGTTAAGCTGTGAACAAAGCAGCTGTTTTACCATTCGTATAAACCCAGTAATTATCTCATTTTTCATTTGCTTATGGTTCATTTTCCGCGCTTGCTCTACTCCAAGATATTTGTACATATGGTTTTCGACCATGGCCTCGATGTTCTGGCCATTTTGCATATCGAATCCACCTAGCTGTACCTTTCCTCTGACTATATTTAAAACACGACAGTTGTCTAGACCGAACTGCATACTAATATCATTAGAGAATGTTTCAACAGTTTTTAGCATCTGTTCTAGGTGTTTTTGAGTAGAACCCATTAATTTCAAATCATCCATATACAACAGATGATTGAGCTTCGCTACCACAGTATTATTATTTTTAATGCTAAAACCTGAGTCAGTGGAGCTTAAGAGCTGGGAAAGGGGGTTTAAAGGTAAACAGAACCACAATGGACTCAACGAGTCTCCTTCAAGCAGGACCCGGTTGATTGCGATATTTTCCGTTTCGATATTGTTTTCACCAGGTATTTGGAGGTGAATTTGAGTCTTCAAATCTCTCATTATATGTTTTAAAAAGGTCACTATGTTATCATCGACCTTGTATACCCTTAATATATCTACAAGCCATTCGTGTGACAGTAAATCAAAGACCCTTTTGTAGTCAATAAAGGCAGTAAAAGGTTCCTTTTTTTGGTGAATGCCTAATTAAAAATGACTCAGTCGATGATAAGTTGTTCTTTGCAACCCATGGAACTCTTAGCGCATCCTTTATGTTGAGGCTCTATGATATTGTTTAGAGCACAGTGTTGGTAGATACGCCGGGTTACACAGGATGTGACCAATTTATACAAAGTTGGAAGACAAGTAATTGCGCGGTACTTAGCTGGATCTTTTTCTTGGCTTGGGTAAGACTTGTCGACACTTTCTACGGCGAAATTGAGTTTTCGGTAGAACGCCTTCTCAGAATTCTCAAAAAGTTCTTATTTCATTACATTATTATTTCATAAAACATATTGCGCAAGTGGCAAGTTCCCTATTATTAAAGAAAAGAGAATAAAATAATTATTTGAAAATAAAATAACAACAATGTGTCGTTTATAACGCTACAAAATAAAGAAACGTAGGGGACCAGAAACTATCTACCTATGTAATAATTCTAAGCATTTTGGTTTTTTATACAATTTAATATCTGTACACAAAATACACGGTGTAACAAAAATACAGGTCATAAATAGTTCGATTGAACCTAACTTACCTTAGTACAAATGTGCACATAAAAAAAGTTATAGCTCTTTGAAGTTACAAAATGAAAATCGATTTTTTCCAATATATCGAAAACTTTTAAAGATTTTTTATTGAAAATGGACATGTGGCATTCTTATGGTAGTAATATTTTAAGAAAAAATTATAGTGTAATTTGGACACCCCTTAAAAATTTTATTGGGGTTTTGTTCTTTTAAACCCTCTCAAACTTGTGTGTGCGTTCCAATTTATATTTTTTTTGGAACCATTAGTTAAACACAATATTTTAAAAAATTTTTTGCCTCTTAGTACTTTTTCGAAAAGTCAGTTTTTATCGAGATATTTTGAATATTTGTCAAATCCACCACATATTTGTATATGGTTAAATACGATTATGGATACTTGGTAGTAACATTTAATTGTAGTAATATGAAAATTTATATATGTTTTACATTTTTAGGTATATTTTGAACCATATTAAAAAGAACCCACATCTCGATAAAAGGTGCCTTATCGAAAAAATACAAACAGGCAAAAAACTTTTAAAAACACTGTGCTTAACTAATAGTACCGCAGTAACAGTTTAATTGGAACGTACACAAACATTTGTGGGGTTTAAAGGCACAAAACCCCCATAAATTTTTTATGTAAGCATATTAAAAAAGAAGACGCATCTCGATAAAAACTGCCTTATCGAAAAAATACTAAGAGGCGAAAAAGTTTTGAAAATATTGAGTTTAACTTATGGTACCACAATAATAATTTAATTTACGGAAACAAAAGACAGATATCGAGCACTGAGTTTATTTAATCTTGCCCAATTATACTTTCGCTATCTAGAGCATCTTCAGGGGCATCTGCAATAAGCAAAGAAAACGCCATTGTAAAAGGAAGAAAAAGTTAGAAACTTCGACAAAAAATCGAAGATGGTGTGACAAAAAAGGACAATAACGTTTCTTACTTACTTCGTCAATAATAAGAAGGTATATTATCCTCGAATGTTATCTAATAAAACAGTTTGGTGGCAACTTAAATTAACATATAAATACACACTTAACAAAGGACAAAACAGATAAATTTGAGTGCCTGGTAAGATTCTACATTTTTGCAAGATGGAAGCAGAATGAAGTATTACTTATTTGACGGAAATGATCGAGTGATGTCTGACAGATGACAATTTGGTGAGACTGTGACTGTGTAGTATGTACAGTCACTACACAGTGAACTGCACATTTGGCATATAATTTAATTGGCACGTACACAAAAATTTGGGGCGGTTTAAGGGAGCAAAACCCCATAAAATTTTTAGGGGGTGCACAAATTTCACTATAATTTTTCTTTAAAATGTTCCTGACATAAAAATGTCACATGTCCATTTTCAATAAAAAATCTCTAATAGTTTTCGATATATTCGAGAAAATCGATTTTCATTTTGTAACTTCAAAGGGCTGTAACTTTTGTTATGTGCATATTTGTACTAAGGTAAGTTAGGTTTATTCGAACTATTTTTAGTCCCAGAATATGTACTTTAATTTATGACCTGTATATTTGTTACACCCTATATAACGTACCTAATGAAATTTTTAGCTCGCTACGGATATTTTTCGAATTATTTAAGCAGAAAATATATACCGCAATCTACATATTTTCCTCAAACGAATCCGTTGCATTGATAAAAAGCAGCTAACTTATAAATAATTATATATATTCATAATTCAGGCACGGAATGAGTGAAAATTGTGATTTAATTGGTGTGTCTGTTGAATATACAAACCTTATTCACTTATTAACGAGATTACTTAATACTAGCATATTATATTTTATTATAACAGCGTTAGTTAGCGTTAGTGAATTCGTTAAAGTAAATAAAAAAGGCGTAACTCGTTTTAAAGTCTTTTATTTATTTTAATGTGCAAAGTTGTAAGGCAAATGCATATTTTTCAAAGCTTATTTATTTCAAGCTAAAACAAACTTGCTCTAAAATATAATTTCAATGCTTTCTGCGTTTTTGAACTGAGACAGAGGTATCTGTTGTTTCTATTAGTATGGGATCCGAATCTAGGTCGACCTTCACTCAATTGTTTACCGGATAAAACATTTTTTTTAATTTTTATTAAATTTCATACATAGACAAATCAGACTTGCATGTGTTGCCCAAAAACATAAATATGGTGTATGTATCAAAATATGGTCGCAGCTATCCACACCACAGGGGGGAGGGGGCATAGGGTTCAACATGTCAAGAACATTTTTGTCAATTATTTTAAGAATGGTGGAATTATTATTGTTAAAGAAATGTTGAATGGGTTGCATGTGAGAGTTCATTTTGAATGAAATAAATGCATATCAATCATTTGTTATAACTCCCGACGACCGGCTTCGCTCTCTATAATATGCAAAGCATCTTCAGGTCAACGCTTGCAAGTAACTAAATGCTACAAATAAAAACTAGAGTTAGAACAATTTCTGGTTATAAAATATACTAAAAAGATCCATAAGATCACGCAACTATTAAACAACATACATAAAAATTATTAAGACAACAGACAAATACACGTACACATAACGGCAGCATAAAATGGCCTCATGTCTACAAACACATACAAATGAATGCAGTCTGTAATTATGCAATGATAATGTGTTGTACTTACATTCCGCTACTAGGGGCTTCTTGAGTATTCAATAACATGATTTATTGCGCCAATTTTGCCAATGGGGGTATGGTGGAATAGACGGAAAATGTTGTAAAGGTTAACAAGTACATATATAAACGTATTGACATTCACATCATGACATATATGGCTAAAAAACACAATATATGTGGCGGAAGGGAAGAAACGGAGAAACTCAAATTGGAGCAGGAGAAAATTACAAGCTACAATGAATACATATATCTGGAAATAAAACTAACTAGTACAGGACGAAACGAAGAAAATATTAAAGAAAGGATAGTAAAGAGAAAACAGGTGATAGAAGCCCTGAATTCAGCACGGTGGTAAAAAAATGTAAGAAGAGAAAATAAAAAACTAATACAAACAATAATATTAAACCAATGTTAAACAATGGATCTGAAGTCTGGAAGTTAACCAAAAAGTACAAAGATAAATTACTAGCCACGAAGATGGATTTTTCGAGGTCAGCAAGAAGATCTAGACTAGAACACGACATTAGGCAACAAATGGAAATAGAAAAAACAATCATAGATGACATCGAAAAACAACAGCTATTATGGTACGGAAGACGAATGGAGGAAAGAAGAATCCCCAAAAGAGTGTCAGAATGGACCCCACTGAAATTCTAAAACGGGAAAGACCAGAAACATGGATAAAGGGCATCTCCAAGGCGATGTCGGAAAGAAATTTAAGAGAGGAAGACTGCCGCAATAGAAAGAAGTGGCGATTGGGAACGGAAAGGCGTAGAACACTATAAAACCGATTTATTGTATATCCTTATTCACTTCAACAATTTTAAATTGAAACGAATAAGGACTCGATATACTACCCCAGCTAATTGAAAATACTATTCGAAAATAATACTTCAACCAACTAAGACAGCTACCGTTCACCCTAGCCTAGCTAAGTCTCTTAGGGTGTGTGTTCGTCTTGTCCTAATTTTTTGGATATGAACTCTGAAAATTTAGAATGATAGCAAGCAAAACAGTATATTTTTAACTAATCATGTTTATTGTTCAATAAAGATATTCGCACCTTTAATAAAAAAGCGAAATAACTCAAAATTCATGGTTTTCGAAATTTAATCATAAAGTGAAATAACTAAACGAGAAGAACCTGTTCCGTTTAACAGCCAGGTTAAAATGATGAAAATGAGAGAGATAAATGATTTTCCCGCTCTTTTTTACTAACGCCTTTGCACAAACCGGTACCTACTCGTAAAGTGGTGGAATTCAGTTATACTCCGGCTGTGTTTGGAGGTAAGATATCCGGTATTTTCAAAGAAAGTGATACAATACGAAACAATTTTATTCTGTGTTTTACTAACGAGTAAGTATATTATTTGCTATCGCTTTTTAGAAAAGTGTATTTTTTCAGATTTATTTCACTTTATTAGAAAACTAGTTGAAGATTTGTTAGTTCATTTATGAATTAGTTCATTTTAGTAGAAATGATTTCTTATTATGTGCCGTATTATTTCAACTTTATGCAGTTTCTAATTAAAAATTTAAAAAATTACCAAAGTACAATAAGTATTATTTCAATATTCTGCTATTATTTTATTAGATAGGTAGTTAGAAACCTTCACGTTTTTGATTTGTTTCACTTTATTATAAAATCAACAATAATTATTGTAATAGTAATACTTTTAATATGCAATGGTTTGATGTTCGCATTGATAATTATGTACTTATTTTTTGATAATCCAATTTAATTAGATTATTGTTGACTATCAGCTTCTTGTCTAACTAACCGGTATAATATTTATACTCTTGTTTTAGAGTGGCGTCTTCTAGTCTAGAGCACAAAAATACTTGGAATAGTAGCGAAAAATTCCTCATTGGATAATAATTCCATCAATGAAAAACCCGTTTATAATAAATGTGAAACTACGGAAGAAGTAAGTTTCAATTTGTATTACTTTAATATATGTATAAATACACATTTTTTTATTATAAACTAAGGCTTTTACTTGTTTCTATCAAACAGTAATAGTATCTTACGTAATAATAGTAAACTTACGTATCTATGTCAAAAAATAAAAAAAAACTATCCCCGCTCGTTGTCTGAAAGAGCCATGTACCGAAAAGTGCAGACTTAAGTGCTCCGAGAATATCAATACAGCATACGGTATGGTATTTTTTGCAAGTTCTGGGAATTGGGCAGTTTGCTAAAGCAAACCTTGATGATATTCAACCTAAGTACAGGTACACAAATGCTGAGAATCCTAGGCGCTGCAACCAGGCTTTCCATTTTGTAATAAATGATGTCAAAATTAGAGTGTGCAAAACATTTTTTAAATCAACTTTAGATATTTCTGACCGCATGATTTTTACAATACAGACTAAGATTGATGCAAATGGTTTGCACTGGATGATTTAAGAGGAAAACATGACAAGCACAGAAAAAATGATCCCGAACTGGTAACCGACATCAAGGGGTATATTAATTCTATACCAAGGGTTGACTCACTGCCTACGCGCTTCTACTTCAAGAGAATACATAGAAGGCAGCAAAACCATTAAAGATTTATACAATGATTTTAAATTAGAACAAGAGCGGAACAATAAAGAAATTGGTACATATATTACCTATTATAAAATATTTACGACTGAATTGAATATTGGTTTCTTCCAACCAAAAAAAAAAGATCAATGCGATCTGTGTAATACCTACAACAATTCCAATGTTAATGAAAATAAAGACCTGGAGCAAAAATATAAATCAAATTTAGAAGAAAAAAAAACTGGAGTAGGGCTGAGAAATTAAATGACCGAAACAAAGTCAGCTCAAATGAAAAAGTAGCTAGCTGTGCTGCAATGTCATACAGGTCAGTCTTCTTCATTTTATTATAAATCAAAACTGAACTGTTACAATTTAACGGTGTCGGAACTGACAAAAAGAATCTAAGCAGGCATATAAAAATGTACACTGTTATTTTTGATCTAAATGTGATGCAAAACGAGGCTCCATAGAAATCGGTTCTTGCATATGGGCCTATTTAAAAAATATAAGTGAAGAGGGCGATGGTGAAAATGAAGTCATATTATATTCAGACAATTGCTGTGGCCAAAACAAGAATAAGTATATAACGTCGCTGTATTTATTCGCTGTGCACACGTTAAAAATTAAGAGAATGACACATAAATTTTTAATAAGGGGCCACAGTCAGAACGAAGCCGATAGTGTGCACAGTCTTATTGAGAAATAAGTTAAAAAGAGCTTGAAATCTGGATCTATTTACATTCCAGACCATTATGTAACTTTAACAAGGAATGCTAGAAAATCGAACCCACCTTGGTTAAAAAGAGCTTGAAATCTGGATCTATTTACACTCCAGACCAATATGTAACTTTAACAAGGAATGCTAGAAAATCGAACCCACCTTTAATTGTGCACGAGATGAATTACCAATCATTTTATGATTTAAAAGGTTTGCAAGAAGAATTGGGGTATAACCTTACGATTAATACTGAGCGAGAAAATGTTAACTGAAACGAAATCAAAGCAATACAAGTAAACAAAGATAATCCTACATATTTTTTTATAAGACATCATACAAGGATGAGACTTATAAACAGGTGGATGTAAGGAACAAACGAAAAAAAATATAGGATCAATAACGGAAATAGCACTCAAACCCGCCTATACAGAAAAACAAAAATTGAGTACAAACAAACGGAAAGATTTACAAGCATTGCTATCTAAAGGATTGATTCCTTCTTTTTACTCCCAATTTTATAATTCAATAACTTTCAATTCAATAACTAATTTCAATAATTTGAGAGTAGCCACACAAGTTTCTTGAAACAATCTATTTTATATTTTCGGTTTATTTTTTAAAACGAATTAACATCTTTTCAATGTATTATTATAGTGTTACTTATGTTTTAGTTTAATTTTGTAATCAGGCAATTTTGTTAATAAAGATAAATAAACGAATAATCAGTATTTTATTATAAAGAAAACGAAAATTCATTTTGTGTTTAAGAAAATATAGAGACAACTAGAATTAATTCAGTGTCAACTCAAAGTTTTTACATCAAAACTGCAACAAACCTAATTGTTTATTTTACATGACAATTCATTTAGCAATAAAAGAGCATCATGTAGAATTATTTCATCGGCGCAGAATATATGTTTAATCATAAAGTGAAATAACTATAAACTATCAAAAGAACAACACATTTGCACCCTTAAAAGTAGACGAGAGGATTAGCATTTACTAATATCTAAGAGCTTACTAATTAAACTCTCCACACCAACCTTTAGAATTCCTCTAACCCGTATGATTTTTGTGAAATTAATTTTTAACCTGTACTGTGCGAAACTTAAAAACTTTGACTGCAAATTCCCACAAGCTGTGTTTTTTGAGTTATTTCTTTTTTTATTAAAGGTGCGAATATAATAAAAATATGACTTATCAAATGCATTCACAAATATCTTCAAATTCTTGCCAAAAACTAACAATTCTTGGATTATACTTATGACTTTTGGTATCTGGTTCGATGGTAACTTCTTGACGTCGAATGGTACAGCTGTAGATTTGTAGACCTGGGAAGATGTTGTGGCCCTAGGTCCCTGCAACTGAAGATGTCGGGTACTGCTAACTGTTTGATGCATCTTGTTGTCTTGCCTGATGAGTAGCATCACCCAGGGCTGCCGCTACCATGTGTGCAAAGTGTGCATCGCACACGGGGGGCCGATATATATCACTGACGATAATTTTTTTTAAACGAAAATAAATTATAAAACAAATAGTAATGACATGTATTTGACATGTTCTTCGTGTTTCACTCATTAAAATGCTAGTCATAGACACCAGTCTGATTTTTGCATGAGAGTTTAATGAAATGGTTACAAATCAATTGGAAGTTCTGTCGGAAAAATACATGTGACGTTTTCGTAATCTAACGTTCCAAATTTTTAAACTGTTCCACAATTAAAACTTCCGTTGTTCCAGTGTTCCCGTACATCAAAGTTTGCACGACTAGACACCATTAAGCTATTAACAAATTTTCAGCTTGCTATAAATCGACTTTTTTTGGCACACGGGTTCCAGGCCTATTTGAAATACAGTAGTGTGCAAAAGAAACGGGCACACTACTGTATACATCTATTATAAACAAAATCTTTATCAAAAGCGTGTTTAAAATCATCAAATTCTCAACTTAGACTGAACTATAACCCATCTATAACCATACATAAGCATAAAGGAACAATATTATAACAGAGCAACCATCGAGTAATAAAAAAAATTTTTAAACCATCGAGTAATAAAAAAGACTTTTTTATGACTCAATGAGAGCAACTTAACCTAGATACCGTTAAGCTATTAACAAATTTTCAGCTTGCTATTAATCAGCTTTTTTTTGGTACGGGAGATCCAGGTCTAAAAGTAAGGTCGAGATTAGAGCAATTATTTTTCATATACCCGTTACCATGATACTACGACAACCAGCCCGTTACGGTTACGATGTCTCTCCTGCACATTTCTTTAAATACTAGTACCTATGTTGAAACGACTAAAATGTTAAAAGAGGGCGGCAAATATTAAGTTGCACACGGGCGACCAACACTTTAGCGGCGGCCCTGGCATCACCGGTGGTGTTGACGGCTTGAGGCCCCCGAAGGGAGAAAGGTTTATTTATTCCCAAAATCTAGAAGGATAATGCGTATAAGTGACAATCAAGTTAAAAACCAAATTGTACCTTTGCCAAATATTCAAAAACTAGTAGATGACAAGGGCAAATTAAATGGAATTAAGATTGATACTAGTCAAAATTTGATTTACACGTGCATATACGTATATAATAAAAAGATATATTTAAAACTAAAATATCAGAACACATGCTTTTACAAGATAGCAGGTTAGGTTAGATACGTAAAAATGATTATAAAAAGCTAGGTATGAATGTAGGAATATAAATGATTGTAATTAATATGATAAGAATAATAACTCACCTTAAAGTATATCAAAGTCTGGAAATAGCCCTGATATTATTAGCCCTGTATTTGGCTTTTATACCAACATTAATTTTCCACCACCATTTTGAGAATTGAGAGACGAAGTGTCACTTAGGAGGTGGCAGACATGTTCCGTATTAAAAGACAGATATCTGGAGAGTAAGGATATACGGGGTACGTTCAGTATGTTCAGTTGATGATTTAAATGAAAAGAGATATTTTAAATATAGAAAATAAGAAAAGAGGCCGCCAACGAGTTTTTAACGAAGAAAACTGGTAAAACAAATACAAAAGATAATTATTAATGAAATATTAAAGAAAATAAAGTAAAATAATTATTTAAAAATAAAATAGCAAAGATGTGACGTTTGCAATGTTACGAAGTTAAATACATGTTTCTTTTTATGTCCATTAATTTAATTAAAAAAAAATTTGAGAGCCCTATATAAATAATTATGTTAATGTTTATATTACTGAATAGAAAATTCAAGATCCTTCAAAGGAGCTATCAGATGACCTCTATTCTCTATGCATGACATCACTACTATAATGTATGTATATGCCAAAAAATCTTAATTTAAAAATAAAAATCGACCTGTTTGGGTAATTTCTAATAATGTTGTTTATTTAGCTAATAATGAATTTATGCGTTAATTTATGGACGCACTATATAGTGATGCCACCCTTTGCTGCAATTACAGCTTCTAGACGTCATTGCATATTCTGAATACAGGCTTCTACGTTAGTTTTTGTGTTTGGGTTACGAATTATAATGCCATTCTTTAATGAGGGCTTCAATCAACTGGGGATAAAAACTTTGTAACCCTCACAGAAAAACGAAGAAGACCGGCAACCACGTGGATACAGGGTATCTCCAAGGCGACGTCGAAAAGAAATTTAAGAGAAGGAGACTGTCACAATAGAAAGGCGAAAACTATTGCGAACGAAAAGGCGTAGAACGCTATAAAACCGGTTTAGTATTATACATATGTATATAAATACAAAATATGTGTAGAGTCCCTAAAAATTTTGTCACCCACTGTATATTATTTTCCTCTTTCGGTTATGTCTCCTTTTTGGAGGTTGGTAATCCTTACAGATACATGTCGTTTTTGATACTGCTTCGCTTTCCTCAAATTATGTAACCAAAAAATGCGAATTGGTTAATCCTCTCCTTTGTTATATATCCTATTTTGAATTATTCTTCCTTTGTATATGAACTCCAAATATCCATTTTTAAAGTAAAAGGTACTATAAAATTAAGTTAGTATATATATTTTCCCTTTATAGTTTCTTCGTTTTAATAAAGTTCTTATCAATTGAAATCTCCTGTAATATCCTTTCTCGGATAAAAAATAAATTTAAAGTTTCCACATGAGCAATATTCCCTCAACGAAGGAACTAAACATTTCTTGTTTATGATATAAAGCACTTTTCCGCTATGGTTTTCTCTTTATGAAATATTTCACACATTGTTAGGTATCGCAGCAAGAGTTTATGTGGTATATTTTAGTTTATATTTTATTATTTTTTTTTTGTATTATGTTTATGGGATTGAGCCACAATAACTGTTTATTTAATTAATGTTACATTTCTTAATAAACTATTGTTTGACGTTTCGATTTCCATTCCGGAAATCGCTCTCAGAAAATTAAAAAGAAAATTAAGTTTACAAATTCTGGGAAAATTCTCAAACCTGATATTTTTAGGTTATGTTTACCTTCCTTATAAATGTAATTTTGGCTTCTTAAAATCCTAGAAAGGGCTTCTTCTCGAACGTATTCCCTAGCTCCCAGTAGTATGCCAGATCACCCCAAGATACTGTACGGATCTTGTAGAGATAACAGTCCGGACTTAAACCGATCAGCAGCTATATCAACCTGATCGTGTCATCTATTGGCATTCTCATTCTGTATACCCTATCAGTATAACCTAACTTCCACAAGTATATCCAGGGGAATACAGCTGGTAACTGCCCATAAGGCTTTTGCAGTTACAGTCCTGTAAGCATTCTTTACCTACAGCAAACTAATTTTCCCATACGTGTCGAGAGCCCTTTGCACGCCAGTATTTTTACCCCTTCACTCCAGACTAGGGATGGCTGTTGTTTTACAAAACACCGGTTTTCGGTTAAACCGGTTTTTTTAACTTACGGTTTAACCTGGTGGTTATAACCGGTCAAAAAAACCGGTTATTCCAAAAACCGGTTTTAGGTTTTTTGAATCAATATTCAATACCTAAAAACTTACAACGTCATATTTACATTGCACTTTAGTTTGTGACACTACATAATATGTATATTTCAATATAAAATCTCACAGTTTTCGATATACATATTAGAAAAAATCAATTTTCATTTGGTAACTTCAAAGAGCTATAAAGTAAATAAGACTATAACGTCTGTGTATAATATGAATTATAAAAACAAAAATGTAACATAAAACAGTAAAACTAGTAAAAACAAATAATGAACCATTGTTAAAATTCTGAACTGGATGTATTATTATTATTCGATATACATATTAGAAAAAATCAATTTTCATTTGATAACTTCAAAGAGCTATAAAGTAAATAAGACTATAACGTCTGTGTATAATATGAATTATAAAAACAAAAATGTAACATCAAAAATAGTAAAACTAGTAAAAACAAATAATGAATCATTGTTAAAATTCTGAACTGGATGTATTATTATTATGTTTTTACGTTATAATTCCGAAAAAAAAATCATATTTTATACAAGATACACAAAACTATTTATTTTTTTCATTTTTTTAAGGGATTCCACAGGGTCGTTTGTGTGGAACCTCTATATACTGTGGTGTAGGTATACCTAGCATTTATTATAATTATAAATAATACAACTATGACTTCACATTCTGCACAGCACACAGCTGATTGACATTGATACTAATATATTATAATATGTTTCTAGTAGGATCCCCAATTCAGCAAACATGACGTGCTTATTCTGAAATTCATCAAAATAGCTAGTACAGCTTATCACATTTCTTAAACATATTATTATTTCAGTGAGCGTGAGGGTCATTAACGAATATTAAACATTAAACAAATCAAGAATTATTGATGAATTTAAACAAACAATATTTTTTTCGGAATTCATTATTTATTTATTATCCGGTAACTATTAAGGTTTTATTATCTAAGGTAACTTATCCGGTTTTTCACCGGTCATTAAATTAAAAAGAAAAAACCGGTTATAACCGTGACAAAAAAACAACCGGCAAAACCGGTTATTGCGAAGTAAAAAACCGGTTTTAGTTTATAACCGGTAGGTTTTTCCCATCCCTACTCCAGACTGGTGGTGCGTTTAAGAAGACAGAATGTAAAATACGATATAGCATCCCTTTCTTTCGGATTTGGAGCCGCCGATGTTAGGCATTATCCCCTTTTTGGTTACCTCCGCACCTATTTGATAGCAGGATCGCCTTCAGACTCTTCGCGTATCTCTTGGAGATAACCTGTTACATCATTCTGTTAAGGCTTTATTCATGTATACTTTACACTTCATACCACGCGTCCTGTCAGGATATAGATTTTGCACAGCTTTTATAATAATTGTATGTATTTTTAATGCCATGTTTTTGCAATATAATCAAAAAGGGGTTAAAATTTTGACTGATAACATAAAACTTGTGTATAATCACTTACTTGAGTATTTGTAGAGAAGTTTGAACTCTCGCAAATCTTTTATCGAATGAACACCGAGTTTGCTTAAGTAGGTAGTCTATAATTTAACTCTTGTATTGTATTTTAATGGCCACACTTATGATGTAATGTTAATGATATTGATGTTTTCTTATACACTCCACATCCTAAAATTAATTTCCAAACATCTCCTATAATACACCAAAAAGTTGTTTCAAACTTCCGCCGCATTAAATATCTCTACATAACTGTTCCATCTTTAAAGCAGCGCCAATATCTAATTATTAATAATTTGAAAACGCTCCGCTGAAAGCGCTCGTTGTTCCTGTAGATTGAGAAAGCGTGTTTGCCTTAAAAGTTTTCCTCTTGACAGAGACAAATCCGTGAATGTCATTGTTGTTTCTTTTGATTGAGAAAGCAGTTGATAATCTTTTATCACTAGTTGCTGAATCTTCGAAAAGACCCTAAAATAAACATCCTGGCAGTGCTGGGTACATATAAAACCACCTCACAGCCATGATTGACCATCTTTACTCTGAAGTGAACCTCCTTGCCCTCCATAGTTCCGATGCAACCGGTAGCAGCAACAAATACCGTTACCATCAAGTCGTAGTCTACACCAATTCTTGTGTCTCGCATCAATTAGCAGAATATTCTCATTGTACCCGTGATTCCAATAGAAACAGGATCGCGATAAACTATCTCATATACAGTGACCGCGACTCACAAAGGCACAACTCTTTACAATAACACACTTCCTTTAACCAAACCTTACATCGGATCCCACTTATCTATTCCTATTCCGCAATTACCTCTAGCACATGAGAAATAGAGATGCAATGAGAGATAAATCTCTCTTCCCATTCTTTGGGAGAAAACCTCATCTTCGCAAACTTGCAGTTATTTGTCCACCATCTCTCATCAGTAACTACCGTATTTATACTACATTTTTTATATTTTCCACTCATTCTATATCACTTCGCTTTCTGGTCCATCTATCAAACACCAGCATTGTATGTGACACAGTGGTCTCGTCGTCCCTTAAATACAGACATGTGTTGTTATCTAATTTTTAAACTGGTTTAAAAGCTATGAAAGCATCCATAACCTGTGAGCGTCTGTATCAGATAATATTTTAGGCTCCGATGTACACATATCAGCAATCATCTTAACAGGTCGGTAATAATAATTTCATCCACTGCCTGCATCTTCCATTTCCTCTTATTTCTCCCTTGTATTTTTTGCTACTATAAACTACTTCCCCCACAAGGATATCCAGGGAAACACAGCTGGTAACTGCCCACAAGACTTACGCAGTTATAGTCCTGTAGGTACTCGTTATCTGCAGTAGAATAATTTTGTACATACACACCAGTACCTATTTCTACTCCAGCACTCCAGACTGGTGCTGCATAGAAGACGACATACTGTACAACACGATGGAGCACCCCCTTCTTTCGGATTTGGAGCTGCCGATGATAAGCATTATCCCCTTGGGGGTACCTGCTAGCTCCAGCTGCCATTTGTTAGCATGATTACCTTCAGATACTTCGCGTATGTCTTAAAGGTAACATTTACTTTCACACCATGCTGTTAAGGCTTTATTTATGTCTATTTTAAACCTTATACCACACGTCGTGCCAAGATACAGGATTTTGCGCAGCTTTTAGATGTTTATGACATTAGACATAGATTTGTTATGTGTTTAATACGTCTTTGAAAGTTACTGAACAAAGAGTAAAATTTTTGACTGTTACTATAAAACATGTGGTATAGTTACTTACTTAACCACTTGTAAAGAAGTTTACCTTCCACAAACCTTTCATCGACATAAAGTTTACTTACGCAATCTATAATTTAACTCTTGTAATGTATTTTAATGCATATACTTATGATGTAATGTTGCCGATAAGGATGTTTTCTTATACACTCTACATCCTAAACTTAATTTCAAAACCTCTCCTATAATTCACCCAAAAGTTCTTCCAAACTTCCGCCGCGCCGCATTAAATAGCTCTACATAACTGTTCCATCTTTAAAGCAGCGCTTTTAAAGCATGTTTTTGTCTTAAAAGTTTTTTTATCTGAAATAAGAGCTATGCCATTTGCGAATAGAAGATGACTTTTTTATCACTAGGTAGGGAATCTGCTACCAGACACCAATGTAAACATCCTGGTAGTGCTAGATTCTTATAAAACTACATCAAAACCATGGTTGACCAACTTGGTCCTGAAGTGAAATTCCCTGCTCTCCAAGGCTACGATGCAGCTGGCACCACCTAACAAAAACCTCTACGATTAAGTTGTAGTCTAAACCAATTCTCGTATACTGCGCTAGTTAAGACAAATGATGAAAGTTTAAATATCACTATCACGAATTGTTTAATTTTTTTTTATATTTAGTATTAGAGTTGTTAGCCAAAATAATTTTTAAAATATTCCTTATGCTAAGAATAACATTAATTTAATAAAATTAATGATATTTAAGTTTTTCTCTAATAAATTTCGCTCTCTGGTCCATCTGTCACACACGAACATTGTATGTGACACAGTGGACTCGTCGTCCCCGCAATACAGACGTCTATTGTTTTGTGTCATCAAATAATAGTTAATTCAGGAACCGATGGCCGCATTTCATTTATCTCCGTAATAAGTATTTTTAGTTCCCCGTCCACATCTTACATTCCCTTGCATTTTCGCAGATCAGTAATGTAGGCACTAGGTATCTACATCAGACTAATTCTATGCATGCCCATCAAGAGTCCTTTGCACTTCAGTGTTTTCACCACCGCATTTCAGACTGATGTTGCGTAGAGGACGACAGACTGTAAAACACGATATGGCACTCCCGCCTTTCAGATTTGAAGCCGTCGATGTTATCACCTTGAGGACTACCTCCTAGATGTGTTCCTTCCAGCTCCCATTTGTATACAGGATCACCCCCAGATACTTCACGGATCTCGTGGACATCACCTACACTCCCACAGAGTGCAGACTTAAACAAATCAGCGGTTATGATACCTGCTCGTATCTTTTATTGGAATTTTCATTCTGCCCGAATTTTCTTCCCCACTCTGTTAACGCTTCATTCATGATTACTTTACAATTATTAATACTATTAGTCGCGTAAGTAGATAGATTTTGCACAGCTTTAATAATTTTCTGTTTAATGCCTTGTTTTTAAAATTAAATGAAACGAGGTAAAATCTTGACTATACTATACTAATATATAAAACATCTGGTATAGTTACTTAACCACTTTTGAAAAAGTTTAACTTCCTCAAACCTTCAATCGACATAAAGTTTACTTACGCAGTCTATAATTTAACTCTTCTAATGTATTTTAATGGATATACTTACGATGAAATATTAACGATAATGATGTTTTCTTATACACATCCCATCCTAAACTTAATTTCCAAACCTCTCCTATAAAACACCAAAAAGTTGTTTCAAGCTTCCGCCGCATTAAATATCTCTACATAACTCTTCCCTCTTTAAAGCAGCGCCAATACCTAATTATTAATAATTTGAAAACGCTTCGCTGAAAGTGCTCGTTGTTCCTGTAGATTGAGAAAGCGTGTTTGCCTTAAAAGTTTTCCTCTTGACAGAGACAAATCCGTGAATGTCATTGTTGTTTCTTTTGATTGAGAATGCAGTTGATAATCTTTTATTACTAGTTGCTGAATCTTCGAAAAGACCCAAAAATAAACATCCTGGCAGTGCTGGGTACATATAAAGCCACCTCACAACCATGATTGACCATCTTGGCTCTGAAGTGAACCCCCTTGCTCTCCATATTTCGGATGCAACCGGTAGCAGCTAACAAATACCGTTACCATCAAGTCGTAATATACACCAACTCTTGTGTCTCGCACCAATCAGCAGAATATTCTCATTGTACTCGTGATAAAATATCTCATATACAATGACCGCTACTCACAAAGGCACAACTCTTTACAATAACACACTTCCTTTAACCAAACCTTACATCCGATCCCACTTATCTATTCCTATTCCGCAATTACCTCTAGCACATGAGAAATAGAGATGCGATGAGAGATAAATCCCTCTTTCCATTCCTTGGGAGAAAATCTCATCTTCGCAAACTTGCAATTATTTGTCCACCATCGCTCATCAGTAATTACCATATTTATACTATATTTTTTTATATTTTCCACTCATTTTATCTCACTTCGTTTTCTGGTCCATCTATCAAACACTAGCATTGTATGTGACACAGGGGTCTCGTCGTCCCTTAAATACAGACATGTGTTGTTATCTAATTTTTAAACTGGTTTAAAAGCTATGAAAGCATCCATAACCTGTGAGCGTCTGTATCAGATAATATTTTAGGCTCCGATGTACACATATCAGCCATCATCTTAACAGGTCGGTAATAATAATTTCATCCACTGCCTGCATCTTCCATTTCTTCTTATTTTCCCCTTGTATTTTTTGCCAGTATAACCTACTTCCCCCACAAGGATATCCAGGGAAACACAGTTGCTAACAGCCCATAAGGCTTACGCAGTTATAGTCTAGGTACTCGTTATCTGCAGTAGACTAATTTTGTACATACACACCAGTATTTCTACTCCTGCACTCCAGACTGGTGCTGCGTAGAAAACGACATACTGTACAACACGATGGAGCACCCCTTCTTTCGGATTTGTAGCTGCCGAGGATAAGCATTATTCCCTTGCGGGTTACCTGCTAGCTCCAGCTGCCATTTGTTAGCCTGATCACCTTCAGACACTTTGCGTATGTCTTAAAGGTAACCTGTACTTTCACACCATGCTGGTAATGCTTTATTTGTGTATATTTTAAACCTTATACCACACGTCGTGCCAGGATACAGGATTTTGCACAGCTTTTATAGTTGTGTGTTTAATTGTGTGTTTCTTTGAAACTTAGTAAAAAAAGGGTAAAATTTTTGACTGTTACTATAAAACATGTGGTATAGTTACTTACTTAAACACTTGTAAAGAAGTTTGGCTTCCTCAAACCTTTTATCGACATAAAGCATACTTACGCAGTCTATAATTTAACTCTTGTAATGTATTTTAATGGATATACTTATGACGTAATGTTGACGATAATGATGTTTTCTTATACACTTCACATCCTAAAATTAATTTCCAAACCTCTCCCGTAATACACCAAAAAGTTGTTCTAAACTTCCGCCGCATTAAATATCTCTACATAACTGTTCCATCTTTAAAGCAGCGCCAATACCTAATTATTAATAATTTGAAAACGCTCCGCTGAAAGCTCTCGTTGTTCCTTTTGATTGAGAAAGCGTGTTTGTCTTAAAAGTTTTCCTCTTGACAGAGACAAATCCGTGAATGTGACTAATAATTGGAGTATATAATTTTATTGCTAATTAATTCAGACGTCTATCACTTCATTTAATGGAACTTTAATAATCATCGCAAAAACTCTATGGCGGTATTACATAAAAAAAAGCTTTACCCATTCAGAAGAGTGTGTTCGACATTTAAATCTAATAATTTTAATTGACTTGGTAACTTTGATATTAGTAAGACTTCAAAACCAAGGACAGACGGAAATGGAAAGGTTTGGAGAAGGCCTATGTCCAAAGTTGGATAGAAATGGGCTAAAAGAAGAAGACTTGAAAATCACATATTTTCAGTAATATAAAAACTTAATTACTTACTTGCTTACTTACTTAACTAGTACTGTTTTAGTCTTAAGGTGATACAGTAGCGATCAACAGGTAGCCAAAACGCGTTCCAAGATTGCGGCTTTAATTTTGAATATTTTTTCGAGATATTTGGCACACGTATTCGTAATATAATAAAGAAAGGTGGTACAGAGCCCAATTTGAAAACCATATTAATATGTGGAAATTACTCTTTAATTAAATACAATATTAAAAAAACGAGCCTGTACCGCCATTAAGAAGAACAAAAAAATACACTTTCTTCAAATAAACTTTTTTATCCGATGCCTAGATTTTGTGTTATTTTGGAACTACTAATGAAATAAAAAATTTTAGTAGTTCCAAAATGACACAAAATCTAGGCATCGGATAAAAAAGTTTATTTGAAGGAAGTGTATTTTTTGTTCTTCTTAATGGCGGTAGAGGCTCGGTTTTTTATTATTTTATTTAATTACAGAGTAATTTCCACATATTAATATATTTTTCAAATTGGGCTCTGTACCGCCATTATTTATTATATTACGAATGTGTGTGCCAAATATGTATCTCGAAAAAATATTCAAAATTACAGCCGCAATCTTGGAACGCGTTTTCGCTACCTGTTGATCGCTACTGTTTCCTCTTAAAAACTATAAAGGTTAAAGGACCCCGCAGAAACCTTATGGGAAATGGCTCTCTGTCAAATGCTCTGAAACTTTGGGTTCTGGTAGTCCTTGATGTGTAGAACAAAAGACTCAATGGACGCGTAGCTCCAAAAAATCATGGTTTTAAGATATAAGCCTGTGAAGTTATAGTTACAGTGAGGACGTTTGAGTTGGAATAAATTCATTTCCTCGAGAATGGGCGACTCTGGAGATAAATTACAAATTAGGTCGATTTTTATTTTTAAATTATAATTTTTTGGCATATGTATCATACTAGTGACGTCATGCATCTGGGCGTGATGGCGCAATCGATGATTTTTAAAATAGGGGTCTTGAGATAGCTCATTTGAAAGGTTATTAAATTCTCTATTCAATAATATAAATATTACCAATATTATTTATAGAGGGTGCCCAAAAATTTCTTTGAATTAAATTAATTGAGAAAAAAGAAGAATGTATATAATTTATTTAATTCGAAATACATTTTCTTGCTGTCCGAAACCAGGAAAAAATGTTCATTTGATAAATAATTATTGTTTTTCGCTTAAATTCAATATTAAAGCTGCCACCCACCTGCCTCATAGCAGTTTAAACATTTAATTTCCGCGAAAAGCAATGTTTATTTTTAAAATTAACATTTTTTCTCTTTTCTGACAGCAGTAAAATGTATTTCGAATTAAATAAATATTACATTCTTCTATTTGTCTCAATTAATTTAATTAAAAAAATTTTTGGGCACCCTATATAAATAATTATGTTAATTTTTATATTAGTGAATATAGTGCGGCAGATTTGTGCAAATATTATAAGAATTGTGCATTTAATGATAGAAGCATATACTTTAGACCACGTATACTACACATATAAAGGTTTAAATTTAGATGGTAGGCCATCTCATATTTTGCCTTTTACAAAAACGGCAAACTATATATTCAAAATGGCGACTATACATATGTGACTAATAGCACGATAACTTTTGAACGAAACTTCAGATTTCAACCAAAGTTGGTATCTTTTTTTGATGTATAAAATCGAGGTCTTGAACCGAAAGTATCGGTTTAGCAAAAGTTGTGTTTTCCTAGTTTTTATATAGAAATATGTTGTTTTTTTTTCAATTATTTCACCCTGTTTGTATTAATTTTTCAAATAGTTAATACGGCCATTAAAAAGGGCGTAAAAATATTTTTTAGGAAGTATTTTTAACTTTTTAGTTATGTTAATTACCATTTATTAAGTGCAAAACGTATCTTCACATGTACGTATATGCGGCAGATTCGTGCAAATATTATAAGAATTATTGTGGATTTATTGGTAGAAGCTAATATTTTGGATCACATATACTAGACATATAGAGGTTCAAATTTAGATACGAGGCCATCTCAGTTTTTGTTCCTTTTACAAAAATGGCGGGCATTCAAAATGGCGACTATACATATGTGACTAATAGAACGATAACTTTTGAACGAGATGTCAGATTTCAACCAAATTTGGTATATAGGTTCTTTTTTGATGAATAATATCGAGGTCTTAAACCGGAAGTATCTAAATACCAGAATTTGTGTTTTTACTGTTTTTTTATGTAAAAATATGTTGCTTCTTTTTCAATTTTTTCACCCTGTATACAGGGTGTCCAAAAACTCTACCGACAAACGAAGACAGGAGATTCCTCGGATAATTTTAAGACAATTTAACCAAATTCATCTAGTCCGAAAATGTTTCCTAAGGGAGCTAGAGCTCTTTGAAGATGGCGTCTTGTAATTAGATTTTTTTAAATATCTCCAGAACGCTTCTAGTTAGAAAAACGAAAATTGGTACACATATTTATCTTCTAGAGATAAATAGATTTCATCTATTGTGAATTTCTAGTACCAGTCATAGGCGTCCTTTTTGGGTGGGGAAACGGTTATTTTATCGCATAACTTTTTTGTCTTTTTAAGCATTTTTGATACTGGATTATTAAATTGTGATGTATTCTAGTATTAAAGATACTCTTGTTTTAAGTCGGTAGGACACACCGTCAAAAATCGATTAGAAAATTTTTCGTTTTTTGAATATCAAAAAAAAAAATTTCAAAAAAAAACTATTTAGAAAAACGAAAACTGGTACGATTATTTATATTCCAGAGATGAATCGATTTCATTAATGGCGAAGTTCTAGTACCGGTCATAAGCGTCGGTTTTGGGTAGGTCAACGGTTATTGTATCGCATAATTTTTTGTCTTTAATTTTTAAGAATTTTTGACACTAAATTATTAAATTATGAGGTATTCTAGTACTTAAAGGTACTCTTGCTTTAAGTTGGTAAAATACACCGTTTATTTTTGAAAATTTTTTTCAATATTAGGAACAAAAAATTTTCAAGTCGATTTTTCTAGAAAACGATATGTCCTACCGACTTAAAATAAGAGTACCTTTTAGTACTAGAATACATCACAATTCAATAAATCAGTATAAAAAATGCTTAAAACTTTAAGACAAAACAGTTATGCGACAAAATAACCGTTGTCCCACCCAAAAAGAACGCCTATGACTGGTACTAGAAATTCACAATGGATGAAATCGATTTATCTCTAGAAGATAAATATGTGTACCAGTTTTCGTTTTTCTAACTAGAAGAGTTCTGGAGATATTTAAGAAAAACTAATTACAAGACGCCATCTTCAAAGAGCTCTAGCTCCCTTAGGAAACATTTTCGGACTAGATGAATTTGGTTAAATTGTCGTAAAATTATCTGAGGAATCTCCTGTCTTCGTTTATCGGTAGAGTTTCTGGACACCCTGTAAATTAATTTTTCAAAATGGTGATACCGGCGTTGAAAAGAGCGTAAAAATATTTTTTAGGAAATATTTTCAACCCTTTAGTTATATTAATTACCATTTACTACATGCATAACGTATCTTCACATGTAGGTACATATGTGCGGCAGATTCGTGCAAATAGTAATATAAGAATTATTCTGCATTTAATGGTAGAAACATATAATTTGGACCACACATACTACACATACAAAGATTTAAATTTAGATATGAGACCATCTCAGATTTAGTCTTTTACAAAACTGGCGGGCAGTCAAAATGAATTTTCCGCCCATAGGTACATGTGAACATACGTTATGCATTTATTAAATGGTAATTAACACAACTGAAAAGTTCAAACTATTTTCTAACAAATATATTTACACTCTTTTAAATGGCGTTATTACCTATTTTAAAAATTTATATATACAGCGTGTTCTTCTTCTTAACGTGCCCTATCAAGTCCCCTTGACGTTGGTGATTAACATGGCGAAACTGTCTCTGTCTCGAGCTATTCTAAATAGGTGTTCTGCTTTCTTTATTCCTGTCCACTCCCGGATATTCTTCAACCAAGAGGCCTGCTTTCTACCAATTCCTCTGCGTCCTTCGATTTTACCCATCATAATAAGTTGAAGAATATTATACCGGTCTCCCCTTACTACGTGTCCAAAATAGGCCATCTTTCTATATTTGATGTTATCAAGCAGCTCGCGGGTAGCATTTGCTCTCTTAAGGACTGCCACATTTGTCAGCATAGCCGTCCATGGTATTTTCAGAATACGTCTGTGCTGCCACATTTCAAAGGCCTCCAAACGGTTAATGGTGGATATTTTTAATGACCGTGCTTCGACACCATACAAGAGGACTGACCAAATGTAGCATTTAATCATGCGCTTTCGAAGTGGAAGTTGCAAGGTATCATTACAGAAGAATGACCTCATTTTTAAAAATGTCGTGCGGGCTATCTCGATTCTACATTTTATCTCTTTATCTGGATCTAGTTGTTCAGTAATATGGCAACCAAGATATTTAAAACTGGGTACTCTTTGAATTATATGACCATCAACATATAAACGTGAATCTTGATGGGCCAAACGGCTAAATACCATGTATTTTGTTTTTGAACAGTTTATATTTAGGCCAAACTCTCTTCCCACTGTGTCAATGGCATTTAAAAGGTGTTGTAATCCATTCATATCATCACTTAAAATAACTGTATCGTCTGCATATCTGATTGTATTTATCAGAATTCCATTAACCTTCACACCCCATTCCAAAATTATGTAGCGCTTCCTTAAATATTCTATCTGGATACAAATTGAACAACAGTGGGGACAGTATACAACCCTGTCTGACACCTCTTTGTATTTTGCATATTTCTGTTGATTTTCCATTTTTGCAAGCTGTCGCTGTTTGACGCCAGTATAATTTTTCTATGATTCGCACACCTTGACTATCAACTCCTTTATCCTTTAATATTTTAATTAATTTGTGATGTTGTACTCGATCAAAGGCCTTCTCATAGTCAATAAATAGAGCAAAGACGTCTTTCCTTTGATCGCAGCATTTCTGCAATAACAAATTTAGTGCAAAGAGTGCGTCCTGGGTTCCCAGTCCATTTCTGAAGCCAAATTGTGTTTCATCCTGGTCTTCTTCACATTTATCTCTGATTCTACTGTGGATGATACGTAGAAAGATTTTCAAGGTGTCGCTCATAAGGCTTATCATTCTATAGTCGCTACAGTTTTTCGGACGTTGTTTTTTTGGTAGGGTTATGAATTCGGACTTTAACCAACCTTCAGGGATATCACCAGTCGAATAAACATCATTGAAAAGTTTGACTAGTATTCCAATGTTTTCCTCATCTGTGAGCTTTAACATTTCTGTAGGTATGTTGTCGGGACCAACGGCTTTCTTGTTGTTTGCCAATTTTATAGCATGTTGTATTTCTGATTTTAGTATTTCTGGTCTTTCACCTTCATCTAAAGTGTCCAGTTCTTCGGGTCTATCATCATTATACAGTTCATTTATATAATTATACCAGGTAGTTCGAATTTCGTGTTCGTCTATTATCATTTTTCCGTGTAAGAATTGAAATAGAGCGTGTAAGAATTGAAAAAAAAACATATTATTACATAAAAAAACAGTAAAAACACAAATTTTGGTAAACCGATTCTTTCGGTTCAAGGCCTCGATATTATTCATCAAAAAAAGAACCTATATACCAAATTTGGTTGAAATCTGACGTTTCGTTCAAAAGTTATCGTGCTATTAGTCACATATGTAGAGTCGCCATTTTGAATGCCCGCCATTTTTGTAAAAGGAACAAAAAATGATATGGCCTCGTATCTAAATTTGAACCTTTATATGTGTAGTATATGTGGTCCAAACTATATGCTTCTACCATTAAATGCACAATAATTCTTATAATATTTGCACGAATCTGCCGCATATAGGTACATGTGAAGATACGTTTTGCATTTATTAAATGGTAATTAACATAACTAAAAAGTTAAAATATTTCCTAAAAAATATTTCCTAAAAATTATTTTTGCGCTCTTTTTAATGGCGGTATTAACTTTTTGAAAAATTAATACATACAGGGTGAAAGCAGCATATTTTTATATAAAACCAGGAAAAACACAACTTCTGGTAAACCGATTCTTCCGGTTCAAGACCTCGATCTTATACATCCAAAAAAGGACCTATATACCAAATTTGGTTGAAATCTGAAGTATTGTTTAAAAGTTATCGTGCTATTAGTTACAATGTATAGTCGCCATTTTGAATTCCTGCCATTTTTGTAAGAGGCAAAATCTGAGATGGCCTCCCATCTAAATTTGAACCTTTATGTGCAGTATATGTGGTCCAAATTATATACTTCTATCATTAAATGCACAATTGTTTCACATATTGGCTGCACTAATAGAGAATTAAATAACCATTCAGAGAGGGCTAATAGCGTGTCATGGAAATTAGACATCGGACAACGTCGCAAGACGTTTTAAAACCGATTGATATATATAATAACCATTCAATTGAGCTATCATACGACCCCTTTCGCTTAAACTAAATCTTAAAACTGCTAAGAGACAGGTGGGGGCTGTTTTAATATTGAATTTAAGCGAAAAACAATATGTATTTATCAAATAATCATTATTTCCTGGTTTCGGACAACAGTAAAATGTATTTCGAATTAAATAAATTATATACATTATTCTTTTTGTCCCAATTAATTTAATTTAAAAAAATTTTTGGGCACCCTGTATAAATAATATTGTTAATGTTTATATTATTGAATAGAGAATTTAATAACCTTTCAAATGAGCTATCACACAACCCCTATTCTTATTTAAAAAAATCGTCGATTGCGTCATCACGCCCAGATGGATCACGTCAATAGTATGATATATATGCCAAAAAATTATAATTTAAAAATAAAAATCTACCTGATTTGTAACTTGTCTACAGAGTCGCCCATTCTCGAGAAAATGAATTTATTCCAACTCAAACGCCCTCACTGTACCTATAACTTCAGAGGTTTATATCTTGAAAAAACCATGAATTTTTGGAGCTATGCGCCCATTGAGTCTTTTGTTCTACATATCAAGGACTACCAGAACCCATAGTTTCAGAGCATTTGACAGGGAGCCATTTCCCATAAGGTTTCTGCGGGGTTCTTTCTTTATAATTGAATTAGAAACAATTAATTGTAATATATTTTTACTTAAAAAATAAGATTTGACGTTTCAATTTACACTCCGGAAATCGTTTTTAAAAAAGATTATTAAAGAAATTGTATTGAAAGAGTGGACAAAATCGTATATTCGTGAAGTCTATAGAACCAGTAAAAGCAAAGATGTAGCTCATAAAAAAAAAGTTTTTATTCGTCAAATTCCAAATCGAACATTTCAACGTGAAATAACCAAAGAATAAAACACTTTTCGGGGAAAATACATTAAACCACCACTATATAAAATAATTGTAATAAGCATATCTGTTCAAACTTGAGTAATAATACCTTCTTGAATTGGTAGTAATTCTGTAAAACTACGAAGTTTTCGAAAATTACATTTTTTTGAGACGTCGTATCATTTGAATTAATTTTTTTTTAATGAAACATAATTTAGTAAGATGTTTGAAAGGTAAGTTGATAAGGTGCAAATTTGAGAGTTATATACAGGATGGGCCAAAGAAAAGAGTCCACGTCGATATTTGGCAGTAGTTATTAAATTTTAAGGAAATGCCGCAACAGTTCCATTTTTGTTCTAAGGGAACACAATGTTACCATACATACATTTGTCACGTTTCAACCCCCTCCCTTCTACGTCCCCAACACCTTATTTTTAAATTCTTGAAAGAGTAATCAATTCTCTATTCAGTAAGTAATATAAACAATATCATAATTATGTATACAAGGTGTCCAAAAAATTTTTTAAATTAAATTAATTGACAAAAAAAGAAGAATGTATGTACTTATTTTATTTTAGTTAAAACTCATTTTACTCTTAATAATATAATATAATATAATAGTAATTAATACATATTTATACAAAACAGAAATAAATGTTTATTTCACAAATAAACATTGCTTTTCGCTTAAATTAAATGTTTAAACTTCCAATGGGCAGGTGGATGAACATTAAATTTAAGCGAAAAGCAACGTTTATTTGTGAAGTAAACATTTATTTCTCTTTTCTGACCACAGTAAAATGTATTTTTAACAAACTAAATTACAAATATTCTTATTTTTTGGCAATTAATTTAATTAAAAAAATTTTTGGACACCCTGTATAAATAATTATGATGTTTATATTTTATTTTGTCTTCTTTTATCGCCTTTGGGAACATAAAAGAAGAATACAAATACTGAATATAGAATTGAATACTCTTTCAAATAAGCTACCACAGGACCCCCATTCCCTATTTAAAAATAAGCTGTTGGTGACGTGGAATGAAGGGGGTTGACAAATGACAGATGTATGTATCGTAAAAATTTGCCCCCTCAGAACAAAAATCGACCTGTTTCGGCATTTCCTTAAAATATAATAACTACTGCCAAATTTCGAGGTGAACTATTTTCTTTTGCCCACCCTGTATGTAAAATTGTATTAGTTTCACATTTTAAAATCATTTTTAAATAACATTCTTGTAAGTCTTATTTTCCACCCACACCGTACTTATGCCCATACAATTTATTTCTTTTTATTATAACTATAAGATAGCTTGATTATTTTTCTTTAATTTCCAATTTGTAGAATTTAAGTTGATAAATTATTTAAAGAATTATATTAAAATAACTCAACCGTGCGCTTCGCTGAATGCTACTATACAGTGCGCCAATGTTTGTGAGAAGGGTGTCTTTAGCGTTATAAATAAAAAATTATAGAAACTATATATTTAATTCTAGAAAAATCTTTATACAGTATGTCCCTGTAAGTGGTATCCATATGGAAAACTTTTTAATGATTAATTTTCCGAAAAAAATTATTCTTTATAAAAAGTTCTGCATGGTCCAAAACCCAAGATTCAACCCTCATATATCAAATTTTATGAATGTTATACGAGGTATGTCAAAAAGTTTGAATTTCACTCAAGAGTAAAGTAGCTTTATTTTTGACAATATTAAAAATTGCTATTATGAAGAGTTGTTTGGAATTAAAAACTGTAGGTATTCTAATATGCAATTACATCCTTCTAATTGAAATTTTTTTTTTTTTTAATTATGGATAACTAATTATTTTCAATAAAAATGTATACCATTTTTATATTAATTATTTTCAGTTATTTCAATTCTGACAACTCTTTTATTATTAATTTTACGAAAAAAAGTGATTCTTAATAAAAAGTTCTGGATGGTCTTAAACCTAAAATAAACCATCTTATATCAAATTTTATCAATTTTATACGAGGTACGTCAAAAAAGATAAATTTAGATCAAAAATAAAGTACCTTTATAGTTCAGCATATTTCAATTAGAAGGATATAATTACATACTGAAACACAGTTTTTAATTCTAAATACCTTTTCATAATAACAATTTTCGATATTGTGAAAAATAACGTATTTTACTCTTAAACGAAATTCATATTTTTTTATATACCTCGTATAAAAATGATAAAATTTGACATAAGATGGTTGTATTTTAGGTTTTAGACCATGCAAAACTTTTTATTAAGAAACACTTTTTTCGTAAAATTAATAATTAAATAGTTATCTGAATTGAAATAACTGAAAATAAGGTTAGTTATCCATAATTTTTCAAAAAAAAATTTCAATTAGAAGGATGTAATTGCATACTAGAATATAGTTTTTAATTCCAAACAACTTTTCATTATAGCAATTTTCAATATTGTGAAAAATAAATCTACTTTAGGTACTTCTGAGTGAAATTCAAACTTTTTGACATACCTCGTATAATATTCAAAAAATTTGATATTTGATGATTAAATCTTAGGTTTCGGCAGAGTTTTTTATGAAGAATAACTTTTTTTCGTAAAATTGATAATAAAAAAGTTTTCCATATGGATACAACTTACATGGACATACTGTATAAGGTTTTTGTGTAAAATCTTCTGAATTTTTCAATAGCCAAGTCAGTATTTTTCCAAGATTTTTATTTTTCTGGATATTTAAAAAACAACTAATTTTTCACTATGCACCCACATCTGGAGTAAAACTTTTTGATATGTGGTTTATTAGACATTTTTTCTTAATGAAACTATAAAAAGTTCTATTTTGTTTGATTTTTTCCCTAAGCAAAAACTATTGTCTCCGCTAAGTTTAATGTAGTTTAAATAGAATAAAAAGATTTCTGGAGATATTTAAGAAAAACCAATTACCAGACGCATCTTCAAATAGCTCTAGCTCCTTTAGGAAGCATTTATCGGACTATATGAATTGGGTTAAATTGTCTTAAAATTATCTGAGGAATCTCCTGTCTTCGTTTGTCGGTAGAGTTTCTGGACACCCTGTATAAATACATATCAAAAATGATATTAGCAATTCTTATTTACAATAAAATAACAATAAAGTATAAAGGTGTTTAATAATTTATAAAACTTCCGAGCTGTTACTAAAATACGTCTTTCTCAAGTCCATTCTCGCTAAATTTACTGACCGCCTCCCATATAAACTGACAATCAATGTAGTTTAATAAAGACCGTAGATCCGAAACTCGTTAAGTTCTCCTCGTTTACGAAGTCCACTAACTTTTTTCTTCTAATGATCATCATTCGACAGATGACATGATCAAACGATTTGCGATGGAGAGAAAATAAGCGATAAGTTGGATTTACGGAATAATTTTCAAAAGGGGGAAAACATGAGTTGAATACACAAAAGTCCTACAGTTATATCTGAATCGATATTAGAGGAGAATTATTTTATGAATATATCAGATTTAATTATTCCCACGACTTACATGTCGAAGAAAAAAAGTGATATTGTGCCGATGTGTGCTTTTGCCCTGGGGTGACTTTCACACCCTCTTTGGGGTGAAAAAAAATATGTCCAAAATAAGTCCGGAAACTGATAAACTGACTAATTTTAAGTAACTTTTGTTCTATAGAGCTTTTTCGCCAAGTAACCACTTTTCGAGTTATTTGCGAGTGAATAGGTTCATTTTTCAACAAAATAACTACATCTTTAGACGGTTTTTCGCAGATAACTCAAAAAGTAAGTATTTTGTCGAAAAAAACGTTCTTAACAAATATAGCCTGAAAAAAAAAACGGTGTACGCGTGAAGTCTCTGGACCTCGTAGAACCAGAGTTATAGCCAATGAAAAATAGGTGCATATTCGCCAAATTTCAAATAGAATATTTTGATATGAAATATCCAAAAAATTAAGCACTTTTTGGGGAAAATCCATTTTAACTTTATTAAAGTGTTTAAGAGAAGCTTTATTTCTGTTTTTATAAAAAGGTTTTAGCATCCAATTTAAGCAAGTTACGTTCAAAATAAAGTTGTCCCTTTTGTTTTGACAAAAAAAATCGGGAGACCACCACCTAATTAGCAACTTAAATGAAATTAATCGTTACCGCTCCACAAATTATTTTGATTATGTTGTGTTTATATGATCTGTAAGTTTTATCGATTCAAAGTGCTTATTTTTGAAAAAATTTGGTTTCAAAATAAAATTTTTAAAAATTTAAATTTTGAAAAATATGCTTTTCTTCAAAATAACTTAAAAATTGTTAGAGATACCAAAAATCTCGAAATACAAGAAAAAAACAGATTTGCTTTTCTGAATATCATGTATTTTTTGTTTTTCTGTTAGACAAAAATTGATTAAGATTTGGTGTTTCTAAATTTGCATACATTCGTGATCAGTGACTCGTTCAACCGCTTTTAACTACAGCCCTTTCAATAATAAGGACTTTGAACCGATGAAACTTACAGATCATATAAACAATATATACACGAGTCAAGAAACTTGTGAAGTCGTAACGATTAAGTTCATTTAAGATATTAATTAGGGGGCGATTTTCTCGATTTTTTTACCAAAACCAAAAGGGACTAACCTTATTTTGAGCGGAACTTGTGTCTTTGTGATGCTAGAAATATTTTTTATAAAACAAAAATGAATTAAACACTTTAAATAAGTTGTAATGAGTTTTTCCCGAAATGTGCTTTATTTTTTGTTATTTCACGTTAAAATATTCCATTTGGACCGAAGTTAATCCAAGCAATAAAGAGTATATATAAATGTACACGTAATAATGTAAGAACGAACAATTGCTCATCTCTTGAATTCTACACAAGGACAGGTGTAAGACAAGGTGGTGTTCTGAGTCCTTTGTTATTTATCACTCTAATGGACGAAATTGCAAAAGAATGCAGGGGTAAGGTAAAAAGAACTAGGGTTGGGGTGTATAAACTTCAACAAGTTTGCGTGTCAAAGTTGATATATGCCGATGACCTGGTTATTGTGGCAAAATCGGAAAAGGACTTGCAGGTGAATGTGAATGTTTGGAATGAGGCCTTTAAGAAATTTGGGATGAGAATAAATATTGAAAAAACAGAAGCTTTAGTAATATCGAAAACACAAGAAAATATAAATGTTAAGTTGAATAATGAGACCATTACACAAGTTGAGGACTTCAAGTATCTAGGATCAACAATGAATGGGCAAGTAAATATAGAACCAGAAATAAACAGCAGGGTAATGAGTGCAACAAAATTATACTATGCACTAAATAAAAGTTTTATTAGGAAGAAAGAAGTAAGCCTGAAAACAAAAATGAAAGTATTTCAAACCGTGTACGAGCCGGTGCTACTCTACGGTAGTGAAACGTGGACAGTGAACGACTACATCCGTAGTAAAATCCAAGCATGCGAAATGCGATATTTACGTGCGGTATCCGGGGTGACCAGACGTGATCGTATAAGAAATGAAGACATACGTGAAAGGTGCGGTGTTGGAAGGACCTTAGACAGACTTGAAACGAAACAGTTATCGTGGTTCGGACATATGGCGAGAATGAGTGAAGGTAGAACTGTAAAGAGGGTATGGAAAGCGGCATCTGACAACAAACGAAGAAGAGGCAGGCCAGCAAGAACGTGGAATGCAAATATTGGAAAGGCTTGCGGAAAAAGAAATATTGGGTGGAGAGAAGCAGAAAGACTAGCTACCGACCGAAAGGCATGGAGACGTCTCATTTCTCCACTTACCTCGACACCGTAAGGTACAAGAGGACGGCTTAAGTAAGTAAGTAAGTATATTCCATTTGGAATTTGACGAATATGAACCTATTTTTCATTAGCTCTAACTCTGCTTCTACTAGGTGTAGAGACATGATATATACACCATTTCTTAAAAATTTTTACAGGCTATATTTTTGCTAAGAATGTTTTTTCGACAAAATACTTACTATTTGAGTTATTTGCGAAAAACCGTCTAAAAGCGTGGTTATTTTGTTGAAAAAGTGAACATATTCACTGCCAAATAACTCGAAAAGTATTGACTTGGTGAAAAAACTTTATAGAACAAAAGTTACTTAAAATTAGCCAGTTTATCCATTTCCTGACTTTCTTTGGACGAATATTTTTTCACCCACAAAAGGGTGTGAAAACCACCCCCAGGGCAAAAGCACATATCGGCACCATATCACTTTTTTTCTTTGACTTATTAGCTATGTGTATGCCAAATTTCATGTTAATCCAAGTGGTTCTTTAAAATTTAGAGATTTTGCAATATTTTACCGTTAAAGAACGGACTAATGCAATAAATCGACTTAACGCGTTTGAAATGTGGACATATAGAAAAGTGTTAAAGATTTCATGGGTAGATAGAGTCACGAATATAGAAATGTTAAGAAGAATAGGCAGAAAGAGGGAAATTGAAAATACGATAAAAGAAAGGCAATATCTCGGACATGAGATAAGATGCGAAAGATATAAAATCTTGAGACTCATAATTCAAGGAAACATTGCGGGTAGGAAAAGCGTAGGAAGGAGACGAGTTTCATGGTTGAAAAACCTGAGAGAATGATTTGGTTGCAGCTTAAGGCAACTGTTCAGAGCTGCTGCCTCGAAGGTCAAAATAGTCATGATGATGGCCAACCTTAGTCGCGGAGATGGCACTGAAAGAAGAAGGAAGAAGAAAGAAGAAAAGATCAATGCGAGTTAATAGTAAAATCAAGGCAGAAAGTAGGTATATATCGGCATGTCTTGAAACAAGGAAGAAAAAAAGATTATTAAAAGATGGAAGGCAATCGTAAATACGTGTTTTTGACTAGTTGGTCGTCATCAGTACAGTGTACCCAAGTTAGAATAGGAGTATATTAATGTTAACTCATATATATATGTGCAGTTAGATGGATTAATGCTAGCGGTAGTAACTTCCACGCAAAAGTCCAGAGAAGAACTAATAGGCCAAACATCCAAAAGAGCAGAAAACTAAGTTTTTAGATGATGGGAGCTAGTTATGGATATACCAGATACCAGAATTGCAACCTGTATCTTTTGTAGATCTGGCATGCGTAGTTGCTATCTTTTATCTAGAGTACACTTCTTCTTGGGTTTGGTACAAATGCTTCACAAGAAAGTAACAGAAATACATGGAATATCGTTTGAGATAAAAAAAGAACATATTTTTTTCTATATACATACCTACCTTTTATAACTTCCATTCTAAATTTAAACATAAACTTTGACACAACCCTAATATTGAAAATTGCATTTAAGATTTGACAAAAGTTAAGAAGTATTGTGATTTTGATCATTTTACTGCCTCCTTTATTTATTATTAAGTTATAAGTACTGGTTATTTTTAATTTTACGCAATTTTCAAAAAATTTAAAAACATTGAATTATCCAAGTCCGTCTGTCCGTCCGTCCGTTCGTCCGTCTGTCCGTCCACCCTTGAAAATAAGTCCTCCGTCATTATACTAGGTAGAATGACAAATAATGAGATATCGAATGATAGCTTATAATCCAAGGATGGTACTAAAGGTGAGAAATTTTACCTAGGACTTCCTGTTTTGAAAATGCGGCCAGAAGTACTGTTTAGTCACCGGAACAGTACAGGTGATATATTATTCGATGCGCCTTAGCACGACGAGAGCAAATATATACTTCCGGTTTCATGACTGTCTGTCCATCCGCCTGCGAATATGCCTCCGTTATTTATAGAGATACAATGACAAATGAGGTATTCAATGAAAGCTTATAATTCAAGGATAGTATTAAAGATGAGACATTTGACATCAAACTTCCGGTTTTAGAGTTGCAACCGGAAGTAACGTTATAAAGTTACCTAAATAGTAGTTATAAGCGATATATTATGCGAAGCAAAATGAGAACATAATGTATACTTTTGGTATATATATAATTTTCAGTTAAAAAGTTCTAACCGAAAGTACCATATTATAGTCTCAGAAATAGTACACGTGATAAATATCAATCAAAGCGTACTGAAAAGTCGAACTTGAATCTTTAGTTCCGGTTTTAGAGTCAGTTCCGTTCAAATAATTATGACCGAAAGTTTAGTAAAAATTACTCCAAAATAGTCAAATCGTATATCATTTGACGCAAAGTTACACGAAGAGTTCAAATATCGACTTCCGGTTCTACTTTCTACTTTCGATTACTTGTTATAATTTATATTTTACAAAAATATCTTCCGAAATCTTTTCTTGCAGATTATTAGGTCTGGATCCCGCGTATGAAAAAAAAGTTGATTAATAGCAAGCTGCAAATTTGTTAATAGCTCAAGGGTGTCTAGTCGGATAAACTTTGATATATGGGAACACTGGAACAGGGGCAGTTTTAATTGTGGAACAAGTTAAAAATTTGAAACGGTCAGACCACGAAAACGGCACATTTATTTTGTCCGACAGAATAGACTTAAACTCTCCGAACAGAGATTAAACTCTCATGCAAAAATCAGACTGCTATTTATCACCTGTCATAATTCCTGTCATTTGACATATTCTACATGTTCCACTCATTAAACGCCCATTTGGTGATAAATAGCAGTCTAATTTTTGCATGAGAGTTTAATCTCTGTTCGGAGAGTTTAAGTCTATTCTGGCGGACAAAATAAATGTGTCGTTTTCGTGGTCTGACCGTTCCAAATTTTTAACCTGTTCCACAATTAAAACTGCCCCTGTTCCAGTGTTCCCATATATCCAAGTTTATCCGACTAGACACCCTTAAGCTATTAACAAATTAATCATTTTTTTTCATACGCCGGATCCAGACCTATATGTTATTTAATTGAAAAAATTCATTGAAATAAGGTAAAGTATAAAATTACTGGTTAGGTGATAAAATTGCATACTTCAATTTTATTTTTCGAACTCATTTTAGTAGCTACATCCGCATAATACAGTTGGGAAACTACATATTTTTAGCGACGCGACGACGTAATAATGATGGTAAGCAGTGGAAATATAATACACCAACTGCATTGAATAGGAAGGAAATAATGAGGTTCTTTAATAGTAGTTATATAATTTTATATATAATACATATTAAATTTGATGTTGCTTTTTTTCTGTCGGTATTAAAATAAATATTTTAAGAGTGGTATAATATTATACTGAAATATATACTATATCAGTTTGGGTTTAGAGCCTGCATGGATGTGAGAGAAGCCCTGTTCAATTTACATACACCGGTATTTTTAGGCGTCAACGCCCTTCCGGTAGGGATCTATGTGGAAGTATCACCGAGCCGCAAGCCCTTATCCGTTGCCGTACTGCTACCTCATAGGCCGATCAGACGCCCGCATATTCCAGTCTAAGCACCAGATTCATATTTAGAATTTTATACTGATGCGTTAGCATTTTTTGTTTATCCGATGGCCTGGCTGGGCTCGAACTCGCATTCCTCACGGCGAAGTGAAGTGCGGGTCAGCAGCTAGTCGCACTGAACTATCCCATCGACTTCTGTTGACTAGTTCTGGCCCAAAAATACTACGACGAACAGAAAGATATATTTTAATGATTACAGACTTCGAAAAAGCATTTAATCGAGCAAGTCAAGATCTACTATTAAATAGTTTGTAAGAAGTCGGTTTAGATGAGAAACACATAAAACTATTAAAAAACTTATACTAGGGCAATTATACAAAGATGCGATTTGTCACCCCTGCTATTTAATTTTTATTCCAAGATATTAGTTAAACAGTCATTAAAGGATTCCAGGAATGGAGTCAAGGTGAATGGCATAAACATTAACAGTACCAGATACACCGATGATACGGTCTTGATTACGGATTCCGACTTCGGTCTACAATAACTCATCAGCAGGACCAACTCGGTCTGTAAGAAATTCGATATGAAAATAAACATCAAGAAAACCAAAGTCATTAATCCAAAGAACCAAAATTTACCTCAACCTTGAATAATAAGTAGACACAATTTGGAACAGGTCAATAAATTTAAGCACCTGGAGCATAGAATCGATAGCAGCCTAAATCCTGATATGGGAATAAGATCTAGAACAGAAGAGGTCAGAAATTCTATATCTCTGTCTATAAATCTCTAGAAATTCTACTACCTTTATCAAAATGCTACTTCTCGTAGAACTCATCATTATACAGTTGAAACGTGTACCCTTTAAATATTAACCTTAAATAAATTGGAGACATTTGACATGTGGATCTATCGAAGAATCCTCAAAAAATCATGGATATTGCATAACTCCCACGAAGAAATGATGAATAGAATAGACAATATGCTCACCCAGTGGCGGTTTCTCCATAAGTGCACATGTGCACGTGAACCCCCAAAATTATTTTCACACCAACATTCATATATGTAATATTTATCATTCTATAAATAACATTTTAATCTAACTATACAGTAATTGAAATTCGAAATAACAGATCCAATGAGTTTATAAGTATCTAATAGGTAACGTTTATTTTTATTCTATTTCAAAGGAGAAAGTTCACGGATGCGAGGCCTTAGACAGAACCCCGCGTTCACCGCTCTCACAGTGGTTCCTATACCAATGACTTTTCATACGACAAAATATAACTCACCACCCACCCCGCTACCCGCTATAGCCGTCAAGTTTAGATGGCCACAGGATCACAAGTTGGATGTGATCTTATGGCATGATCTTTGGTGTTTTTAACGTGCACGGCACACGTATGTTTAAATTTTGCTTTCATGAAGTTCGAATTTCGGAACTATATTAAGAATGTAAGGATTTGTGGACGTAAATGTTAGCGTGGAATATTTAAAATCAATTAAATTTTCTTCATTATATTTAGAAGAAAAATTAAAAATGCCAAAACCAAATTTGTTAATTAAGAATGTACCAAAGTGCAAACGTCGGGATTATAAATAATTATTTAAAATGGAGATTTGTGTAAAAACTTACAAATTGTGTAGGTGTGAAGAACATATTTGGAGAAGAGGAAGCATAATGAATAAAATAGAAGATACGATTTTAACTATCCAGTTGGAATTCTAGATTGGAATTCTCCAATTATGTACTTGCTACGATGCCAGTGACAACTGCAGAAACAGAACGATGTCTCTCTGCATTGAAACGTATCAAAACTTTCCTTAGAATAGCTATGGGCCAGGATCGATTAACTGCACTCGCAATGTTTTCAATAAAAAAAAATGATTCAAGAAATTCCAAATTTTACTGAATTTGTTTGTGAATAATTTATCTAAAAAATAACAGGCGACTGACTTTCGTTACAAAACTTGCTTATAACATTTAAACATTAAATTATAATTTTAAGTCAATAAAATACATTATTTATTGTAATTTTTAATAAGGTCCTTTGATTTTTACAATTTGAAGACACTCAAAACCCTTTACCTACGGAAATAGGGTCTCAACGTCTTTTTATATGTTAACATTATGTGTGCACCCCCAATATTTTACACCAGGCGCCGCCACTGTGCTCACCTAATAGTGACAGGAAAGATCGAGGTTAAGAGAGGACTAGGAAGGAAAAGACTATCGTGGCTAAGATGTGGCTAAATTTTGAACAGCTAATAAAAACAGCTGAATAGAGAAAAAAGTTTGCAATTATAGCATCAAACCTATATCACAGTATAAATAGGGACAGTAGAACCACTCTCCGAAAAATTAGTAAAGTCTGTAGTCGCACATGGCGACCGCGCAACGTTGGCAGTCGCTTTTGCCCCACTCTCGCATTGCAAGTCGCATAGAAACGTACGGATTTTAACAGGGAAAACCAGCATCCACTACTGGTGAATTACCAATTGCGTACTGCCGGTATTATTTCTTGAGATCAAAGCGCCGACAGAGGAGTGATTTTACTGGTGCCTATATTGAGAAGAGGGCACTTTAAGAAGAAGAAGAATATATATAATATATACTTATGGTAAGTAAACTAATAACTACCTGAGATATGGAACAATAAAATGTGGTGAATGGGATATACGTATGTAAAGAAGTTGTTAATCCTGCAGCAAATCAAGTACATACTAGTTAGAGAATCATTTCAAAGAAAAGAGTGTTCGGTTGAATGCTGAGTGCCAGATAGCTGCTAGAAGAGATAGTCATGCATACCGGGTCATACAATAAAAAAAATCAGAAGAGATTAACACAAGAAATGGAACAGAATATGAGACTTAACTGATAAAAGTGTTGGAAATATTTAGGAACCACATTGATACGAGAAAGAACTAATCCTAGGTAGAGAGAAGAATGGAAACGTAGGAGCTAATAAGGAAAAAATATTTAAGAGTTGGAAGGAACATTTCAAAAATATGCTATGCAATAGTGATAATAACTGCAGCTTACATCACTTTATCACGCAACTAAACCCTGATGAATTTCAGAACGAAGTTCATCCACCAAGCTTGACCGAAGCAATTGGAGTTATCCAAAAAATGAAAAACAAAAACTCATCAGGAAGTGATTAAATCCAGGCAGAACTCTGAAAGTATGGAGGTGAGAACCTAGCCAAGCAAATATACATCATAGTAAGCGTATGGAAAAAAGAAAAAATTCATGAGGAATGGAATATCGGCTCGCTGTGACCACTCCACAAGAAAGGTGCCTACGTTTAATGTGGCACATTCTATAAGATAGGCTACCAGATAATATACCAGAACAACACAATAGAAGTAACAGTAGAAGAAGAACTAAATATCCCAATTGAAGCTGAAATTGAGATAAGTCAGGATGATTTTTCGAGTTTTTATAGTTTAACCTGATGACGGATGAAATAATAAAAAATGAAGAAGGAACAAGGGATATCAAATGAACGAAAAATAACTTAAAATAATTTGCTATTCAGATAACGTAATATTAGACTCTCAAAGTAAAGATGATTTACAACGTATGATGCAGCAATTAAATACATCCGCCAGAAATTTAATAAACATGATAAAAGAACAGACAGCACAATAAAGGGGTTCAAACATTTCTCTATCGAGAGTAGCAGCATTTAAGACTTTTATTTGTTTTTGGTTAATATTTGGTAATATAACTTTGATGCTAGAAGTGTCAGCTGATCCAGCAGCTTGTAGCACATTATGTACAACATCATATTAATTGATTTTATTAATTGTACAATGAAGGAAAATGTGATATAGATTTTCTTCCTATCCACACCCGCAGTATGGATGTGTCTTAAATGCTGATTTGATATAAATAATTTCGAGATATAGCATGTCCTGTTTGCACTCTTATTATGTTTATTCTTTCAAGACATGGAAACGTTTTAAACCATGGTGTATCCGTGAATGATTGTTCTATTTCTTCATACCATTTCCCTTTCAATTGATTTAAAACTGTAAATAGTACCAAAGTGACAACACAAATTCTAAAATGCAAGAATCAACTTACAAAATAAACATATAGCTTTAACAATTATTATCTGGCTGATGAGGACACCACACCACCATAAAATAGCAATATTTTGATGTAATAATCTGACCTGACCTGTATATTTCATATTCGTTAAGTATATTTTACCTCTAAATATTATACGCCTGGATCCCGCGTACCAAAAAAATTTGATTAATAGCAAGCTGAAAATTTGTTAATACCTAGCTTAACGGTGTCTAGTCGGATAAACTTTGATGTATGGGAACATTGGAACAGGGGAAGTTTTAATTGTGGAACGTGTCATAGTGGAAGTTTGGGTCTACCCCAAAATCCCGACAGCCAAAATCCCGACAGCCATAATCCCGACGGCCAAAATCCCGACACGCCAGAATCCCGACAGGCCAAAATCCCGACAGGCCAGAATCCCGACAGGTTTGATAAGTTTCTTTTTAGCATATAATTACATTTATTTCTTGTTTGTTGTTTATGGCCATCTGTTTTTTATTTTTTGTTACTAAACAAAAGTATTTTGTATTAAAAGTATTAAACAAAAGTCGAAATTTTTACTTATGCGAGGATTGTTGCATGTCGGGATTTTGGCCGTCGGGATTTTGGCTGTCGGGATTTTGGGCGGCACCGGGAAGTTTATGTGAAAACTAGGAGGTTGTTTTTAAGTTTATTCAATAGCAAACTTTATATAATATACTTATGACAAAGTGTTTGTCCGACAAAAATATGTTGGGCATCTTAATAAGTCCAACACGTGGAACATGTCAAATGACAGGAATTATATTGGTGGTAAATAGCAGTCTGACTTTTGCATGAGAGTTTAATGAAAGGGTAACAAATCTATTGGAAGTTCTGTCTGACAAAATAGATGGGATATTTTCGTAGTCTGACGTTCACAACATGTAACCCGTTCCACAATTAAAACGTCTTATGTTCCAATGTTCCCGTACATCAAAGTTTGTCCGACACCGTTAAGCTATTAACAAATTTTCAGCTTGTTATTAATAAACTTTTTTTTGGTACTCGGAATCCAGGCCTATTATGACTATATTAAAAATATTACGTTCCATTCAAACAGTCGTACAATTTTTATTGCATTATTTACAATATAATAAAAAGCACCCTTTAAACCGCTATGTCATATTTCTGCCAGAATATATTCAAATAACAGGAAACCTCACTCAGAATGAGGGACGCTCTGGGGTGACATAATAGAGAGAAGGAATGTTGTTGATTGTCTTAAATGCGACCCTGGGAAGCCAATTGATTTTCGTCGTTTTCTACACCCGCACGCAGCGCGAAACATTTATAAAATATATTAACTTTTGATATTATAAGAGTCTAGACACAGAGGTCGACAATTTCTGTTAAGTCCCCATTTTCGTGGAAGATAGATATTATAATTTTATTACATGGCCAAGGTATACAGGTTAAAATGTAGTAGAATTAGAAAGTGGAGAATAACGTAATACATAAAGAGTTATGTAAATTACTAGTCATCATCATCATTAGGGAGCGGATTTATATGCGATCAATTTTGATGAAATATGCGCATATATATGCAGTAAAAAATTACGAAATATGCGCAAGATATGCAAAAAAAATTCACAAAATGCGCATTTCGAGAAACCACAAATTTTCTGTTCTATTCTATTCAGGCGGTTCTTTTATAAGGAGGGGGGGGGGGGCAATCTTATTTATTATCTTTCAACTAAAATCATTATTTTTGATATATGTAATGTATTCACATTTTTTACAAAAACTTATACCAATACCTATTTAAAATAAAACAACAATATTACTGTGTGTCTGCGTAACTTGGAACCATATGGGAAACTTTTTTAATATCACTTTTACAAAAAAAAGTTGTTCTTCATAAAGTGCTCTGCATAGTCTGAAACCTAAGATGCAATCATCGGATATCAAATTTTATCAATAATATACCAGGTATGTCAGAAAATATGAATTTCGCTCAAGAGTAAATTTTCTGATATACCTATTTCGCTTAAGTATTATGTTGTAATATGCATTTACACTCTTCGAATTAAAAAAATTTGAAAATTTTCCTCAAATTTCGGATACCCAACATCATTTTTATTTAAGATAACTCCGATATTATTATCTAATTTTGCGAAAAAAGTTATTCTTTATAAAAATGTCGGAATAGTCAAAAAACTAAAATGTAATCATAAAATATCAATTTTTTTTCAATTTTATACGAGGTATGTCCGTATGTCAAAAAACATGAATTTCGCTTAAGAGTAAAATACCTTTATAGTTCACAATATTTCAACTAGAAGGATGAAATTGCATATTGAAACATAGTTTTTAATTTCGAACAACTTTTTATAACAACAAATTTCAATATGGTGAAAATTAAAGGTACTTTACTCTTCAGCGAAATTCATATTTTTTGACATACCTCGTATAAAATTGATACAATTTGATATCTTGTAATTGTATCTTGGATGCTAGACCATGCATAACTTTTTATAAAGATTAACTTTTTCGTAAAATTAATAATAGCGGAGCTATCATAAATAAAAATGATGTTGGGAAAAAATTTTCAAATTTTGTTTTCACTTAGAAGGCTGTAAATGCAGATTATAACATAATTTTTAATCCCAAACAACTTTTTTTAATAACAGTTTTCGATATTGTGAAATATAAAGGCACTTTACTCTTGAGCGAAATTCATATTTTTTACATACCTCGTATACTGTTAATAAAATTTGATATCTGATGATTGCGTCTTAGGTTTTAGACTATGCAGAGCACTTTATAAAGAATGACTTTTTTTCGTAAAATTGATATTATTAATAAAGTTTCCCATATTGTTCCAAGTTACGCAGACACACTGTATATATCTTCGATTATAATTCACTACAATGCGTTTTTCCAAATTTTTTACGAGGAAACATTTTCTTTGATCAGATGATAAAATATTTTTATAACTTGAAAAACTCCTTTCAACATCAACAAAAGTAATTGGGGCGTATTTAAAATAACTTGTTAAAGCCGAACATTCTGCACCAAAATCAATTTCAAAATTTCCATTAAAAATTTCGCATATGTCTTCCTAAGTTTTAAAGCGTTTTAAAGACAAGATCTGATCTAAAGCGTGAATCCTTCAATTCCCGTTAGAAAATCGTAAAACAATGGTTAAAGGTGTAAATTATTTTAACAATAGGGGATTTAAAAGAATCACCAGAATTATGGATACCTACTAAATTTGGATACAAATTGTACTAAATATAATAAAAACGTGAATGAGCCGTCTCTCTTCAGATAGTTCTCGAATTAATAGATACGACAGCCGGTGCGAGGAAATATTTTGTGTCGAATTAAAAAATTAAAAATTTTTTTTGGACTTAAATGTTTTAAATAGGCACAAAATATGCATGTTTCTTTAAAAATATGCAAAATTTAATAAAGTTCTCAAATATGCGAAATATGCATGCAATATGCATTTAGCACACAATCCGCTCCCTAATCATCATAATTCAACCCGGATCAATCCACTGCTGGATATAGACATGCCTCAGTCTTCCCCATGTATTGCTGTTCTGTGCTGTTTGCATGCAATTTTTGTCGATCCGTTTTATTTCATCAGACCATCTTGTTGGCGGACGACCTCTACTCCGATATGCTTCTTGTCTTCAATATACTTTTTGTCTTCTCTTGTCAAATTACTAGTAGGGAGTGCTATTTGATGTATTTAGTACAGAAAGCCACTGCGCATCCGCTAGGAAATATATTCTGATTCGGATTTTTTGCACAATCTTACTCAAAAAGGACTCCTTTTAATAAATTTGCATGTTGCCAGGACCAAAAGGTTGCCAGGTCAAAAAATTGTTATACGTTTTTTTTTGTTTTTTGCCTAAGATTATTTTTTTGCACGGAAAATTTTTTTTTTTGATTTTTTGGATCATTCCAAACAGAAAAGGTCTTTAGTGACTTTTCTCTAAAAATGATAGTTTTTGACATATAAGCGATTAAAAATTGAAAAAGTGCGAAATCGGCCATTTTTAACCCTTAAAAACTATGTGAAAACTGAAAATTTGAATGTTACCAAGGTAGGTAGGTATTCTTTAAACATCGATTGATGAAATCCCGAAGAGTTTTTGCAATACAATATTCAAAACTCCTTTGTTTTTTAATTGCTAATCAAGCGTGCGCGACACTATTTTCCACCGACAATATGGTGCAAATGAAAGGAATAAATTCGTTATTTCGTAAACCGGCGACATTAAGGAAAAATCCCGAAACAGGTCGATTTTTATTTTTAAGTTATAGTTATGATATTGTGGCATATATGGTATACTAGTGACGTCATCCATCTTGACATCATGACGTAATCGATGATTTTTTTAAATAAGAATAGGGTCGTATGCTAGCTCATTTGAAAGGTTCTTCAATTCTATATTCAGTAATATAAACATTTACGTAATTATTTATACAGGGTGTCCAAAAAATTTTTATTAAATTAAATTATTTGACAAAAAAAGAAGAAGAAGGACATCCTGTATAAATAATTATGTAAATGTTTACATTACTGAATAGAGAATTGAAGAACCTTTCAAATGAGCTACCACACGACCCCTATTCTCATTTAAAAAATCATCAATTACGTCATCACGCCCATACGGATGACGTCACTAGTATACCATATATGCCACAATATCATAACTTAAAAATCAAAATCGACCTGTTTCGGGATTTTTCCTTAATATCGCCGGTTTATGAAACAACGAATTTATTCCTTTTATTTGCACCATACTGTCGGTGGAAAATAGTGTCGCGCACACTTGATAAGCAATTAAAAAACAAAGGAGTTTTGAATATTGTAGTGCAAAAAATTCTTCGGGATTTCATCAATCGATGTTAAAAGAATATCTACTTACCTTGGCAACATTCAAATTTTCAGTTTTTCACATAGTTTTTGAGGGTTAAAAATGGAATTTTTTGCAATTTTTAAATTTTTAATCGCTTATATGTCAAAAACTATCATGTTTAGAGAAAAGTCACCAAAGACCTTTTCTGTTTGGAATGATCCAAAAAACCTAAAAAAAACTTTTTTCCATGCAAAAAAAATTATTTTAGGAAAAAAACAAAAAAAAAACGTTTAAAAAATTTTTGACCACCTTTTGGTCCTGTCAACATGCAAATTTGTTAAAAGGAGTCCTTTTAAGATTGTGCAAAAAATCCGAATCAGAATATTTTTCCTAGCGGATGCGCAGTGGCTTTCTGGACTAATTCCTTATGAAATAAAGGTGAACAGTGTCGTCTTGTTTTCTTTCTCTCTTTCACTTATTTTCTCTTCTGCCAGAAAATTAGAAATTGTCCAACAAAAGTTGCCAAAGTAATAATGAATAATAATTTATACACTTGCCACATCCAACAAGTCCAACAACTATTCCATCAAAGATATGAAATCCTCTCGATCTCAGGTGACTTGCGAATAATAAGCGCTTAATGTACAGGACCTTCATCATTCTCTTTGCCTTATTCCTATGCGGGGTCGGCTTTTCTAATTACTTTTCTCCGCACAATTCTATCTTGGGTCATACCAATATTAATCCCCTTTATCAACATGTCCTGCCTAATCGTCTCCCCCCAGATCTTCTTTTTGGTCTTCCTCTCCTACTCCTTCCAGGAATCTGCACTTCAGAAATTCTTCGTATTGGGTCATTAAAGTCTCGACGTTGAACATGATCAAACTATCTCAACCTATGCTCTCTCATTTTGGTATCAATAGGTGACACACCTAGACTTCCCCTAATATACTCATTTTTAATTTTGTCATTTTTTGTCACTCCACTCATCCATGTAAGCATTCTCATTTCCGCCACATGCATTCGTTATTCTTCTTTGTTTTTCACTGCTAACATTCAGTTACGTACATCATAGCCGGTCTTATGGCTGTTTTGTAGAATTTTCCCTTCAGCTTCATTGGAATTGTTCTGTCCCACAACACACCACTCGCTTTCTTCCACTTCATCCATCTAGCCCTAATTTTACTGCATGCATCTCCATCTATTTCTCCAATATTCTGTAATACCGATCCCAGATATGTAAAATTATTGCTTTTCACAATCATTTCAATATCAAAAGGTACCATTTTATTTGTATTAACTCCATCTTTAAATGAACATTCCAAGTACTCTGTTTTTGTCCCACTAAGTTTTAAACCTTTTCCTCCAGAGATTATCTCATCTGTTCCTGTTTTTGTTCAAAATCTCTTTCACTATTTCCTATCTTCACGACATTTTCAGCATACATTAAGCACCATGGAATGTTACCCTGTAGTTTAGCTGTTATCTGCTTCAAAACTAATGAGAATAAATAAGGACTAAGCACCGAGCCTTGGTGCAATCCTACTTTCACATGAAATTTATCAGTCTCTCCCACACCTGTCCTACCACTAGTCGTTACTCCTTCATACATATCTTTCACAATCTTTACATATTCATTAGGGACTCCTTTCTTATTGAGTGCCCACCACATAATCTCTCAAGGAACTATATCATACGCTTTCTCAAGATCAATAAATACAATATGAGCGTTTGTTTCTTTACTTTTGTATGTTTCCATCAACTGCCTTATAATGAAAATGGCATCTGTTGTTGATCTGCCCTGCATAAAGCCAAATTGATTATTTGTATATTTCGGTTTCTACACGTATAAACGTATTTGTCTCTCAATTACTCTCTCCCATATTTTTATGGTATGACTAAGCAGTTTATGCATTATTGTATATCTTCATTGTATAGGACCCTTAATGTATAGGACTCTATTTACTCTTTAAACACATAATATTTACGTGTGGGATTAAACAAATAACTCATGCACACACATATATAGGCCAGGGTAATAAGACAAAAATATACCCTGTTCGTGACACTTCAGCAGCCAGGGTACTGAAGCGTTTTTTCAACAAGTAATATCTATAGGAACAAATTGTAACTATTTCCTGCGTAGGATCAGACGGCCATTTTTAGTTATAAACAATTAACTGTCAAAAAATGGCAGTTTCCCCTTTTTTTCAAATCAATGGAAAACAGTGAAACTTATGATTTTTTTAGTACAAATATCTTTGAGATTATGGAAAAAGCCTTAAAAATGACATATTACAAAGTTTGAAATACTCATTTATTGTTAATATAATTGCGAAAAAAGGCCGAAGTTGAAAAAAAAAATTATTTTCGCAATATCTATTGTAAAAATTAGTGTACAGCTTTGAAATTTTTGTCAAATGAGGGTTCTTTGGTGTTTAATATGCGATAAAAATTTAAAAGCGATTCATTTAATTGTTTAAATTTTATTCAAATTGTTTATCCCACAGAGCATTTTTTTTGCTATAAGTCAGAAAAAAATGTCGTTAGAACCATTCCACAGGTGTCAAATGAAAGAGCATGAGCTATATTTTCAACTTGGTTTTAAAAAAAGCGAATAAAAATTGCATTTATTAGTAATAAATAATTATGCAAAAGTATCGCAAATCTGTCCTTATAAACTTTTTGAATAACTTTTTCCAAAAAAATTAACATCTTTACCCTGTTTTAAGTGCACAACTACCAAGTAATGTTATTTATATCATAATTGATAAAAAATTGTAATAAATAATATTTATTTAATTTCTTATATAACAAAATAAAAAGTTTATAAGGAAAGATTTACGATAGTTTTGCATAATTATTTATTACTAATAAATGCATTTTTATTCACTTTTTTAAACCAAGTTAAAAATATAGCTCATACTTTTTCATTTGGCACCTGTGGAATGGTTCTAACGTCTTTTTTTTCTGACTTATGTTATTGCAAAAAAATGCTCTCTGCGATAAACAATTTGAATAAAATTTATACAATGAAGTAAATCGCTTTGAAATTTTTATCACATATTAAGCACCAAAGAGCCCTTATATGACAAAAATTTCAAAGCCCTTCACTAATTTTTACAATAAATATTGCGAAATTAATTTTTTTTGCAATTCCGACATTTTTTTGCAATTATATTAACAATAAATGAGTATATCAAACTTTGTAATACGTCATTTTATAGCTTTTTCCAAAATCTCAAAGATATTTGTACTAAAAGAACCATAAGTTTCACTGTCTTCCATTGATTTGAAAAAAAAGGGAAGAATGCCATTTTTTGACACTTAATTGTTTATAAATCAAAATGGCCGCCAGATCCTAAGCAGGAAATAGTTACAATTTGCTCTTATAGGTATTACCTGTCGAAAAAACGCTTAAGTACCCTGACTGCTCGAGTGTCATGGAGAAAACCTTATTACCCTGGACTAATATGGAAAATCGAAAATGCTAGTGCGATCTGCGAGTATAGATTTTCAGTGAATGTTTGGATATGAGTAACAAACAGAAAACAAACCTCTATTTCTTACATTAACGAGTTAGATTTCCTACAAAATATTTTGTATAATAAAATATCCTATAATATAATAATAGACACTACAGCCACCTGAAATATGTAGTTGATATATGATGAGGCATCACCAAATTCATCAATGCTGGTTGCTGTTGGAAACATTCTTTAGTCAACTTGAGGAAATAGGTGGTTAGGTCACGGAGTGTCTTATGACTGGCTCACACACTTGATTTGAATCCACTCGACTAGTCCATATGGGGTTGGTTAACCTTCCGTTACTGGCGCCAATTTTTTGACTGGGTCTCGTGCAGAAGACTGGGTCCAAAAATATGGGTCAGCAATAATTAAAAAACATTTATTTGCAAAATTGTGCACAGTTATACAGGGTGAGTCATGAGGAACTGTACATACTCCTACCTCGTATAGAGGCCCTTATGGGGAATAACAAATGACCATTAAAAAGTGTCTGCTCCCATTGTTTAATAATATACAGGCGAGTTTCACATTTTGACAGAAACTTGTATTCGTCATAATTTTTGAACGGTTAGATCGATGTGTCTCTTATTTTGGTCAATCGTTACACTATTCAACTGATTTATTCAAACTAGAAAAAAATCAGCTCCGGCTTCAAAAAAATTAGTTCGTTTGGGTCTTAGAAAAAATTTCACCCTGTATACGCTTTTTGAAAATTATAATATAAATTTTACAAATTAGACAAATAGGCAATTAAAATGACATATTTATTTTTTCCCCACGCGATTACTTAATTTTTTATAAAAAAATCAAATTTGAGTATGAATTAAAAGTTTGGTAAAGTGAACCATAAATTAAAAAAAAATAACTTTTATTACAAAAATTAATTTTTTTTTAACAAATATTTAACTTATGTTACCACCCGATCAACTGATTTATACAAACTAGAAAAAAATCAGGCCCGGATTTAAAAAATTTGTTCGTTTCGGTTTTAAAAAAAATTTCACCCCGTATACGCTTTTTGAAAACTCTAATATGAATTTTACGAATTAGACAAATAGGCAATTAAAATGGCGTATTTATTTTTTTCCCACACGATTACTTAATTTTTTATAAAAAATCAAATTTGACTATGAATAATTAAAAGTTTGGTAAAGTGAACAATATTTACTAGAAACCAGATTTAAAAAATTAACTTTTATTACAAAAATTAATTTTATTTTGAACAAATATTTGATTTATGTTACCACCCAATCAACTGATTTATTCAAACTAGAAAAAAATCAGGCCCGGATTTAAAAAATTAGTTCGTTTGGGTCTTAGAAAAAATTTCACCCCGTATACGCTTTTTGAAAACTCTAGTATGAATTTTACAAATTAAGACAAATAGGCAATTAAAATGGCGTACTTATTTTTTCCCCACACGATTACTTAATTTTTATTAAAAAATCAAATTTGTCAAAATCGGAATTTTGCCATAAAAATAAAAAAAATTAAACAACGTTTTTCTCAAAATTAAAAGCTTCACCATTTTTTTTTCTATACCACGTCTAGATTTAAAACCCATAACACTTCTCTTTGGACTCTATAGTTTAACATAGACGTGATCAAATAGATAAATCTTAAATTTTTTCACTTAATTTTTGCGATTTAACTTTGCAATTCACGAATCCGCACCTTTTATTTTTAAAAATTCATAACTTTTATGAGAAGAAGACGGAAAGTCTACAACAATTTTCATATTCACAATGGTAAGAGATATGTGCTGTGAAATTTCCGAAAAAAAAATGGAACAGAGTTGTAGCGAGTTAAACCGTGATTTCATTTTTTTTCAGTTTTAAGTTAAAATTCGGATTTTGACAAATTTGATGTTTTAATAAAAAATTTAGTGATCGTTTGGAGAAAAAAATAAATATGCCATTTTAATTGCCTATTTGTCTAATTTGTAAAATTTATATTAGAGTTTTCAGAAAGAGTATACAGGGTGAAATTTTTTCTAAGACCAAAACGAAATAATTTTTTAAATCCTGGCCTGATTTTTTTCTAGTTTGTATAAATCAGTTGATTGGGTGGTAACATAAGTTAAATATTTGTTAAAAAAAAATAATTTTTGTAATAAAAGTAAATTTTTGAAAATCTATGGTTCACTTTACCAAACTTTTAATTATTCCCTGTCAAATTTGATTTTTTTATAAAAAATTAAGTAATCGTGTGGGGAAAAAAATAAATATGCCATTTTAATTGCCTATTTGTCTAATTTGTAAAATTCATATTAGAGTTTTCAAAAAGCGAATACAGGGTGAAATTTTTTCTAAGACCAAAACGAACTAATTTTTTAAATCCGGGCCTGATTTTTTTCTAGTTTGTATAAATCAGTTGATTGGGTGGTAACATAAATTAAATATTTGTTCAAAAAAAATTAATTTTTGTAATAAAAAATATTTTTTTTTAAATCTATGGTTCACTTTACCAAACTTTTAATTCATACTCAAATTTGATTTTTTATAAAAAATTAAGTAATCGTGTAGGGAAAAAATAAATATGCCATTTTAATTGCCTATTTGTCTAATTTGTAAAATTCATATTATAGTTTTCAAAAAGCGTATACAGGGTGAAATTTTTTCTAAGACCCAAACGAACTAATTTTTTTGAAGCCGGACCTGATTTTTTTCTAGTTTGACTAAATCAGTTGATTAGGTGGTAATAGTGTAACGATTGACTAAAATAAGAGACACATCGATCTGACGGTTCAAACATTATGACGAACTCAAATTTCTGTCAAAATGCGAAACTCGCCCTGTATATTATTAAACAATGGGAGCAGACACTTTTTAATGGTCATTTGTTATTCCCCATAGGAGCCTCTACACGAGGTACGAGTATGTACAGTTCCTCATGACTCACCCTGTATTATTTAATGAAAATATGATCATATAATATTGTAGATATGCGTTTGTGGCAACATTATATTACTTTAATAAAAAGTAACTTTTTTTCATCATCATCTTCATACGTTTCCTCGTTAGTCGATACTTCGTTATACAAGTCGATACCTCGTTACAAAGAAATAATACTCTTTCTTGCTTTCTTTGAAAGTTGTTTATATTTTATTTTTAAATTAACAATAATATTAACCTTTAACTGCCCTCGCATCAAGTTATAACATAACCACACGCGTGACGTACTTTATACGCCACATGAAAATACACTTGAAAAGAGCAGATTTGTTTTTTTTTAACAAAATACACTTAGTTGTTTGTTCTAAACCTTATTCAGCATCAGTGAATACTTGGGAGTCCCTTCTCAGTAAGCCAATTGGGATTTATAACTGGAATCGTTGAATAACTGGATTCCATAATAGATAAAAATTACTAATAATTTTTTTTCTACAACTGTGTTAAAAATGTAATTTTTAGCACTCCATAGGAGCGTTAAAAATGCTACTTTAAAGCACTAGTGCATTAAAACTTTTAAGGCACTGCAGTTTTAATGTTTTATAAAATTTAATTTAAACTGTATTATTGCATTTTTAACACGTATGTTGAAAAAAAAACTATTAAAATTTGTTAGAATATACAACAATAAAGGTAAGATGTTATTCTATAGTTGTTATGAATTACGTATAGGTAGTTTTGATGTAATGTCAAGAAAAATATAAAAATGGAATGTCAGTCAAGTTCAAGTAAAAGTTTTTGTAAATATTGTCCTGTAATTGAGAATGAATAAATTATAATTGTTGATATATAAGACGTTTGTAGAAAACATATTGTATGATATACGTGTTAAAAAGTACATTTTTAAGTCACTCATGTGAATTGCAGAATTCGCTTCGCTCATTCTGCAAACTTTCACATGCGTGCCTTAAATGTATACTTTTAACACTTATATCATAAATAACTATTTTGAAATGTGATGTTTTACAGGAGAAAAACTATTGTGTATAAAGAAAATAGTATATTGTACAACAAGAGAGGAAAAAGACATATTTCTCACGAGCGCAGAAGTTTATTGGCACGAGGCGAGTCGCGCAAATCAAGCGAGAGAGAAATATGTCATTTTCTCCCGTGTTGTACACTGTACTTTTTCTATGGATGCGTTTTTGTCAAGAGTTCAAACTTCAAAATTAGATAATAATTTAGGTGCTTCTAGGTATATTATATGCCTAAATTGAAATAAAATACATATTATACACATAGATATAGTATTTTTACTACAAAGGCGATATTACGTAGGTCAACATTTTTGACGTAAGAGAACTGTCAAAACATTAGAATGTGACTTTTCTTTATTGCCATGTTTATAATAAAGTCACATCCTAATGTTTTGACAGTTCTCTTACGTCAAAAATTTTGACCTACATAATATCGCTTTTGTAGTAAAAATACTATATTTAATATTCTTAATATTTATATAATTTATTTATTTAAAATTATAATTCACAGTTGAACAGTCTTAAAAGTAATTTTTGATAAGTTTTGACACGTTGTTTGACATTTTGTTTGACACGTTGTTTGACATTTTGTTTGACAAAAATAATTGTGTTTGTATTGTGCATGTTAGCATGGAAATGGCGATCGTATGTATGTAAACCGGCGGTGAACCCGTGAGAAAAAATATTTCTCACTGCAATGGCCGACTTTTTTCTCTGCCTGAGAACTTGTTCGTTTTGAATGTATGTAAGTAGTGAGAGAAGTTGCACATTGTATAGCATCCATAGAAAAATATACTTTTTCTATGGATGCATGCGCGTGCAGTTAAAGGTTAAAGGAGTGTTGAGAGGTGCACATTAAAAAAAAATAGGTCATATTATTGTATAATTTATCTCATCCAAAATAATAATTTACATATCCATAGGTAGTTCTAAGGGATTATTAAATAAAATTATTATTCTATGTTCGATTTACTCTTCTTTCCTGAGATTTAGCAATATTCCAAAGCAAAAAAAATGAGAATGCGAGTAGGTATTCTATTTTATAAAAATGCGTTTCACAATTTCATATATTTATCTATTAATCTATTTTCAGAGTGCTGTCGATGCCAATCGAGCTGTAAAGAGGTGGAAGGATTTCGAAGGGGAAACCAGCGCGGGAAATTGCCTTATAAAAAACGTCAAAAAAGTTTTTTACGGCTCGGCTGGAAATTGGAAATTTATTTTATTTGTTATTAGAGAAACGGTAATACACGCGTCTCGAATTGATAAAATTTTAAACAAAATTGGTGAATGTAACGGAAAAAAGTAGAATGGTTCCCATAGTTAGTTGGAGTTTTGTTGTTAAACATTAAACCCCAACTTTATGTGGTATAGGGGAGTGCAATTAGAACGAAAACATGCATTGTTTCGGAAAAATTCAAACAAGCTTATATTTTTCTAAAACTTTTTTGTTAGTTTATATACTTGTTAAAGTAAAAAGTTCTATTCGCAGATTTGGCCGCTAATTGTTTATTAATTGTTTAAACAATAACAATATTGTTTTGTATAAATAATTTTAAAAATGTCGTTAAATTCATCATTCTACATTGATCAAATTTTGTTTTTGATTATGCTGAATTCGAACATGGCATTGCAATTTGAAAATTCTTATACAGAAGCTCTTATACAGTATGTCTGCGTAGCTAGGAACCAAATGGAAAACTTTTTTATTATCAATTTTACGAAAAAAGTTATTCTTCATAAAAAGCTCTGTATAGTCAAAAATCTAAAACTCAACCATCAGATATCAAATTTTATCATTTTTATATGAGTTATGTCAAAAATATGAATTTCGTTAAAGAGTAAAATACCTTTATATTCCAGAATATCAAAAAATGATATTAGGAAAAGTTGTTTGAATTAAAAACTATGTTTAAATATATAATTACATCATTCGAATCGAGAAAAAATTTTTCAATTTTTTCTCAAATTACGGAGACTCATCAACATTTATTACAATTATAATAATTATTTTATTATCACTTTTACGAAAAAAAGTTATTCCTCATAAAATGCTCTCCCTGTTCTTAAATCTAAGATACGACCATCAGATATCAAACTTTTTTAATTTTATACGAGGTATGTAAAAAATATGAATATTTCTTAAGAGCCTTTTTATTCACAATATTTTAATTAGAGGGATGTAATTAAACACTAAAACAAATTTTTTAATTCCAAACAACTTTTCTTAATTACAATTTTCGATATTGTGAAATGTAAAGGTACTTTACTCGTAAGTGAAATTCATACTTTTTGACATACCTAGTATAAAATTATTTAAATTTGATATTTGATGATTGCTGCTTAGATTATATACGATGCAAAGTATTTCATAAAGAATAACTTTTTTTCGTAAAACTGATAATAAAAAAGTTATTAATAAGTTACGCAGACATACTGTATAAGAGCTAAAAATTTTTTTTTGCTGAACATTTATTATTGTTGAAGCTTATTATTAAATGTATTTTAGGTAAGTTTTACGGAAAAAAGTTTTGATCACTTTGTATAAACATTTTTTTAGCTGGTAATTTTCGGTTTTTGTATTACATTTTTGGTATCTTTCTTAATTTTCTCAAACCGAAATAGTTTATTTCATTCCAAAGTAAAATAATTCAGTCCGTTTTAAAGATTACATTCTAAGCTTTAAAAAAGCATTTATAAAACTGTAATAGATCTGTTAATACTTGAGTAATACCATCTTAAACTGGTGGTAATTCTATAAAACTACGAAGAACTCAAAAATTACATTTTTGAGACTCATATCATTTGAATTAAATTTTTGAGGTCTTTTTTGAATGACATATAATTTAGTAAGATGCATGTAAGGTAAGTTGTGCAAAATTAAGAGTTTTATAAGAAAAATTGTATTAGTTACACATTTTTAAATAATTTTTAAACAAAATTCATGTAAGGCTTATTTTCCGCCCACACCGTACTTATGTCCATACATTTTATTTCTTTCTATTATAACCATAAGATAGCTTAATTATTTTTCTTTCATGTTCAATATTTAAAGTTTCATTTGTTCCATTAGTTAAAGAATTACATTAAAATAACTCAACCGTGCACTTTGCCGTACGCTAGTTTACAGTGCGCCAATGTTTGTGAGAGCAGTGAGAAGGGTGACTTTAGCGTTATAAATAAAAAATTATAGAAGATACAGATTTAATTGTAGAAAATTCTTTATATAAGGTTTTTTTTGTAAAATTTTCAATGGTCAAGTCAGTTTTTTTCTAAAATTTATATCTTCGGAGTTATTTAAAAGAACATCTAATTTCGTAGTTCATTTGTTTAATAAAAAATGAAGCACCCACTTCTCGAGTAGAACCTTTTGATATGTTGTTTATTAAACATTTCTTAATGAAATTACAAAAAGTTCTATCTTTTTTGATTTTTTCCGAAGTGAAGATCTACACTGCGGTTAAAAAAAATCGATCCACTAAAAATTTGGTCATTTTTGAAGTTTCGAATTTCCTAAACCTGTTGTTCAATTTAAGTGATATTTTTACCACGTTATAGCCTTTTTCATTGACAATATCGCTGTAGTAATGTTGTTGCTATAGGGTCAAACTGTCATTGTATACCGGGTGTACGAAAAAAACTGTGTCTTTTTCTCAAAGTTCGCATCACCTTGTGGACTATTCTAGCACTTAGAAAATACTGAAATTAAAACCTAACTATAGCCTCAGGTTTTCTTAACATTTTGTCTTTTGATGCATTCACTTATGTTGGATAATAAAAAGTTAGGTACATTAACAACTGGCCATGTTCCTAATCTGTACAGGGTTTTTTTTTAAATAAGTGCGGCAAACTTTAAGGGGTAATTTTACACATGAAAATAATGACAGTTTGCTTAATAATCATATGTCCGCAAACCCTTCGTGTGCGAGATACGCAAACGTTCAATATTTTTTTACAAACAGACGATTTATTTATTGCTTTAAAACCGTGTTAAAAATGCAACTTTTAGCACTCCATACGAGCGTTGAAAATGCTACTTTAAGGCACTAGTGCTTTAAAAAAATTTTAAGGCACTGCAGTTATTATTGACCGTATATGCAATTTTGATGTAATGTAAAAAAAATATAAAATTGGAATGTCAGTCAAGTTCAAGTAAAAGTTTTTGTAGATATTGTCCTGTAATTACGTTTGTAGAAAAAATATTGTATGATATGCGTGTTAAAAAGTACATTTTTAAGGCACTCATGTGAATTGCAGAACTCGCTTTCGCTCATTCTGCAAACTTTCACATGCGTGCCTTAAACGTGTACTTTTAACACTTATATCATAAATAACTATTAATAGTTTTTTTTAACAAACTTGTTAAAAATGCAATAATACAGTTTAAATTAAATTTTATAAAACTTTAAAACTACAGTGCCTTAAAAATTTTAATGCACTAGTGCTTTAAAGTAGCATTTTTAACGCTCCTATGGAGTGCTAAAAATTACATTTTTAACACGGTTGTAGAAAAAAATTTTATTAGTAATTTTATCTATTATGGAATCCAGTTATTCCATGATTCCAGTTATAAATCCCAATTGGCTTACTGAGAAGGAACTCCCAAGTATTCACTGATGCTGAATAAGGTTTATAACAAACAACTAAGTGTATTTTGTTAAAAAAAAATCTGCTGTTTTTAAGTGTATTTTCTTGTGGCGTATAAAGTACGCCACGCGTGTAGTTATGTTATAACTTGATGCGAGGGTAGTTAAAGGTTAATAATATTGTTAATTTAAAAAATAAAATATAAACAACTTTCAAGGAAAGAAAGAAAGAGTATTATTTCTGGTAATTATTTCTAAGCTGGCAACTTTTTCTCTGTTTAATTTGGAAAAACTTCGCCATGTTATACTATATTCATACCTTAAATTAAATATAGATCTTTATTAACAATATTTAAACTACGCTATCACTGGTTTGGGATTTTTTTGTATATGATTCGATTACACACATTTTATTACACTTCTGCTCTTTTTCAACTTTTAAAGACTGTCTTATTTCTGATTTTTCTGAATAGTCCAGGAACCGAAGCTTTTCACCTCGCAATTTTTACATAATGGATCGATTTGCTTGAAAATTTTAGAATAAGTAGTGGATAGTCCAAGAATCAAAATCTATATCATGCCTAAAGGCGCTTTTACCTTGGGGGTGATTGCCACCCCATGTCAGGGGTGGAAATTTTTTATTATATTTTGACGGCAAAATCTGATGAAAACATTCATTTTAAGCAAAAAATGTTCTATACATTTTTTTGATAAAATTAATAGTTTTCGATTTATTCGCTATCGAAAGTGTTAGTTTTATATATAAAAAAATCAATGTTTTTTTTCGATAATACTCATTTACGATTCACTCAAATTTTGCTGTAGAAAAACTTTTTTTTAAGCCAAGTTCTTGGAAATTAAATAACCTACAATTTCATATTTAAACATTTTTTCGTATTTCTGATGCTAATCTTCCTATTCTGAAGAAAAGGGCATTTTTTACCAAACTACCAAAATTCGTTATTCGCTTTAAACTCCAGTTTTTTTTAAACTGATCGTTCTAAGCCAGTAAAAGACGGATATAAAAAATTGTGAAACACAGAGAAAAGAAATGGACTGTTTTATGGACGTTATTAAAAAATAAGGCAAAGTATTTGGAAAGCGAGGAATTGGGAGAAGAAGAATATCATGGTTAAGAATCCTACAGAAATGGTTCTTCACAACAAAAATTAATTTATTTAAAGAATCAGTTATTAAAATAATTATAGCCAGAATGATCGCCAATATTCAAAAAGAATAGACACCAAAAGAAGAAAAAGATTTAAAAAATAAATAAATCTGATACTCTTTAATAATAATTTAATTTGTTGGTTTGATTTGTTAATGTGTCACCAACAAATCAGGTAACAGGATTTCAAGACGTCATCGAAAGAGCTACGATGCTTAAGTGGAACTGGACAGGACACTTAGCTAGAACACAAGATGGATGGTGGACAAGACGAGTCATGGAATGTAGGCTCAGTAACTACTAAAGAAGCCGAGAACGACCACCGACTAGATGGACCGACGATATAAAAAGAATAGCGGGAAATTGGCTACAAGCGGCCCAGTGTAGAGAACACTGGAAAGAACTGAGGGAGGCCTATGTCCAGCAGTGGACGCGATTGGCTGTTTAATGAATAATTTAGTTAGTTGAAATACTTGTATTTCTAATAAATTTGTTTATAAAAATAAAGCAAATGTTTTAAAAACTAATGTTTCTTTCTTGTTTCAGGCAGTACTTAAATAAACAGCCCCATGCCGGCGCGAAAGGGGCTCTTAGCGCCCCAAAATACTTTTTTGGATACAATAGCAACCAGATTCGATGGAACTCGTAAGTGTTTATAACTATTTATATTAATTATATTACTCTTTTAGTATTCAATTTATCACAGTGAATATGTGAATAAAATTTCAATAAGACTAAATAAAGTAAAAACTAAAGTAAAAACTAAAATAAAGCCAAGAAATCGAATCAATAAAAAACTTGTTTGTTGTCTAAACCTCTACCTCTGCTGTTATGTTGAAATATACATTCCGGCCCAAAATATTTAAATTTTGAAAAACATGAAACGGTAATATTTAATTCGCATAATATTCACATTAATAGAGATTATAAGGAATTAATTATTAATAAAATAATTTATAATTGGACCGCGTTATGTAATAACGGATTAACCGCCAAAAGTCCAAAATCGAGATAATAGTGCCATCTTGCAGCTAGGGTGCAAATCTATGTAAAAAAATATGTTTTTTGTAAAAAAATTTTAAAAAAGCTGTTTTTAAATGCCTGTATTAAGCGACATTTTTTATTTTATTAAAAAAAATCTCACACTAGGATTTGTAATATCGAACTAAACGCCAATAATGGTACATAATCCATTGTCATAAACAAAAATCCGCATCTTTGTAAGTGTAATAACGAATCAAGCGCCACGAATAGTCGGTTAATTCTTTATTACAAAACATAACATATTTACTAACGTTTAAGATATCGAATTAAAAGACATCCTTAGTCAGGTAACATCAGATTAAGCGCCAAATATGTCTCTTAATCCGGTATTCGGATATTAACTCATGCATATCTTAAAAAATCATTAACGAATTAAGCGACATTTGATCGAATAACTGTTAAAATATAAATTATTATTAAAAAATTTTAAACATATGTAAAAGTCTATTTACATTTGCATTAATATATTAAATATGAAACATGTCAGTCCTATATTTTAGAAATAGTACCAAAAACAAATTTAAAATCTTTAAACCGATTTATCTCAAAACTACATTTTGGCGCTTAATCCGCTATTACATAACGCGGTCCAATTGACCTTAAAAAGCTCGATTACTAGCACATTGATTTTTGTGTCCTATTTTCTTTTCCTGTCAGTTCGTATATTCAAATACCACTAATTTTAATGGTTGTTTGATTATTTATAATATGAAGAACTATTAAAATTACTTTGAAAATAATTAACTTTGAACAATATCTTATTCCAGACCAGCCTGGGTATCATATAATAGTACATTGTTTACCGGGTAGGAAAAGCTTAACATTCCTGGACGACTGTGAAGATTGCTAAGTCGAGGCGCAAGCCGAGACTTAGCAACACAGAGTCCAGGAATGTGGCTTTTCCTACGAGGTAAACATACTATTTTTCCGCAAATCGTTTAAAATTCGACAGATCTTGATTGATTTAAAAAAAAAACGCGATAATTTTATTCCCAAATAAATGGTGCTTTGAAATTCCTAATAAAATTACTTGGGTTACTATGGAAACGTATTGTATTATATAAATCTTGGTAAATCCGACAGAATATACTGGTCACTGCTTTCGTCGGTCTTTATGTAGAACACTAACAACTGTACGGAAATATCATTTCCTTACAGTAAGGAAATGACATTTCCTTACAGTAAGGAAGTCCTGACTTTTCCTTCAAGAAATTTTGACAGGAATGTTAAAATTTCCTGGCGATTTGCGGAAAAATTTAATTATGTTGGTAAAGGCGATGGACTATGTGGAAATAATAGAAGCACCTTAAGAACAAACAATAATAAATCCAACAAAGGTACAAACAACATACAAACGTGTTAAACAATGACGCATGCTGAGCCCGCTACTCTTCTCAGTAGTGCTAGATAAAGCAGGGACAAAAGCAAAGGAAAAGATGAGAAAATTTCCTCTAGGATACTGTAAAATGAAACAAAAACAACTATACAGGGTGTAACAAAAATACAGGTCATAAATTAAATCACATATTCTGATACCAAAAACAGTTCGAATGAACCTAACTTACCTTAGTACAAATACATATGCGCATAAAAAAAGTTACAGCCCTTTGAACTTACAAAATGAAAACCGATTTTTTCGAACATATCGAAAACTATTGGAGATTTTTTATTGAAAATGGGCATGTGGCATTCTTATGTCAGGAACATCTTGAAGAAAAATTAAAGTGAGATTTGTGCACCCCATAAAAATTTTATAGGGGTTTTGTTCACTTAAACCGCCCGAAACTTTTGTGTACGTTTCAATTAAATTATTATTGTGGAACCATTAGTTAAATACAATATTCTTAAAACTTTTTGCCTCTTAGTATTTTTTCAATAAGGCAGTTTTTATCGAGTTGAGGCTTATTTTTTAATATATTTACATAAAAATTTTATGGGGGTTTTATTCTTTTAAACCCCCCAAATGTTTGTGTACGTTCCAATTAAAATATGACTGCGGTACCGTTAGTTAAACACAGTGTTTTTAAAACTTTTTTGCCTCTTTGTATTTTTGCGAGAAGGCACCTTTTATCGAGATGTGGCTTCTTTTTTAATATGGTTCGAAATATACCTAAAAATGTAAATTAAATTTTTATATTATTAAGAAGTCTCCTCAATCGTACTTAACCATATACAAATATGTGGTGGATTTGACAAATATTCAAAATATCTCGATAAAAACTGATTTTTCAAAAAAGTACTAGGAGGCAAAAAAGTCTTAAAAACATTGTGTTTAACTAATGGTACTACAATAATAATTTAATTGGAACGTAAACAAAAGTTTGGGGAGGTTTAAAGGAACAAAACCCCCTAAAATTTTTATGGGGTGCAAAAATTTCACTATAATTTTTTTTTAAGATTTACCTGCCATAAGAATGTTACATGTCCATTTTCAATAAAAAATCTCTAATAGTTTTCGCTATATTGGAAAAAATCGATTTTCATTTTGTAATTTCAAAGGGCTGTAACTTTTTTTATGTGTACATTTTTGTACTAAGGTTAATAAAGGTTAATAAATTTGTACTAAGTTAGGTTCAATAAAACTATTTTTGGTCCAAGAATATGTGATTAAATTTATAACCTGTATTTTTGTTACACCCTGTATAATATGTACCAATATTTTCAGCCAGCATTTCACATCTAAACGTGATTTAGCAACTTGCACTTGTAGGCCAGGATCACGCGTACCAAAAAAAAAGTTTATTAATAGCAAGCTGAAAGTATTTTAATAGCTTAACGGTCGGTGTCTAGTCGGACAAACTTTGATGTACGGGAACTCTGAATCAGGGAAGTTTTAATTGTGGAACAGGTTACAGGTTTCGAAACTACGAAAACGTCCGATATATTTTGTCCAGTCATTTGACATCTTCTACGTGTCAGACTTATTAAAATGCCCAACATATTTTTGTCGGACAAACATTTTTTCATATATTATATATGTTATATGTTAAATAAACTGTTGAATAAGCTTAAAAACAGCCTGATAGTTTTCACAATCAAAAATTTGTCAGGATGACACGTTCCACAATTAAAATTTCCCGTGTTCCAGTGTTCCCATACGTCAAAATTTGTCCGACTGGACACCGTTAAGCTATTAACATATTTTCAGCTTGCTATTAATCAACTTTTTTTGGTACGCGGATTTTTTGGTATAGGTTCCATTTAAGGGCAATCGCCCATTTGTTAATTACAGGCTGTTACATTAAAAAAACATTTTTATACCATCTGAACCGCTTATGCCAGAGTAAAAAAACTATCAGCGATGATCCATGTACAAGTGTTATTTACAAATTTGTATAATGCACCCACATATTTTCCCCGGAACCACCCAAAATAAAGGAGAGCCCAAGTAGCACCGAACGGGTTTATTAAGTCTTTTAAGGATGCTTTAAAACTGTAGAATAAAACTAAAATTAAAACCATTTGGTTTAAACCTTAAGGTTGCAATAAAACGGCTTTGAGCATAAAATGGCCCACTCTTAAAGAGGTCAATAAAACCAGAAATAAAAACCTTCTTAAAACTTTGTTTTCTTAAGCAACTGGTTTTAAAGCTGCTGTGAAGGTGCTTTTAAGACCATGTTAAAAGACACTTTAAGTGCAGGCAGCTTAATAGCAAACTTAAAAAAGGTTTCTTATAGACACTTTTAAAGACAACTTACCATATTAAATGTTTCTTTAAACCCACATACTCCATATAGGCCAACAAACTTTTAGATGTGTTATGATAGGTAGATACGTATTTGTAACCATAAAATAATAAAAAGTAGGTACTTGGTTATTTCCGACTGTCAAGGTAGAAAAACACTTCCGCACCCAACTTGATTGATAATGTTTATAAAAATAGGTCTAATTTAGGACACACGCGCCCCAAAATTTCTGACTTTTGGCGATTAAAAAATATAAATAAAAAAAAATTTAAATCCGAAAAATATTAATTTTAAAGAAAAATAATTTTGTCTACAATTTTAATGTTTTAATGTTAAAATAAATAAAATTTATGTTTTTAAGACGCTTAATTATAATTTTTATGTAAGCCTTACATTGTAATTTATCATGGCTTTCAGCATCTCCAGAAAGCAATATGGCCGAAATCCAAATAAAACTATTTGTTCTATCGACAAAAAATTTTTAAGTTGAAATGGTTTTATTTTGTACTTTTCCAAGAGCATATTATATCCTACATAAAAGCAAGGTTACCTTGGAATTAAAACCGTTTACTTTTAATACTGCTGTCAATAATGCCACTCAGTTTTAATGTGAATCTAACCTAAAATCGACGCGTCGTAGTGCAGTGCGTGTTGTATTTTACTTGTAAAATGACCAGTTCGTTTATATTAATTTGAAGTAATTGCGACTTATTCCTTCCATACTAACTGTACTTCCACTGTTTACAACACACTATACCACTGTTTCGCTCTAAAACAAATGGCCGACAATTTTGGATATGAAAGAAGAGGTGATGAGTTTAGTTTTATTGTTTCTAACAAGAAGCATAGTTTAGTCTTTACGATAACCAAATTAATTCAGTTAAGTGCTTTTGGTTTTAATATAGCCTACTAATTGCTTTTAAGGAAACAACTTTAAAGAAAACTAAAAAATAGTTTTATGGCATATGTTTTACTGACGTAATAGTCTTGAGATCAAGTAGTTTTAATAACAGGTTTTATTAGTCATATTAGGAGAATCTTTAAAACTGCAATAAAACTAAAAGGTAACAAAATAGAAGCTAATAAAACCAAACAGTCCGGAAGTTCTTCATAAAACTGATTAGTTTTAAAGTGAACTGAGAATACACCACTTTAAAACAACAATAAGACAAATTATCTATTAAGATTAATTTGTCTTATTTGATACCCTTATTATATACTTTAAAACTAGTGACAAATGCTTAACAGGTTTAAAGTTCTGGCCGTATATCTACGAGATAACTTTAAAACCATTATCTTCTTATTTACCACAATAAAACCTTTATAAGCCTTAAATAAAACTAAAATGTTTTTATTGTGCTAATTAGGAAGTAATAAAGAAAATATGCAAAAATTGATTTTGGGTCACCACTGTGGCTTTAGGATGCAAAGAAAGTAAAATATGCATAATATGCATATGTCATAATGTGAAGCAGACAGTGTATTCGTTTATTTGCCATAAGTACGTTATGAATAAAATAAATAGGTGACGAAAAAAAAAATAAAAAACTGGAGCCCAGCAAAGCATTTCTGAGGTTTACGGCGCCACTGTGCCGTAACGGTTGCTTATACGAAAACAGTGCATAGGATCTTATTTGTAGAGAAAATAGTGGTCTTTAAGTCTGTATAAGTTTTGTTGAAAAAAATGCATAGGTAATAAGAAAATCGGAAAAATATGCTCGCCAAACTTATTTTTAGGGATAGGGGTCGTTTCCGCAGGGATGTTGCAATAATCATATATATTTATGAAAAACCATATTGATGGAATATGGAGCCCATATGGATCAAAAAGATAAAAAAAATTTCAACCCCCTTTTATTTTTTTTTTGCTACAGGGGTTGCACCAAGAAATCGATTTTAGTGTTCATACATGGGTAATAAGAACGTACACAAAAAAATATATAAATCATTTTAATAAAGGGCACGGTGTGAAGGATTCCAAGAAAATCACTTTCTTTATTCATTCTCCTTTTTTTGGGCTGGTTCCGGGAAAAAAATGGGGGTGAATTATACAATACATTTGTAAATGACACCAGTACATGGGTAATCGCTAAAAGTTTTTTTACTCTAGCATAAGCGGTTCAGATGGTATAAAAAGGGGTTTTTTAAAATGTAGCCACCCTGTAAATAAAAAATGGACAATTGCAATTATAGTACGTTCTTTCACGGTAAAATATTGCAAAACCTCTAAATTTTAAAGAACTGCTTGGATTGACATTAAATTTGGCATTCACGTAGCTAACAAGTCAAACATAAAAAGTGATATTCTGCCGACGTGTGCTTTAGCCCTGGGGGTGGGTTTCATTCCCTCTCGGGGATGAAAAAATATATGTCCAAAATAAGTGTGGAAATGGATAAAGTGACTAATTCTAAGCAACTTTTGTTCTATAGAGTTTTTGCGTCAAGTTAATAATTTTCGAGTTATTTTTGAGTGAATATGTTTATTTTTTAACAAAATACCCACGTTTTTAGACGTTTTTTCGCAAATAACTCAAAAAGTAATAGGTCTGGATCCCACGTATGAAAAAAAAGTTGATTAATAGCAAGCTGAAAATTTGTTAATAGCTTAAGGGTGTCTAGTCGGATTTGACATATTCTACATGTTCCACTCATTAAAACGCCCATTTGGTGATAAATAGCAGTCTGATTTTTGCATGAGAGTTTAATCTCTGTTCGAAGAGTTTAAGTCTGTTCTGTCGGACAAAATTCATGTGCCGTTTTCGTGGTCTGACCGTTCCAAATTTTTAACCTGTTCCACAATTAAAACTTCCCCTGTTCCAGTGTTCCCATATATTAAAGTTTGTCCAACTAGATACCCCTAAGCTATTTACAAATTTTAGCTTGCTATTAATCAACTTTTTTTTCATACGCGGGATCCAGACCTATAAGTATTTTGTCGAAAAAAAAAAACATTCTTTGCAGAAATATAGCTTGAAAAAAAGTTAAAAAAACGGTGTATATGTTAGGTCTCTATAGGTAGCACAGGCAGAGTAATAGCTAATGAAAAATAGGTTCATGTTCGTCAAGTTGCAAATCGAATAGTTTAACGTGAAATAACCACAAAATGAAGCACATTTTGGGAAAAACTCATAATAACTTTTTTAAAGTGTTTAGCAAAAGCTTTATTTTTGTTTAATAAAGAAATTCTATCAACAAAAGTAAAGATGTTACGCTCAAAATAAAGTTATTTCCTTTTTTTATAATTTATTTTTATTTTTTTCCTATTTTTTTTATAAATAAATCGGCAAAATCACCTACTAATTAGCATCTCAAAATGAACTTAATTGTTACCACTTCACAAGTTTCTTTACTCGTGTATATATTGTTTATATGATCTGTAAGTTTCATCGTTTCAAAGTAATTATTTTTGAAAGAGCCGTAGGTAAAAGGGCTTGGACGAGTCACTAATCACGAGTGTACGCAAATTTAGAAACACCAAATCTCAACCAATTTTTGTCTTACAGAAAAACAAAAATATACAAAATATTCAGAAAAGCAAAGCCGACCTTTTAAAATTTGTGAGATTTTTGGTATCTCTAAAAATTTTGAAGTTATTTTGAAATAATCATTTTTTTTTTTTCAAAATTAAAGTTTTAAAATTTTTATTTTAAAACCAAATTTTTTCAAAAATAAGCAACTTAAATCGATGAAACTTATAGATAATATAAACACAACATAAGTAAAATAACTGGTGAAGCGATAATGATTAATTTCGTTTAAGTTGCTAATTAGGGGGTTATCTTCCCGTTTTTTCTTGCCAAAACAAAAGTTACCAACTTTATTTTGAGCGTAACTTGCTTACATTTGACGCTAGAAACTATTTTTATAAAAACATAAATAAAATTTTTTTCTACACTTTAAAAAAGTTTTAATGAGTTATCCCTAAAAAGTGCTTTATTTTTTGGATATTTCACGTTGAAATACTTTCTTTGGAATTTGGCGAATATGAACCTATTTTTCATTACCTATAACTCTGTAGAGACACCTCATGCATACACCATATTTTTTTTTTTACTTTTTTACAGGCTAAATTTTTGCTAAAAACATTTTTTTTTTGTAAAATACTTTTTGAATTATTTGTGAAAAACCGTCTAAAAACGTGTTTATTTTGTTGAAAAATGAACATATTCACTGGCAAATAACTCGAAAAGTGTTGACTTGGCTAAAAAACTCTATAAAACAAAAGTTGCTTAGAATTAGTCACTTTATCCATTTCCACACTTATTTTGGACGTATATTTTTTACCTCCGAGAGGGGGTGACACTAACCCCCAGGGCAAAAGCACATATCGTCACAATATCACTTATTTTCTTTGACATTTTAGCTATGCGTATGCCAAATTTCATGTCAATCCAAGCGGTTCTTTGAAATTTACAGCAAAAACCGTGAACGAATGTACTATTAAAAAATAAAACCTATACCAAAAAATCAGCCACTTATTTGTGATTAATTGCCGTACGGTTTCTACCTGGTTCCCATTAGATTTAGGGAAAAATAATTTTTTTAAACATCTTTTTTAAAAACTTGTCAATTTTGGGGCGCCACCCCCGCTAAACGGTGGGAGATAGACATATGCTGTCGGGAATAAATTGAAGGAAATATAGTCCTCTCCATATTTTCATTAAGAAAATTTTTTGCCAAACGTACAGGAAGGGCTACGTTTCGCAAAAACCATGTATTACCCCATTTAAAGGGTGAAAAGGAGGGTTCTAGGGCGAAATTTTTTAAGAAAAGTTAGTTTTATAATTAGCACATGTTAATATACCAGAAAAAACTAAAACCTTGTGTCCAGTTTGCGAGGTTTAACCTCTGTGTCCTCTTGGAAATGTTATATTGTCTGTCATAAACTTTGTCTTATACTTTGTGATATCAATCAGATGGCTAAATAGGTATTGAACCTAACACCTAAGCCTGATCTAGCCATAAAAATATTGCTATTCTAAGTTTATCATGTCATTGTGAAACTTGTTGCTACTCATAAACAATTTTATAGTATTTTTTTAACGTTCGACCTTTAAAACATTGATTTTGTCACTACTGTGCGTCGTATACTGATTTTCATACCTTCAGTGTGATTGATTGGCAGCGAAAGGGATGATATTATCTCCAACTATCGATGAGAATTGGGAGGAACAACAAGCGATAAAAATAAATTGCTTTCATAAAGAGACGTAAGCAAATACCAACAGATTAGTGGCAGCCTGTTGCGTTGTCGAGCTGTTGTTTTATTTGACATTAAATTTAGCTTTTTTATCAGAGCGTGATTGAAGAGCAGTAAAACAGCAATTAATTAATAATTATCGTGCTTTTTTAATGTGTTTACGTATGTGAAATATCAGCTTCTACGAAAATGAAATTTGATAATTATAAGGGTTTAGGTTGGAATTTTGGATTGTTTGCAAATGGAATTTAAATAAAACTGGCACTTGAGGCTTGTTTACACGAGTAGAGTTTTGAGGAGAGTAGAGTAGCGAGGAGGGTAGACTCTACTCGCTACTCTACCAAAAATGGCTTGATACCGTTCACACGCGGAGAGTACAAGAATAGTACTGATGCTAGTATAGTGTGGAGTGGGTGTTTAGTGCAAAATGAATTCAAGAAAAAGAAAATTGATTCAAAATTGTTTAACTACAGTGGCAAATGCATTTGTAACTGAAGTCGCTGAAGCTATCGATGATTAGGTAAACAAACAAAGAAAGGAGTGGATGAGAGAGTGGCTTAAAAGAAGGAATACACACGGGGCCTTAGCTCTTCTACTAAGAGAACTAGCCTTAGAGGATGAGTTGTACCTTTCATGATTGCTTCCATAGGAGTCAATCATTTCACGTTCGGAACGTATACATCCGCTAAACCTGAACCCGATTTTTTTTATTTTTGTATTTTTAAAAACTCTTGATTATAAGTGCACCTTAAATTCTTAATTTTTTGCTTGAGCTCGTTTACTCCAAAGCCTTTGCCATTCTTTCGACGATTTCATCCTCCGCAGTTTGCCTCATACTTTTATTTCTGTAGTGTATACTACCTAAATTCCATAAAAACTGGTATTCGCCATACAGCTCTACAAGATTTAAAGTTTCATCTTCGGTGAACTTCATTTTCACTATTTACACAAAACGCAATTCCAGCCGGAATGACAGCGTCCCTTTGTACTCTCCTACCTACTCTACTGTATCAGAATTTAGCGCGTTCCATGGGTAGAGTGCGCAGGCGAGTGGACATTTTGGCGATGGTGGTGGTAGTAGAGTAGAGTTACTTTGCCACACGTTGCTAGTCACTCTACTTTACCGCCTACTGTACACTCTACTTGCTACTCTACTGTGCTGAGCGTTTTTACGGGTAGAGTTACTCTACTCTATCAAGTACTTGCATCATTACTCTACCTGTGTAAACAAGTCTTTACTAAAAGGCAAAATCATTTATAGTTCTATAGTGCGTATAACTTAAACTCTATTTATTTCGGAATTTCGAATTTTTGTTGATTGTTTATTTTTTTCATTTCATCCTGATGAATCAAACTCTCAGTGTTGATTAAACGAAAATCTAGCTCTAAATATTGGATCGAAAATTATATACTTAATGAATTGAAGATTTACAGTGAGCACGTTAAGGTTGGAATAAGTTCATTTTTTCATGAATGGGCAATTTTGTAAATAAATCCCGAAACAGGTAAATTTTTATTTTTAAAATACGACTTTTTATCATCCATCTGGCCGTGATGACGTCATCGATGATTTTTTAAACGAGAATAGGGGTCGTGTAGTAGCTCATTAAAAGGTAATTTAAGTCTCTATTTAGTAATATAAACATTAACATAATTATTTATACAGAGCGTCTTTTTTAAATTCAATTTATTGACATAAAAAGAAGAATGTGTGTAATTTATTTAATTCAAAATACATTTTACTGCTATCAGAAAACAGGAAAAAATTGTTTATTTTATAAATAAACATTGTGTTTTGCTTAAATTCAATATTAAAACAGCCACCCACCTGCCTCTTGACAGTTTGAACATTTAATTTAAGCGAAAAACAATGATTATTTTTCAAATAACCATTTTTTCTGTTTTCTAAGAGCAGTAAAATGTATGTTGAATTAAATAAATTACATACATTCATCTTTTTATATCAATAAATTTAATTCAATTTTTTTTGGACACCCTGTATAAATAAATATATTATTGTGTATATTACTGAATAGAGAATTGAATTACATTTCAAACGAGCTGTCACACTGAGCTGTTGGATTATGAGTCTTAGCAGAGAGTACTTATCTCCTCTCATTATGTGGCCTAGATATTCCAGTTTTTTTGTTTGTATGGTATTTATACTTCGCATTCCTTCCCCAGCTTCAGCAAAACATCTTGATTTGTTACTCTTTCTGTTCATGGTATTTTCCACATTCTCCTGTAACACCACATCTCGAATGCCTCAATGTTTTTGATGTTTATCTTTTTCAGTGTCCAAGCTTCCATGCCGTACAGCAGAACGGAGAAAACATAGCACCTTAACATTCTTGTTCTTAAGTTTATATTAGTGTTTTCTCCTTATATATAGTGTTTTCTCTGAACCGTCGAGGTGGAAGGCACTGCCTGATGCCAACTTTAAATAAAATAAGGTTACAGATATAATCCCACTCGGATGAACACTAAAAGGGGCAAACCAGAGCATGATAATTCGTTTGACGAAGAGGAAAAGCATTTAAGAAAGTAAGTCAACAACAAGAACACCACCCCAAAAAGACGACAAGGAAAAACAAGAAATGGATGAAATAAAGAAAATATTAGCAGAACTGAAGCAGGAGATTAAAACAGAAATAAGTAATTTAAAAACAGAAATGAAGGAAGAAAATAAGAAGACCAGAAGTGATATCAAAGAATTAAAAGAAGAGATAAAACAAAATAATGAAGAAATAATAATGTAAAACTAGAAATCCAAAAAATGAAAAATGAATGGACTAAGGACAGACAAGATTTGATAGAAGAAAAGGAATTGTTTAAAAAAGGAAATAAAATGATAAGAGAAGATGTAAAAGAACTCCAACGAACAATAGAAATAATGGATAAAGATAAAAGGAAAAATAATTTAATTATTAGTGGGTTAGAAATTGATACTAACGATTCAGCAGCACTGAAATAAAGAGCAACAAATATGATTGGAAAACATTTAGGTGTAAATATTAATATTAAAATAGCATGTAAGATTGGAATTAGAACATGCTTAATAGAACTAGGAAACGAAGAAGAAAAAACAGCCATTCTACAAAATAGGAACAAACTAAAGAATGTTGAACCCAAGAAAATATGGATAACAGAGGACCTTACAAAAAAAAGAGAGAGAAAAAATGAAAGCTCTAAGAGACAAAGCAAGAGAGATGAGAGATAAAGGAAAAACAGTGAAAATTGGGTAGAACAAAATTACAGTGGATGGTAAGGAATGGAGATGGAACTACAATGATGAAAAAGTAGTGGAGGTAGCGAGTCCAAAAAACGACAAAGAAGAAACGAAGTAGAGGCCAGACAAGGATCAGAAAACAAGGAAATTACGAATATATTGGACAATGAAAATAAAAGTATATACTTGATTAATGATAAGATTAGGTTTAGGAATTCAAATTTTAAACATAATAATAGAAATAGGATCGGTGGTGGAAATATTGGTAGTATAGGTAGTCTAAATAGTAGTAATAATAACAATAATGAAAAAACAAATAATAATTTTGTAAATGACGAATCAGAACAAATAAGAATAGCAATTTGGAACGTGACCTCTTTAAATGGAAAGGAAATAGAAATAACTGAAGAAATGGAAAAAATGGGTATCCAAATAATGGGAACAAGCGAAACAAAAAATGTAGGAGGTGGGCACATAAATCTAAATGAGGAATATAGTCTTTATTATTCAGGAGTACCGCAGGGACAAAGAGCAAAGGAAGGAGTTGGTATAATAGTAAATAAGAGACTAGAACCAAGAATAACACACTATGAAACATCATCATCTAGAATTATAACAATCCAAATTGACCTAAAAGGCAAAATAGGATTCATACAATTATATGGACCAACTGAAGGCAGAGATGAAGAAACGATGACAGAATTCTACAATGAACTCCAAAGAGAACTAGACAAATTAAGAGAATCGAGAGAGAAAAATCATAATTTTAGGAGATTGGAATTCTAGACTGGGCAAGGATTTTAACAAAGGATTAGGATGCATTGGAAAATACGGAGAGGAATATTTGAACAGGAATGGTGTCAAAATGCTAGACTTCTGCCAAGCAAATGACCTACTAATAGGAAACACATTTACAAACCAAAACATGGAAAACAAATACACTAAAATATAATAAATTTTGTGGAAGTATAGAAAACAAATGTTTTCAGTGTTTTATTGTTAGATAAAATGAACTTCCATCAAGTAACGGTCGAATCCATCAATTATAGACAAATATACGTTCGTGGTGGAAGAGAGAAGAGCGAAAAGTTTGATAGGTTATATAGTTTATGATGCTGGAACAATGAAGTTAAAATAGCAGTGAAGAAAAAGAAAATAGCATGGAAAAAATACATTGAAACCGAGCTGGAAGAAGATAAAGAAGTATACAAAAGGCTGAGACGATTAGCGAAAAACACCATAAGAAAAGCAAAAACAAAGACGTGGGAAGAGTTTGGAGAAGAATTACAGGAAAACTATGTAACAAATAATAGAAGCTTCTTGACAACAATCAGACATATGAAGAAAGGAAAACGTAAAGAAATAACAGCCGTAAGGGATACAACAAACCAAATCCAAACAAATCCAGAACAGATAGCTAAAGTATGGAAAGAATACTATGAAAACAAATTTAGAAATGAAACAATCGATGATAGAAATGAAATACATCAAGATAATAAGAACAAAGAAATAGAGCAAATAAGTAGAGAAGAAGTAATACAGGAAGTATCAAACGTAAAAATAGGTAAAGCTGGAGGGGATGATGACATAGACCCGGAAATGGTCAAGTACGTGGGAGAAGAAGGGATAAACTGGTTGTTGAAAATATACAAAGAGGCATGGGAAATGCAGCAAATCCCAAAAGACTGGCAAAGTAACCTTATAGTGCCAATATGCAAAAAGGGAGAACACGTCAACTGCGAAAATTATAGAGCAATATGTTTATCATCGGTATGTTTTAAAATATACACGAAAATAGCAGAGAAGAGGCTAAGACAAGAGGTAGAAAAAGAATTGGGAGAGGAACAAGCAGCGTTTAGACCAGAAAGACAGACAAACGATAACATTTACATCATTAGAGAAAGATCTGAAGAAATCAATTGGGAAAGAAGTGTCAAACAAGGAGACAGTCTTAGTCCGCTACTATTCATAATAGTCATGAATGAATTGACTAAAAATACTGGAGAAAGAACGAGCCAAATACAGACAACAATAGGATACCAAAGACTATAGCCAATAAAAGTAGAAGCCTTATTGTATGCGGATGATATAGTCCTTATAGCAGATTCCGTGGCAAAAATTCAAAAACTTATAAACATATGGACAGAAGAAATAGAGAAATTAAAAACGGAAATAAACATCGAGAAAAGTAAAATAATGGTCATCGGCGAAAATGAAGAAAATGAAGTAAATAAAATGCAAAAATACTCAACTGGAAATAGTTACCGCATATGATTATCTTGGAAGTATAATTACCAATGATGGGAAAATAGACCTTGAAATAACAAACAGAACCAAAAAATCAAACAAACTGTACTACGCACTAGCGCCAGTTCTGAGGAAAAAAGAATTTTCCCAGGAAAAAAAAATTAAATTATATAATACGATTGTGATACCGACGATACTGTATACGAGCGAAAATTGGACTTTACAGAAAAAGCATAATAGTAGGATAAATGCAATTGAGATGAGACATCTACGAGCTATAGCCGGAAAGACCAAATGGGATAGAATAAGAAATGAGGCAATAAGAGGGATAACTAAACAGGAACCGATAATGAATAAAACAATAAAGAGACAATTAAACTGGTATGGACATCTAATGAGAATGAAACCTAGTAGACTAACAAGGAAAGTTCACGAAACAAGGAATATTACAAAAAAAAAGGCAGACCGAGGAAAAAATGGATACAGCAAATAGTAGAAGCAGGAAAAATTAAACAGAAAACGTTAGAAGAAATGAAACTAATAGCACAAGAGAGAAAAGAATGGAAGAGATGGGTGAATATGTAGCTAAACTTAACCCAAATCCGACACCTGAAAGGGTATAAGGAAGGGGAGAAAGAAAGAAAGAAAGTTTATATTTTTGTCCCGGCTGCATAGGAACTTTTTCATTTTGACAAACGATTGTCTCGCTATCTCTATTCGCCTCTTGATTTCTCTTGTCTGGTCATTAGTATCAGTGAATCAAACCTCTAAATATTTGTAGGACGTAACTCTTTCAACTGGCTGATTATTTATGGTTAAATTCACATTGGTTTATAGCTTCTTCGTTACAATCATGAATTTAGTCTTTTTGATGTTCAGTTTTAGCTGAAATTGCTAGGTTATCTGTTACTATGCTTCTTTTCATGGGCATTTTTAAGGGCGTCACAAATGATAGAAAAAAGGTAAGTCCGTGATAACATACATTTTAGTGACATGACATTTTAGTTAAATCTGACAATTGTCACATTTTATTTGCAATTTGGCATAAAATCAAATCAATTGTGTTTATTGCATTTACAAAATGGTATTTTCTTTGATTTTTATAGTCTTAAGATAAGATAAATTTTACAGATTATATTCTTAGATATATTATATAATTAGTAAATAATTTTTTTCGATTATACCGCCTACTATTGACAACTAGAATAAATGTTATAAAATTTATAACATTTATTCTAGTTGTCAATAGTAGGCGGTATAATCGAAAAAAATTATTTACTAATTATATAATATATCTAAGAATATAATCTGTAAAATTTATCTTATCTTAAGACTATAAAAATCAAAGAAAATACCATTTTGTAAATGCAATAAACACAATTGATTTGATTTTATGCCAAATTGCAAATAAAATGTGACAATTGTCAGATTTAACTAAAATGTCATGTCACTAAAATGTATGTTATCACGGACTTACCTTTTTTATATCATTTGTGACGCTCTTAAAAATGCCCATGAAAAGAAGCATAGTAACAGATAACCTAGCAATTTCAGCTAAAACTGAACATCAAAAAGACTAAATTCATGATTGTAACGAAGAAGCTATAAACCAATGTGAATTTAACCATAAATAATCAGCCAGTTGAAAGAGTTACGTCCTACAAATATTTAGGGGTTTGCTTCACTGATACTAATGACCAGACAAGAGAAATCAAGAGGCGAATAGAGATAGCGAGACAATCGTTTGTCAAAATGAAAAAGTTCCTATGCAGCCGGGACAAAAATATAAACTTTCTTTCTTTCTTTAATTTAATGTCACCGACGAAATGTACCGACGTGCGTTTTTTTCTGTCAAATGCAATTTAATGTGTTAGAAAGAAATCTAAAAACTGTGACGCACTGAAAGATACTCATGAGAAAAAGCATATTAGCGTGTCATCAGCGTATCGTATATTGTTAATTAACTCACCGTTAACCAATGTTGTGCTCTAGGAGCGCTTCCTGACATATTGTGTGAGAAAGCACACAACCCTGACGCACACCTCGACGAATCTTAATTTCTTCGGTTAACTCATTATCAACCTTGATTTTTGCTGTTTGGCCCCAGTACAACCTGGATATCATGTTAATGTCGCGACTGTCGATGTTATTGCTTCTTAGGATTTTATACAGCTTTTGGTGTCTGATTTTACCGAAGGTCTTCTCAAAATTTATTAAACCTACGTAGAGGTCTTGGTTAACATCCAAACATCTTTGCATTAACACACTCAGACCAAACAAAGCTTCCCGTGTTCCCAGTCCACTTCTGAATCCAAACTGTGTAGCGTATGTCCTCTTTTAGTTTATTAAATAATATTCTTGTGTGAATTATTTTTAAAAATACTTTTAGTGTGTGGTTCATCAATTCTAAAGTTCTGTGGTCTGAACACTCTCTGGCGTTATTCGTCTTCGGGATTGTGACAAAAGTAGAGGAGAGCCATTTCTTTGGTATGATGCCTGTTCTATAAATTGTGTTAAAGAGGTTCACCATTATTTCAGGTGTGTCGTCGTCTATCAGTTTCAACAATTCTATAGCAATTTCATCTGGTCCTGCAGCTTTACCCTCTTTAGTGTTCCTTATAACATATTATATCTCGCTTTTTAGAATTTCAGGCCCTGTTGTGTCGTCTGTTGGTTGTGCAAAAAGTTTTTCAATGTATTCTGTCCATCGTGCCAGTTTTTCATTTAAATCTGTAATTATTTTACCTTTTTTTTCTTTTACAATGGAAGCTTGTTTCACTTTTTTACCTGTTATTTCCTTGATCTTTTTGTGCATGTTAATGCTATCGTACTTTCTTTAATGTTCTTCTATTTCCTTGCAGTTTCCCAGAACCCACTTCTCTTTGGCTTCTCTAATTTTTCTCTTAATCTCACGGTTCACTTCTTTGTATTTTGTCTTGTTGGTTTTATTTCTTTGCCTTTGCTCCATGAGGTACAAAATTTCGTTTGTCATCCATTCCTTTTTCTTAATTTTGCTTGGAGCTAAGAAGCCTTTACCAGCTGTCATAAGGGCCTTTTCTATTTCCATCCATTTGTCCTCTACATACATTTTCTGTGTTCCTATTTTTTTCAGCGAGGTTTCTAAGATTACTGTTTACCTGTTCTTTTGTCCTTTCCAGTATAGTTGCGTCTTTCAGTTGCTTAACGTCTATCTTTTTTTAAGCTGCATTTTTCTGGTGTTTCTTGAATCTTATATTTACTACAGCCACCACCGGATTGTGATCCGATTCTATATCAGAGCCTGGATAGGTTTTTGTAGACGTGTTGGAGTTTTTAAACCGGATTCTGATTAATATATAATCGATTTGATTACTGACGATGTTGTCTGCATTATCCCTGGGTGATGTTCACGTGTACAATCTACGGTTTGGTAATCTGAACATTGTGTTCATTACTACAAATTCTTTTTCTTGGCAAAATTTATTGTACCAGACGTTAACCTCGGTCGTTTCGTTGTCCAAGTCTAAATTCACCAGTGCATCCATCAGTTTTCACCTTACCAACTTTAGCGTTGAAATCGCCCATGATTACGGTGACCTCTTCTTTTTTGGTCGATTCAGAATTTATTCTAATGGCTTGTAGAATTCTTCTATTTCCTCATCCTCTTTCTCCGCTGTCGGTGCATAGACTTGAATAATGTTAATTTTTCCTTTGTTCGACTTTAGTTGGATTGCTATGATTCGTTCTGAATATGGGGTAAAACTTAGTACCGGTTTGTTGACTTTCCTTTCGACTATTATTCCGACGCCATAACGGTGGTTTGTATCATCAGTTCCCGAATAGTAGAACATGCCGTTTCTAGTTTGCCGGATCCTTTCCTTTGCCTACTTGGTATCAGCGACGTACAGTAGGACATTTGCCGGATCCTTTCCATTGTACGTCGCTGATACCAAGTATTTTCACATGTAGTCTTTCGATTTCTGTTGTTACGTTTATTAATTTCCCGGCTGCATACAAGCTTCTTGTATTCCAAGTAGCTGTTCTCATAACTTTATTTTTAAGTTTCACGACTTTGTCGTGAAACAAGAGTTAGCTAAGAGAGACTGATAGGAAAGATTATAGACATTTTACTCAAGTCTATCCTGCATTACTATATAAATTTGAAACCTAGATCATGAAGGTTAACATGATGGACAAATTATTCGAGATGTGGTCATCTTATGTCTGTTCAACGCATTTCAAACAGAGAAGTTTTAGATAGAGTAGGTCAATGCGAAGATGATAAAAAAGAGAAAACTTGAATATATGGCGCATACAATAAGAGGTAGCAGATACAGGATGCTGCAGTTAATTCCCAATGGAAATATCGACGGATAAAGAGGAATCGGTAGGAAGAAATATTTCGTGGCTCCGAAACCTTCGTCAATGGACTTGCTTATCAGCAAATCAAGTATTACATGCCGCGCAAAATCGAGAACGATATCGGCAAATTGTCATGGAAGCTACCCACGCCTAAAATTTGGGCACGGTACCTAAAGAAGAAGACCACAAAAAAAAACAAAAAAAAAAGAATGTGTGTGTACTTTGTACGCACGTAAGAAATTACACTTCTATTATTAAACTAATTATTAAACTAATTTTAATACTTACTACTTTCCAAAAATTTTTATTAAAACAATACGAAAAATTAAAAAAATAAAAGAATAAAACACACGCAAACACATTGCAAAATCAAACCAAAGAAGTTATTTCTGAACAATTGTAGAGAAAATTTTAACTAAATACGTATTTTCTAAAAAAAAATAATAAATATACAGTGGAACCCCGATAAGTCGGCCACCGATAACCCTGAAGTCCGGCTAACCCGGACCGATTTTCATCAGATAAACATTGTGATTTTCAGTACATATTTTGTATTTTGACAACGACACCCGATCTGGGCGTCGAAATGTTAATAAAATTATTTTTTCAATTTAATTGTGGCTTATTTCCCATCAAAATAGTTAATTATCAGATAAATATTTCAACAATAAAAATTTATGTAGGTATATAATATAATATTTGAGAGATAATGTGTATTTATGTAATTTGAACTATGCGATAGCAAAAGTGACTCATGGCACACGCCGGCAGAAACAACAGGCACCTGTCTGTAGTATTCCTTTATTTTTTATTTCAAACTGTATTTAAAAAATTCGTTTTTAATCAATGGTCTTAGTTTTCACTGTTCTTAATACATAATAACAAAACATCGTTCCGATTGTGACTGTATGAAAACAGTATTGTATTGTTCGCTTCCGTTTGCTTGGGTTTGTGTTTGCGCGTTTTTAGTAATTTAGATGTGTAGGTACTGTGTATATTTATACAGAGAGCACGTAAAGGTTGGAATAAATTTATTTTCTCGAGAATGGACAATTCTGGAAAAAAATACAGAAACAGGTCGATTTTTATTTATAAATTAAGACTTTTTGGCATATATATCATACTAGTGACGTCACCAATTTGGGCGTGATGACGTCATCGATGATTTTTTAAATGAGAATAGGGGTGGTGTTATAGCTCATTTGAAAGGTAATTCAATTCTCTATTCAGTAATATAAACATTAACATAATTATTTATACAGGGTGGCAACAAAAATTTTTTTTAATTAAATTTATTGACATAAAAAGAAGAGTCTGTGTAATTTACTTAATTCAAAATACATTTTACTGCTATCATAAAACAGGAAAAAATGTTTATTTGACAAATAAATATCGTTTTTGCAAATTCAATATTAAAGCAGCCACCCACCTGCCTGTTGACAATTTGAGCATTTAATTTAAGCGAAAAGCAAGAATTTTTTCAAGTAAACATTATTTTTTGTTTTCTCATTCATCGAAGACGTCATCACGGCCAAATGGGTGACGTCACTAGTATGATATATATGCCAAAAAGTCGTAATTTAAAAATAAAAATTGACCTGTTTCGGGATTTTTTTCCAAAATCGTCCATTTTCGAGAAAATGAATTTATTCCAACCTTTACGTGCTCACTGTATATATTTCATGTTATTTCAATTCTAACGGAGTTTATCTGTAAGTATACCGTATTTTATTAATTTTTACCATATTGTCCGGCTAACCTGGATTTTCGATAACCCGGATCGGCCGCGGTCCCGATTAATCCGAGTTATCGAGGTTCCACTGTACTTACAATCATAAAATATACAAAAAAAATAAAAAAAAATAAAAATAAAAGTTTCCATCGGGAATGGAACCTGCGTCTATAACGTTTAGATTATTTTGAACTCACCCCACGCAGAACTTAACTACCGAGACATGATGAATGACGTGGGAAGCTATACCTAGCAACTAAACGTTTTAAAAAATTTTTGACAGTGTGTTGCTTATTATTCTGTTAGTTTAATCAAATAAGTTTGATTCTTGCGGAATTAAAATACGACAAAATATAGACTAAAAAAGCAATATATTAGATGGAGATTTTTGTTGGTAATCAAATTATGTAAATCAAAGCTACTAGCTAGGTAGGTACATTTTCCAAATAGGTATTTACCTAATTTGTACTTTTTTATTACAATACTGAAACATTTAAAATAAGGTATGGGCAATTCCACGAACATACGCCTGTTTTGGATTACTTCGACAACGAATATTTTACTGTGCAACATAAGAAGTACGAAAGTAAATGGCGCTAATAATTATTATTCCAATAAACAACAATGAAATTTTCAATTTACTTTTCGTTCTTCTTATTTTGTACAGTAAAATATTCGGAGTCGAAGTAATCCAAAACAGGCGTATGTTCGTGGAATCGGGTATACGTACCTGCAGTGCCGGTTTATCCACTGGGCGCTTAGGGCGGGCGCCCAGGGGCCCGGGGCCCGTTCCTTTTAATTATAAAAAAATAAAGTCGATAAATAATTTACATATTCTCCGAAAAAAATCTCATACGCAGATATGCCAATACACTGCAAACGCCTTTGTTCTATTGTTACATCCCTTCACGCCTATACACAGTGCCGTAGCCTAGCCCCACAGGGGCCCCGTGTCAGTGTTTGTGGCGGGGCCCTTTTCCAAAAATTACAGAAAGTTGTCAGATTTCGCTATGTTATTGATTAAAAGCTACCCAGATAGTGGGTAAAAACTGTGTAGGTTATTAATCAATGGCCATGTCTCGAATTGTATCCAAAATAATCGCACAAACGGAGTTTTTTAGTTTCTAATAATTTCTTTTTGAATTGTGGGGCTTTAATAATAATTTATCTTATTTTTCGACTTTAAAATAAGTTGTTTTAAAATAGGAACAAAATAAGTCCTTTTAAAATAGTTAAACGACAGACAAAAATAGATATACATAAATCTAATTTATAGATAAAGAATAGATTATTCTCGAAAATGCCAATACCCAAACAATAGGTACACACTCTTTCAAACATTCGAAAGTAAAGCGATTACAAAAATTGCAATTTGGCATTATACAGTGGCCTCTAAGGCTAGCACTCCACTTGCGATTTGTAGTCGCAGCGAGAAAAAAATCGCTGTCGCAGAAAATCTAGAGTCTAGAAAATTAGTCTCTGTTTTCAGAATCGCGAATTGAATGCTGCAAGGATGTAACATCATCTATTAGATGTTTTTTTAATCGAGATATAAAGAAGAAGTCAAGACGTCAGTTAATACTTTATGCGTGACACATAAAAACGATGTTGATGAAACCAAAGAGAACTTGCATAATGAAATTACTTATTTTGTAACGTTATGCCAAAATTTGAATAAACATCAAACAATTTCTGAAAAATTTGACTCTTCCAGGATTTAAAAGCAACTTTTCCCAATATTTTAACTTTACTGCAAATTTATTTGACGATCCCAATTTCTAATGCATCAGGCGAGCGGTCTTTTTCGCTTTAAAACAAATAAAAATATATTTGAGGTCAAATTTGGGTCAAGAAAACCTAGACACATTATCACTATTGTATATAGAGAATGAAGAACTGGAGAAACTGAATTGCGATAATATTATATTACAGTTTGCGAATGCCAAATCAGGAAAAAAGTGATCTAATTTTTGTCTTTATGTTTTTTTTAGAATGTTTTTTTACTTGTCATGTATTGTTTTGTGGAACTTTCTGTTTTTTATTTATGTTTTTAAATGTATTTTTTGGATTATTTTTTACGTTTGCTATTCTTCTTCCTTGTTTAAAAAAATAGTTTATGGATTTTACAATAAAACTTTATAGTGAATGCATGTGTTTTCTTGTTAAAAAAACTGACAACGAATAGCAATGAAGGGGGCCCCTAAACCTCCAGCGCCCAGGGCCAGAAGTTAGGTTAAACCGGCACTGCGTACCTGTTGCTTTTAAAAACTATTTAAACAGTCACTACAATAATTATAAACTTGCTTTTTGTCTCTGTCCTCAAAACAATAAAAACTAATACTTATACACAACATTTTGTTTATCCAGAATCTCCATTTGAAAAATTATTGACAGATGATTTTAACACCCAATCAGATCCCGTATAACGTTTCATACCCTACTGTCAGTGTGCGCATGCGCCCAGTAAAAATAAAAATTTACCCTCGTGCTCTTTTACCTCTAAAAATTCATTCGAATTTTTAGAATAATCTATTTTTGAGAACGATTTCCGTAGTGGAAAATGAAACGTCAAACATGAGTTGATTAAAAATGTAATTTTCATTACACCAATAATCTGATATAAACATACTTAAATTAGATGTGCCACCAGAAAACAGTTTCAGAACAAAATTAAAAAAGCCAATACCTCTCTGTGTCAGGGTTAATTACAAATTAAGTCTCATGTGTTTTTCTCACTGCATTAGCGATGTAGAACGCCAAAACGCTTCCACACATTAAACAACTTACCACTTAATCATAACATTGACGTATTATGATTTATTCGATTATTGAAAAATAACCACCAATATGAAAATTTGATTACACGTCCATTACTTTAACTTCGAAGGTTTCAGTGAACGATAGATCAATTTGACATCATCGCATAAATATTTTGATTACTCTTACAGGATGACGTTGATTAAATAGAGGATTAATATATAATATAATTATTATGATGTTTTATTGGATTTTTTTAATTCGATTTTATATTACTTAGAAAATATTAATTAAATATTAGTAGAAATGACCTAAATTCAACATTTTCTAATGATCCGCTCAACTGACTCCCAAAATTATGGATTAAATTCATTTTTTTGGACGATTTTGGAGATAAATCCCGAAACAGGTCGATTTTTATTTTTAAATTATGATTTTTGGTATCGTATCATACTAGTGACGTTATCTAACATATACTACTCAAATTTTTCATTTCATAGTATGTAACCAAAGTAGCTCATTTGTATTTCCTTCATAGTGTTTAATATTTATTTTTCCACATTTCTCAAAGTTTTCGTGTTGTTACGTGTTTTGTCCAAGATATTTTCTATATTTTTCGCTAACACCAAATCTCAAAGCTGCCAAGTTATTTTTCTGTATCATCCGTAATTGTCCAGGCTTCAACACCATATGAGGTCATGAGAGCCAGAAGAGCCAGAGTGGCCTAACTAATTTTAACATTACTTTACACCATCAAAGAAAATGATTAGAAGCTATCAATGTCCAATTGTTTTAGTAAATTGTATGTTGACAGATAATGAATGATCTTACTCAACATAAAACTACTAAAACAATCGGACATTGTTATCTTCTGATAATTTTCTTTGATTATGGAAAGTAACGTTAAAATCAGTTAGGCCACTTTGGCTCTCATGGCCTCGTATAAAAGAACAGAGTATACGTAATATCCCAATACTCTAGTTCTAATTGCTAATCCGAGTTTTCTATTGCATAACACTTCTTTCATCTTATTAAAAGCGCTTTTGTTTATCTCAACGTGTCAATTTATTTTAAGGTGGCAGTCCCATTGATCATTTAGCTCACATCTCCAATAAATTTATCTGGGTACTTTCCCGCAAGCTTTTCCTTTAACTTTTCCCGGTCGGTGCGGGATACATTTGTATCCCACAAAGCGAAATTTCGTTGTAAAATTATATTTGGTCCCTATATGTTTCATCTATTTTAAACGTGTCTGTTTTTGTATCTATTACTACTTAATCGCAATGGTATGTAAATTTTGTGAAAAAAATTTATTAGTACATAATAAACAAGCTAAAAATGCGAGCATTATCATAACGAAAACTTTGTTTATTTAGGTATTTTGATTCATAATATGGAAAATTGCTATTATGAAAAGTTGTTTAGAATTAAAAATTATGTTTTAATGTGCAATTATATCATTCTAATTTAAATGTTGTGAACTATAAAGGTACTTTACTCTTGATCGAAATTCATATTTTTTATATACCTCTTATAAAATTAATAAAATTTGATATATGATGGTTGCATCATAAATCTTGGATCACGAAGAGCTTTTTATGAAGAATAACTTTTCTTCGTCAAATTAAAAATAAAAGAGTTATAAATGAAAATGTTTTTGGTATCCATAATTTAAGAAAAATCATCAAATATTTTTTCCCATTAGCAGGATGTAATTGCTCATATCAGACCATTATTTTTATTCCAAACATTTCATATAGTCGGTTCGCTAAACTCAGACACGACTGACTCACACGAGTGATTTCAGTCAATAATTTTACCAATTTGGCAAAAAAAAATAATTACTAAATAGTTAATAATTACTAAATAATTAGTAATCTTGCCAATGTTGGCAAAATTGGCAAAAAACAAAAAAAATTACCTACTAAAATCACTAGCCAGTTGTGTCTGAGTTTACGGAACCGACTATAATAACAATTTTCATTTCATAACAAATGGAACAGTCCATTTATCATTAGGTACTCCCATTAAAGGGGAGGCCGTATACTCGTATAAACCTTTTTAAAATTGTTAATAAAGTATTGCTTTCAAAATATATTCAAACTGTATTTTTGAACATCGTATTTATTTTATATAATAATTAAATTCACTATCAAATGTCATTGATATTTTATTAATACTTTATTTAAAATTTAGATTGACATTCACGAAGTGTCAAACTCAAATAATCTAAATAACCTATGCTTTGCTTAACAAATTCAGATTAAAAAACTAGCCTAAATTTTAAATTTTAATGTTGTTCTGAAGCTATTTCCTTGTGGCATTTTTATGATTAACTATTTAGTGGGAAATAAGCCACAATTAAATTGAAAAATAATTTTATTAACGTTTCGAAGCCCATATATATATAAGGATATTCTTGAGTTGGGATTGATTTCATGTAATCGAATGAACTATCTTTTAGTAAAGTCGTCCCAGGAACGCAACTCATAAATATTGGCGATATCATTTTAAAGTCGTTTACTTTAAAATGTATAATATACGTCTGAATTGCCAATATAAATGAGTCAGGTTAAATAAATTGTTAGAAGAATTTTTTTACTTAGCAAAAACTTTTTAGTTTATTTTAGTAGTATTTTGTATTTTGACAACGAAACCCGATTTCGGCTTCGAAACGTTATTAAAATTATTTTTCAATTTGTATGTATATACACCGTTCTTAGGCGTCAACGCCCTTCGGTAGGGATCTATGGGGGAGTATCACCGAGCCGCAAGCCCTTATCCCTTGCCGTACTGCTCCCTCATAGGTCGATCAGATGCCCGCATATTCAGGTCTAAGCGCCAGATTCATATTTAGAATTTTATACTGACGCGTTAGCCTTTTTGTTTTTCCGATGGCCTGGGCTGGGCTTGAACTCTCGTACCTCACGGCGAAGTGAAGTGTGGGTCAGCCGCTAGTCGCACTGAGCTATCCGATCGACATTAAATTTCAAAAAATGAAATTTGTTTTTAAAAAATATTTTTATTTCTAAACTACAATTTTGAATACGTCTGAACTGAACAAGACCAAGAATAATAATGAATGTAACAATACAATTAAAATAAAACTAGCAAACAGAACTTGATGAAAATTGTAGAGTCAGCTGCAGGTGGTGGCTTGGATTGCGCCAGGTCTGGACTTTCGTACCATGTAACTCCTACTTACTAGCAACGATTTCAGCTGACTTTTAGTGTGTCGGCAGAAAATAAAAGGATTGTGACGTCACATTTTAGATTTTGAGGTCGATTATCTCGAAGACGGTTAGAGATATCGAAATTTCGTTTTCAGATTTGGATTCATAAGACAAAACTACATAAAAATCCATCGACAAATCTGCTCTAAGTATTGCAGGAACTGCAACGAAATAACACACAGACTTTGAGAACTTATAAACAAAAAATTTTTCGTTGAAAATAACAACTTTCTTGTGGGATACGTTTGTATCGCACACCGTATAATATGTGGTTCAAGTTTCCTATTACATATTTATTTATAATACATGTTTCGAATTACAAACATGCCCCAGAAATAATGAGAAGAGAATAAGAAGAATGTGTCAAAAATGTACGCTGTCACTTTTATAAGGTCACTCAAAATTCCTTAAAATCTGCATGTGACACATAATTTAGAAGAGAGACACATTTGTTTGTATCGCGTTCGGCTAAAATGAAAGTTTAAGACCATCGGCTGCAAAAGTTTAACGTAGATTGTTTCGTCTTCGATCTTGTTCTAAAAGAGGCATGAATTCCGTCAAACGTACTGTAGGGACAGTTAATGCAGTAGGATGCGACTTAGCACTAGAACAGTCTCAGAATCGATCTTCTGCAGTGATTGCAGAATTCTTCAAAATTTTCACAAATAAAAGACGACTGCGAGATGTACATTTGTGGAGAATTCGATGATTCAACAAAATGATTCAAGATACAAGCCTTCTTATGAGGTAAGTACCTGAATTACAATAAAACCACTTTAAAATTGATGCGAGGATTTTTGTCATACTTATATTTCATTCTATAAGGACTCATTCAGCTAATGTTATTATCCTCATCGTCAATAGGTACAGATGTATTTATCTTAGCTATTTACCACTGGAAAAAATTAGAAAAAATATATTTTAGGATGCCATTTAGCTGCGAAATCCTTGAGTGACAGCATATTATGTAATATTTTGCCAGCATTACACGCTGTAAGTGGGTGCGATATTATCAGCAGATTTAGCAGTAGATGTAATGTTTAAAAGCTGCAACACAAGGTTTTGTGCATGCAGCCCGTTTAACCCAGGAAAACCTTATTTCTCAAAATATTGGTTTCGGATATAATTTAACTTAAGTTATAGACATTTCAGATGCCTTACATTTGAATTTATTAAGGGCTATAATACAAACTTTCATTTGGAAAAATGCACATAAAAAAATTGCAGCCAATTGATTAAATTTCATTTGGTTATGAAACTGTTAATGGCATCTTACATCCAAAACAAATGACTAAGCCATCCTTCCTAGAGTCATTAATTGCACCTTGTAAATATCTGGCTAATTGTCCAAAATGTGCTGCACTTGTAAAAAATCAAAATTATTTTGTATTCCATTGTGTAAACGTATTCATAATGACTGTAAAAGTAAAAATTAGTAACTATTTGTCTTGATTGAACATATTGCTATTTAAATCCTATTTCTTCTATGGCGTATTTTATAATTAAGAGGAAAGGAACATTTTGACGCCTGTCAAAGTTTTCAATGTATTTTAAATGTAATCATTTTTTTCGAATCCTGAGAAAACTAATAAGTATTTTTGAAAAATTTAAACGCAGAATGAAAGAATACTTTATTACCGAGGGCCGAAAGTCCCTTAGAATGAACAAAAAGTTTCTTTTGAATGAGATATTTAAAATTAAAAATCACACAACATTTTTTCTTAGTTTTTCACCCATGTAATTTATTAAAATAAACATTGTAGAAGTTTTCAGGGACTTTCGGCCCTCGGTAAGAACGTAATCTTTCATTCTGCGTTTAAATTTTTTTAAAATACTTATTAGTTTTGTCAGGATTCAAAAAAATAAATCCCCATTTGAATAGCATTGCAGCCGAAAACATGTACTCACCCTGTTTATAAAAAATGCATTTTCATTATACATATTTTTTATACAATTAAACAACCCTTTATTCTTTTATCATTAGAAGAAACTATAAATTTTGACATAATCACCACAAAAATGACTTCATTCCATGTATTCCATTGATTTGCTTAATAAGTATGAGGAGAGGGGATAAAAAAATTACACCAAAAATTTATACGGAAAGATTGGGATTCTTAATAAATAAGCTATACTTAACTCAAATCCATTGGTGGAATGCAGTCCTCAGGTTTTGCATAATCAAATACTTCCAGGGTCCGGTCTGTTGCTGTAAAATGTAACAATTCGTTTTCATAATTTCTTACAGCATATTTATGGTCAAATTAAAAGTCCGTTCACTAAAATACGTTCATGGAAAACTAACGCAGTTTATACCAGTACAAAGTGGAGTCAGACAAGGTGACTCATTAAGCCCACTGCTCTTTAATATAATAATGGACGAAATAATAGAAGCAGTACGTAAAGGTCGTGGTTACAGAATGGGGAATAAAGAAATCAAAGTATTGTGTTATGCAGACGACGCCGCATTAATCGCCGAGACAGAAGACGATCTCCAAAGATTAACACACATCTTTAATACAACAGCCAAGAAATACAATATGATAATATCAGCAGAAAAAACCAAATGTATGACAACATCTAAATACCCACTACGATGTAAAATCGAAATTGATGGGAAAATAATAAAGCAGGAAGCAAGGTTTAGATATCTGGGAATTGATATAACCAGTTACGGAGATGTTGAAGAGGAAGTACGACAACAAAGCTTAAAAGCAAGTAAAGCGGCGGGATCTCTTAATGACACAATCTGGAAGAACAAACACTTAAGACAAGACACAAAAGCAAGAATCTATAAAGCAGCAATTAGACCTATATTAACATACACGGCGGAGACAAGGCCTGACACATCTAAAACGAGACGACTACTAGAAACAACAGAGATGAAAATACTCCGACGAATATCAGGGAAAAGTCTGTTGGATAGGGAGAGGAGCGAAAACATAAGAAGATCATGCAATATAGAAGACATAAATGGATGGGTGACAAAACGGAAACAGGAGTGGAACGAACACATTAGTAGAATGGCAGAGGATAGGATAGTACGAATAGCACGAGATAAGTCACCAAATGGACGAAGAAGTATTGGCAGACCAAGAAAAAGGTGGTGCGATAACCTAAACAATTTAGGAGGATAATATTGAAGAAGAAACAGGCTTTAAAGCCTACATACAAGAAGGAAGAAGAAGAAGAAGTTCATGGAAACACAAAATAACTCGACATTTCGTATCCGATCGACAATAACACACAAAACAAATAGAAATGAATAGCCTACGTATGTCTCTATACGTAAAAATAATGAAAAATTCTTTATGCTGGAGTTTTCGTTTGGAAATTGCACTACCTATTGAAATTATTCAAGCTGCGTTTTAACTTTGGAGCTTTCGAGACCGTGTAAATCGGCTTTGAGAGGAGAAAACTGGAGTAAAAATCAAATGCAATACAGGTTTCAAAGTTGTTTTTATAATGGTGTTGCATGACTGGTTATGAATATGGTAAAGAAAATTAACTAGATATTCTTTATTTAGAAAAAATCACAACACCACAGGGTACCGTTTTTTATGAACTTTTATAAAATATAGTAATATTAACATAGTAGGGTAGGAAAGTATGCTAAATTTGCAGTAACTCGAGGGTTATGGGGACCTATTGGGTTGTGAAGATTAGGTCCTAAAACCAAAAAAAGTTAAGAAAAGTTTTCAATTGAAGTGGAGATTTTCCATTTTTTAATTAAATTTTCCATATCCAACAATCGTTTTTTCCTATTATAGCGCCATTTTTCAATAATTCGAAAAAATGTCTCGAATAGGGTCTTCTATTTAATATTTTTAAGTAACCCATCACCCCACTCCCGTGGGATCATGTTTAGTGTCATTCGATAGATCTTTCAAAAATATTTAATACGTGTATTTTGCAATTTTTCGATCTGGTGGGGGTCGTGTTTGTTTAATTTTTTAGTTTTTTGATCTGACGTTTATTTTTCGAAATATTCGCTTTTTTATTGTGAAATTTTGTGACACATCCATTCCCTTACGCCCAGCTCAAACTTTCAGATTTTTGAAATATACAGTGTTCTACATGTACTCAACTTACCTTATCTTAATCTCACAATTTTGACTTTTTCTAAGGATAGATTTTTTTTTCGGCCCCCTTAACGAACTGCCCTGCATTAAGAGCCAATATAATGGTAGAGGTACATTTTCAGGGTACAATGTTTCTGCCCATTCATAATCTGACGTGCTCGAGTAACTGCAAAAATCCCCGCTTGGGCTCCCCTACCATAAACAATGTTACCTAATTATTAAGCAGCAATGAATATGGAAAATAATGAAAAATAAATAACTAAACTAGACTCTAACGTGCATTATAAAATATGTTCGAAATCAATTAATAAAAAAAATGTAATACATATTAAAATAAAAATAAAATACAAATCGTGGTAAATGAACATACGGCAATAACAGGAAAATTTAACAAAAATGATCATTTATTGGTCAATACTCAAATATCCAGGATAAAGACTAATGTCTACTTAGTCTGGTTTCTCTACTCCTGACGAGGAACGTAAAGCGACAAATCAGTACATGGTCGCCGGTGGAGCGCTACTAGATCAACACTCGGAGTCCCGGGTCGAAAGCTCTCAATAGATCAATATTCCAGGTTGAACTATCGGAGAGATTGGCGTTTGGTCAATACCCAAAGGCCCGGTGGAGTTCTCACTAGATCAGTATTCTGGTAGAACTAGGTTTTCTGTTAATATCTACGCTATTTTATATTTTGTCAGTGCTCTATCTCCAGCCCGCATCGAATTAAAGTGGTAGGTAACGATGGGACTGCGTGCGTACAGAGGTGGAATGCCGGTGTCAACTTGAAATATGTGGACCCAAGATTGATGTAATAGCTGTATTATGCCCCTTCCGACGATGAAACAATCAAGATAAAGTCAGATTTTTTTATCCAAATTGAAGACATACTGAACAACATAGAAACAAACACAGACATGATTATGCGTGGAGATTTTAATAGTAGAACAAATAGACAAATGTAGAATTGAAGACGTACTGAACAACATAGAAAAAAAACAGACACATTATTATGCTTGGGTATTTTAGTAGCAGAACAAATAGGGACAAACAGGAAAAACTGCAGGACCCTAATTATAATGGCTAATACACTTATATGAGAGCTATGATTTAAAATCGGCAATGAAGCCTACAAACACAAGAACATACTACATTGATATACCTGGATTCAATCGACATGCAACCTTATGTAAATCAGTAATCGACTACATTTCGGTAAGCAAAAATATTTTTAAATAATTGATGGATTCCACCGTTACTTGATGGAAGTTCATTTTATCTAACAATAAAACACTGAAAACGTTTGTTTTCTATACTTCCACAAAATGTATTACAACTAAGTGACTACAACTGTTTCGGCAGAGTGCCTTTCTCAAGTGATATAGTTTACAATTTGCTTGCCATTTTTAAGTCTTTACCTGAAGGCGTTGAGGAGTGGGGAGCTGTTTGTCTCGAGTTTGTCATTCAGAATTATATCTGTATTTTTCAATTTATTAATTTCCATAGATTCTAAAAAAGATAGCATAAGGCCTTTATTTTGGATATGCAGAATTTGAAACTCTTAATTGAAAGAATGATTATGATCTACAAGGTGAAATGCGTATGTAGAAGTGTCTGTTTTTCTATTGTTGAAAGCCCTTTTGTGTTCTGCTATCCGTTTGTCAAAGGTTCTGCCAGTTTGACCGATGTAAGTTTTCGGACAGTCACCACAAGTTAGTTTGTACACACCACTCTGTAGTTGCTTTCTCTTTCAGCTTTTATTGTTCTTAATATATTTACTTAAGTTGTTGTTAGGTCTGAAGGCTGGTGTTATTCCTTTCTTTTTATGTATCCGGCTATTTTTGTTGTTATCTTGCCAGTATATGTGAGAGAGCAGAAGGTACTGGGTTCTTTCTGTGGTGGTGGATACACTAATTTCAGGGCTTTCTTATGGAGTTTTTGGTTTAAAATTTTGTTAACTGTTTGTTCGTTATAGCCATTGTTTACTGCTATTTGTTTAGTGATGTTTAGTTCTATCTCGAAGTTATATTTTGTCATGGGAATTTCTGTCAGTCTATGTATCATGCTATGGTAGGCTGCTAATTTGTGTTGTGTAGGATGGGATGATGACCCATACTGACACAACCATACACAATTCATCATCCCATCCTACACAACACAAATTAGCAGCCTACCATAGCATGATACATTAACTGACAGAAATTCCCATGACAAAATATAACTTCAAGATAGAACTAAACATCATTAAACAAATAGCAGTAAACAATGGCTATAACGAACAAACAGTTAACAAAATTTTAAACCAAAAACTCCATAAGAAAGCCCTGAAATTTGTGTATCAACCACGACAGAAAGAACCCAGTACCTTCTGCTCTCTCACATATACTGGCAAGATAACAACAAAAATAGCCGGATACATAAAAAAGAAAGGAAAAACACCAGCCTTCAGAACTAACAACAACTTAAGTAAATACATTAAGAACAATAAAAGCCGAAAGAGAAAGCAACTACAGAGTGGTGTGTACAAACTAACTTGTGGTGACTGTCCGAAAACTTACATCGATCAAACTGGCAGAACCTTTGACAAACGGATAGCAGAACACAAAAGGGCTTTCAACAATAGAAAAACAGACACTTCTACATACACACTTCACCTTCTAGATCATAATCATTCTTTCAATGAAGAGTTTCAAATTCTGCATATCCAAAATAAGGGCCTTAAGCTATCTTTTTTAGAACCTATGGAAATTAATAAATTGAAAAATACAGATATAATTCTCTCGAGACAAACAGCTCCCCACTCCTCAACCTCTTCAGTTAAAGACTTAAAAAGGCAAACACATTGTAAACTATATCACTTGAGAAAGGCACTCTGCCGAAACAGCTGTAGTCACTTAGTTGTAATAAATTTTTTGGAAGTATAGAAAACAAACGTTTTTAGTGTTTTATTGTTAAAAAAAATCTTTTGGCAATGGAATGATTTATATGTCTCTTTTTTATTCAGTTATTCATGTCGAATCGGACAACTTTTCTACTTCGGAAAATTTTTGTGAGATAGGTGTTTCGTAAATATAGAGGTTTCTAAACTTTGGAGCGTGCGTCAACTGGAGTACCCTTAAAAATTTGGAGGAGAATATTATTAGTTATTTGTAACTGTAATTATTGCAATTGTAAAAAATCAGCTGTGAGGGTATAAATTTTATGACTTTTTATGATGCGTATGGCCCCCTATAGGGTAAGCACATTGGCGTCATAAATAACAATACTTACAGTTTACTGGTAATATTTACCGACAAATCTTTAAGGGTACTTCAGTTGTCGAACGCACCAAAGTTTATAAACCTCTTTATTTACGAAACGCTCCCTCCAGAAAATTTTCCGAACTATAAAAGTTGTCCCAGAGCCGGTCCTGGTAAAGAGACAATGAGGTCGATTTAAATCTGCTCCGTAATAAACTTCCAAATTATTATAGTATTGCGAGGTAGACCGCATACTACAGGGTGTCCAGAAACTCTACCGACAAACATTCCTCATATAATTTTAAAACAATTTAACCCACTTCGCTTAGTTTTGTCCGGAACGTTTCTATCTAGAAAAACAAAAATTGGTATGCGTATGTATCTTCCAGAGATAAATCGATTCCATCCATTGCAAATTTCTAGTACCGGTTAAGGCGTCCGTTTTTGGTAGGGCAACGGTTACTTTGTCGCATAACTTTTTTGTCTTTGACTTCTAAGCATTTTTGTCTCAGGATTATTAAATTTTGAGGTATTCTTGTACAAAAAGGTACTCTTGTTTTAAGTCGATAGGATACACCGTTTTCTAGAAAAATCCATATGAAAATTTTTCGTTTTTTAAATTTCAAAAAAAAAATTCAAAAGAAACTATTTAGAAAAACGAAAACTTGTACGTTTAATTATATTCCAGAGTTGAATCGATTTCATTAATTGCGAATTTCTAGTATCAGTCGTATGCGTCGTTTTTGGTAGGTCAACGGTTATTTTATCGCATAACTTTTTTTTGTCTTTAATTTTTAAACATTTTTGACACTAGATTATTAAATTTTGAAGTATTCTAGTAGTTGAAGTTACTCTTGTTTTAAGTTGGTAAAATACATTGTTTTTTTTTTTAATTTTTTTCAATTTTTTTTTTCAAATCAGAGACGAAAAATTTTCAAATCGATTTTTCTAGAAAACGGTGTGTCCTACGGACTTAAATCAAGAGTACCTTTTAATACTAGGATACGTCACAATTTAATAATCCAAAGTGAAAAATGCTTAAAATTTAAAGACAAAAAAGTTATGAGATAAAATAACCCTTACCGTACCCAAAACGGACGCCTATAACCGGTACCAGAAATTCGCAATGGATGGAATCGATTTATATCTGAAAGATAAATACGCGTAACAATTTTTGTTTTTCTAACTGGAAGCGTTCTGGGGGTATTTAAGAAATACTAATTACAAGACGCCATTTTCAAAGAGCTCTAGATCCCTTAGGAAGCATTTTCGGAGTAGGTGAGTTTGGTTAAATTATCTTAAAATTACCTGAGGAATATCCTGTCTTCGTTTGTCGGTAGAATTTCTGGACACCCTGTATAGAGCACCTTATTTTTTAATCTAGACAATTTAAATTTAACTTTATAAGAAAATCAAAAGAGAATATTAGAAATATATGGGTAAACATGAATAGTACATTCAAGAAAAGTGGTGGGCCCAATGGACCCGAGTGGCCTGGTTACGTAAGTAAAATGTGTTGCCTGGATAAGGGTTAAAGCTAGCATTTATGCGACACCAGATATGTTATTTACTCTAAATCTAATCGAATCACAGCTAGTTTCAGCAACAAACATTTTAAAACATTTGTTAAATCTGCTTCCACTCTCAAGAGGCACATGGACAAAATAGGACTGGCAGTAAGTGCGAATAGGACGGCTGACCACGTTCTGTGCAACTGCCCAAGGAGGCATAGGATAGGGCTAAATACATTTGAGCATTATTAACTCGAGCACTACGACTTTGTAGAAGTGTCAACTAAAGCCAGTAGGTATATACTTTGCTAAGAAGGCTGAGCTGAAGGGCCAAGTTTAATCCAAGGATGCGCCACAATAAACCTCTTAGGCCGAGTAGAAAAGTGTTTCAGTGCCCACTCAAATTGAACATAGCCTAACTTAAATCGGTTTCAAGTCTGGACGTTGCAAACTGGATTCAATTTTTGTGCAGAAAAGAGTTCAATATGTTGTGTAAGAATTCTTGTGGACATTATTTTACTAATACCCACAACTGCTTTAGAACGAGCAGATTATTACACACTAGGAGATATGAATACCGTTTCCTCACTCTTTGAAACTTTTTGCTACAGTCACACTGTCGCATATTTCACCCTACACTTTATCCGAAACCCTTTTTTCAGTGAGTCATAGTTTGTCGACTTCGCTCTAATCAGGGATGGGCGGTGTCGATAATGTCATGTCGACAATTCGATTGTCGACATGTCGACAATCATGTCGATGTCGAGTGATTTAAAGTTGTTGCCAATGTCGACAATGTCGAGTATATCGACAATTAGCAAACGATCAGAATGACGTTCCGTGCGCACTAATTTGAAATTTTAGGTTAATCTGGCTGCGCTGACTTATTGAAAAAGTATGCATTAATGTTTCAACAAGTTGCAAAGAGACCAAATAATCTCAAACTTTTGAAACTTTTAACCTCACTATTAACTTGCGATTGTCAAATTCATAGGATATTCCATAATTGTTTGATTGCAGGTTTTTCAAGTGTAAATGAATTTTAAATAGATTCATATAGAGACAATTTATTATGTGCAAACCTCATGATAGAGTAATGCAATGTAATGAATCTAAAATATTACCATATAGATGCAAAACCAGAAAAAACCAGCAAAACAAATTTTCATAGATTTTTAATTTTCTATCGTTACTCGTAAACTCGTAACATTTACAGAAAGGTTTAAAAAAATTAAAAAGAAACGTAAACCTAAACGTCAGTAAACGAGGTAAGATTCAAAACCACAATCAAACATATCTCAGTACATTGAAACCTTACCTTGTTTCCTAACATTTCGTTTACTTTTTTTTAAATTTTACTAACTCCTTATTATAATAATTATAGTATAATAATTACTGAAACAGTGTTGAATCTCTTCGTGCTTTGGCAGAGACTGCATAATAAAAACATTACAACATTTTGCGGTTTTGCTAATTTTTAACCAAAGAAAACATTTAACCAATAATACATCAAATAGTTGTACTTTCCCCGTCCATATCTACAATTTCTTCCTCGTCCAGGTCATAACTATTTTTATCAGGATACTCTCCCTTTAATGAAACATAAATATGTACCAATTTCTTGGAATTAGTGAACGTTAATCTATTTCTTATCAGACTGTGAATGTGTCCCCAATTTGAAAAGAGTCTCTCGATTTGAGCTGAGGAGGCTGGCATTTTTAGAAGTCTGAGAACCATTTTAGCAAGAATTGGGCATTCCAGTTTGACCACTCGCCAAAATACTAGAGGCTTTTCAACTCCTTTTTCCCAAAGTGTTGAGAATATTCCTGAAATTGTAAACCTAATATATTAAAAATCAAAAGAGCGATAATTTTGTCTGAAAGACTTACCCGATTTAGTGTTAAATTTGTCCCATTCTTCTATGCCCTGATTGCACAACTTTCTGAGTAAGAACTGAGTTATTATACCAGTGTGCTCTGACGTAAGCTTGGAATTTTCATATTTCGGATGCAGATAGTACGCAGTTAATGCGTACACGTTTAACGCCATTTGTTGTCTGTGTTTCAATTTTTCTTTAAGGTTATCTGGCAGATTCAAATTGAGCCACAGATGAACGGCATCTGCTACAGATGTGTCAGATTTCTGACAAACATTGATCAGATTACAAATGGGTTCATAAATTTCTATGTTCTGTTGAATCTCATCCACAAATTCATCGTTGAAGATTAATTCCTTGACTTTCGGCTTAATCTTTTTTTTTTTCGTTACAGCGGCTACTTGTTTCATATATACCAGATCTTCTAGGAGACTTTCGAGAGAATCTCGGTAAGAGCACCATCTTGTTTCGGCCGGCAATTTGATTCTGCGCCCTCCCTTATCAACTATCATTTTTTCTAAATCTGGTTGCTTAAATTCTTTGAGGACAATGACCACATTGTCGACTAACTTTTTATCCAGCACGTATTTGGCTAAAAGGTTGCCGGTGTGGCTACTGCACGTAGAGTGCCACATGTTGTGCTTGAGGAGGGATCCCATTTTAATCATTGCACTAGCATTATCCGAAACTATACCGTACGCATCTACATCGTATTTTTCTTTTGCAATTTTTTTAGATTCTGTTATTATTTCGGCAAGTTTTTCTCCAGTCTCAGACTCCGTGGTTAAATCCCAAGCATCAAGAAAGGCATTTTTTCCGTCTGCATTATGCAACATTGTCACAACCGTTTTAGAATTAGTAGATGAGTTTTTCCAACCGTCACACAAAATGACTGACTCGGTTTCCACTTTTTTACGTGAAATCTCAATACAGTCTTCATAGCACTTATTTAAAAGCGATGTACAAAGTTTTTTCCGGCCAGGAATTTTGTCTAAATAAGCAGGACGGATCGTTTTTATAAAATTTTTAAAGAGAGGTGATTCTACCACAGTAAATGGTAAGTTACAGCCGAATATAAATTTGGCTAGTGCAGTGCTTATCTTCTCCTCTTCATACTCTTGTAATATGTCCATATAGTCGGTGATTTTCTTTGATTTTTTGGCTGGTCTAGCTTGAGATGTAGCGAATAAATTTCTTTTATTCGTGCTTGTGTAGCTTGTGCTGGAGGAAGTTGGAGTACTTAATTTAGTCAAATTACTACTCTCAGTATCAGTAGTTGATAACATCATATTTTCAACAATACTATGAGTGCCTTGAATTGCTACACCATTGTTTTCTTCCAATTCCAATAAGGCGGCATCGGTATCTAATGAATTTTCTATAATTCCATCTAGCATGTTTTCAGGTGAAGTTCCAGTCACAATAGCTAGCGAACCATCTTCCATAACTTCGTAACTACCGTTCGTTGTATTCTAAAATTCAAAATAAAAAGAAACTCTAAGGTGACTAAATATGAAGGGCGGATCTACGGACACCCTGTATACAGAAGTTGGCATAGATACAGCGTTTTGTACTTAATTCAATAGGCCAATCCGTTTTTTGCCGTAAAATACTAAACTTGGTGTTTTTTAAATGGGACACCCTGTATATAGAGATGCAACAACGTGAAAACCTCAGAATACAAATTCTGGGGTGAAAACTGATGCAATTTATGTCCCCTTCCGAATTCGAATTAAATAGTAATCAAGAAATCTACAATAATATATAGTGCGTTATTTTCACTTCTTGCCGTTAGATGGCTATACGGTTTTTGACGCCATGTTTTCTCCAATATACTACTACCGAAATGGTAATCCATGCGTTGTTGAGTTATGCGGCTCCGAACACATTTTACGATTCATTTTTATATTATAGATAAATGTAATTTCAAAAAGTTCCCCCCAAAATTTTTTCTAGATCCGCCCCTGCTAAATATGTAGTAGAACATACGTCCTATATACTCACTTGTGGATTAACTGTAGGTGTAAAACCTGTGTCTGAGCCAGTATTTTCGTATATCGAAACATGCGACATTTCATTATTGGATTGATTACCATTGCCACGATCTAACTTGCAGACGTTTCTTAAAATGAAAGTACGGGACGGGGTTAGTTATCAGCCGATACAAATATCAATTTCAGAGAATAAGTCTCTATAGCTATCCAGCTAAAATTAATTAAAATATTTCTTCTTACCTGTGACTTTGCAATCTTGCTGCAGCTGTATTTTTTATCACATTTCCACATACACAACATTTAGCCGCGTGCTTTCCTTCTATCTTTAATACTTTGAATGATAATATATCATAGTTTTTATTCAGTTTTCTGCCACTCATTTTGATTCTGATCAGATCAGATCACATTCAAAGTTTACAACTGAATAATTTCATAACATAACCTCACTTTTTTCCATTATGGACACGTTGCTGACATTGTCGACATTGTTGACACGTTCTCGACATTGTCGACACGTCTGTGTCGACAATTAAAGTCGACGTGTCGATGCCCATGTCTGGCTCTAATGCATTAAGCTTATAGTTACAGAAAAAACGTATGTCCGTGATTATTATACATCGAACTTCGAATATTATGTATTCGTTGAAGGGTATTTTCATATTAAAGCAACTTGTAGATGTATGATTGGTTAAAAATTACATTACTCTAAATAGATAACCAATCCATGATGCGGAAAAAGATAATTTAAAACAAAAGTAGTCTATCGTGTCAGTACTTTCACAATCTTTAGAAATTCTAGGTTAGACATTTGTCAACGAGGTAAATATAAATATTTTATTATTTACATTTGTATATTCATATAATTTTAAACAGCTTATGTAATTAAATATTAAAAATATTTTATTAAAAGTAGCTTCTAATTTTTTCAAACATGTTTTTTTTTTGCAAAATTTATTACTGATAAATTATTTTTCGTCCTTCGTTTGTTACATTGTTACATTTACATACAAAAGCAGTGTTCAATTATCTTCACAAAATGCTGTATTTTGTGTTTGTGTATTTTTTTGTAAAATTTGTTACTAATTTTCTTTCTTTATTTGTTACATTTACATAAAAAAGCAGTTTTAATTGTTTCAAAAATGTTGCATGTTGTGGTTGTGTTTTTTTTTTGTAAAATGTATTACTAATATATAAATTATTTTTATTTCTTTATTTGCTATATTGTTAAAGTCGGTTCGCTAACCTCAGACACAACTGGCTAGTAATTTTAGTAGGTATATTTTTTTTGTTTTTGGTAAATTTTACCAAAATTGGCAAAATGACTCGCTATTTACCTATTGTGCGTCCCACCTTGACTTTACAGTACAGGTTCTTATGACAAACAGTGATGACAAATTTTATCAGAAACAGCTTTTAAGCAAACATACTTTTTTCTATAGTCTATAGTTTAACTAGTAGGTCTGGATCCCGCGTATGAAAAAAAGTTGATTAATAGCAAGCTGAAAATTTGTTAATAGCTTAAGGGTATCTAGTCGGACCAACTTTGATATATGGGAACACTGGAACAGGGGAAGTTTTAACTCTGGAACAGGTTAAAAATTTGGAACGGTCACACCACAAAAACGGCAAATGTATTTTGTCCGACAGAGCAGACTTAAACTCTTCGAACAGAGATTAAACTCTCATGCAAAAATCAGACTGCTATTTATCACCAAATGGGTGTTTTAATGAGTGGAACATGTAGAATATGTCAAATGACAGGAATTATGGCAGGTAATAAATAGTAGTCTGATTTCCGTCTGTTCGGAGAGTTTAAGTCTGTTCTGTCGGACAAAATAAATGTGCCGTTTTCGTGGTGTGACCGTTCCAAATTTTTAACCTGTTCCACAATTAAAACTGCCCCTGTTCCAGTGTTCCCATATATCAAAGTTTATCCGACTAGACACCCTTAAGCTATTAACAAATTTTCAGCTTGCTATTAATCAACTTTTTTTTCATACGCGGGATCGAGACCTATATTAATAACTTAATTAATATTATTGATATTTTGTGGCTGTCAGGGGTTCTAAAACATTTTTTTTCTTCGAAGAATACCTTTATGTGAACAAAATAAAAATAAGTTTGTATAAAACATTTATATATTAATGTATTTAAGCGCATAAATATGTTAAACCTTAATAAATGCGTAGGTACCTACAGAAATAATTAAAATATATTTAAACTATATATTTTAGCTTCTTTCTATAATCCCGTCTTCCTCATTTTCACTGCCACTGTGGTGTAAACACATTAAAATGACATTAATTTCATCTAGTCCTGTCGCCAGGGGGGGTACAACGGCCTCCTTTATTCAGATGGACTTACTCAAGTTTTTTTTATGTATTTTGACCCGTAGAACACGAATTTTTTGGGTAACAGTTGATCCGGATGTCGATAAGTTTGTTATAAACAAAGAACTTGAGGAATTACATAACAGCGATTTCTCGCAAAACATAACATTTTTTCGTATTTTTTGGGTCATTCTAAGCAAAAAATGTTTCTAGAAGTTTTTTCCTAGGATTCATAGTTTTCGAGATAACCGCTGTTAAAATTTCAAAAAATCTAAAAATTGCAATTTTTGAACCCGAATAACTTTTGATTTAAATATAAAATAGCAATTCTGCTTACCGTATTTGAAAGTTCAAGTTAAATTATATCGGTTTTGATTATTTTCATTGCTAAAAATTTATTTTTTTATTGTCAAACAAATATATAAACACATAGTGTTTCCCGTACCTAATACATGCGTTTTAATACATCCTACGTAGATATTGCCTCGCTTGCACTAGTACCTACTCTACCTACTTGTTCGATTTTAAATGAGAAATCATTGAAAACATCACTCACGCACTAGGTGTTTATTACTGTTTATAGCTTTGTTTAAGAATAAAAAAATTAATTTTTAGCAATGCAGATAATCAAAACCGATAGAATTTGACTTGAGCTTTCAAATGCTATAAGCAGAATTGCTATTTTATTTTTTAATCAAAAGTTATTCTGGTTCAAAAATTGCAATTTTTCGATTTTTTGGAAGTTCAACCGCGCTTATCTCGAAAACTATGCATCCTACGAAAAAACTTGCCAGAACATTTTTTGCTTAGAATGACCCAAAAAATACAAAAAAATATTTTGTTTTGCGAGAAATCGCTGTTATGTAATTCCTCAAGTTCTTTGTCTATAACAATCTTATCGACATCCGGATCAACTGTTACCCAAAAAATTTGTATTCTACGGGTAAAAATACATGAAAAAAACTTGGGTAAGTCCATCTGAATTAAGGAGGCCGTTGTACCCCCCCTGGCGACAGGACTAATCTTGGAAATCAGTGATTAAGAATGACAATAAACTGCAATTAGGATCCAATTTTTTAAATAAGCAATGAGTTACTCAATACAATGTTATCAGTAATAATTTTAAGCTTATTTAATATTCTTCGTTATAATTTAATTTAGGTCAACTGACCATCAACAATTATTATACTTTATTTATTCTCAACTGTAGGACCTGGTAGGACAATATAAAACTTTATTTAAACTTGACTGACAATGTATCTTATATTTTTCCTGACATTATTTCAGAACTGTCTATACTGTCAATACATAAATTATAGAACAACATCCACTTTTAATGTTGAATATTCTAACTTAACCAAAAAAAGTTATTACGCATATCGATTATAAAATTGCTGATTACTTTTCGAAAATGGCTATCACTCACAAAAAAACAATGAAAAATATTGTTTTACTTGACTGTAACGGGTTAGTTTTAATTTAACATTTTTAGAGACCTACATTTTTAGGACCTTGGTAATGTCCGATCGAAAATTCTTTTGAAGAAAATCGGCATCGCCGCGCTAAAAACTCCCATAAGGATTGTATTGCCGTATGTTCGTGTACTGTAAAGTCAAGGTGGGACAGACTTTAGTCATTATTTTTTTGCCAATTTTATCAAATTTTCAATAGTAATACCACTAGTGATTCAATTTTCGCGATAAGTCTGTCGATTTACTTCTAAACGAAACTGAGTTGCTTGAAAACACCACGAGTCCGTAGGACGAGTGGTGTTTTCTTTAAGCAACTCAGTTGAGTTTAGAAATAAAAGACAGACTTATAAGATAAATTAAATCACGAGTGGTATTTTATTAGACTATTTCACGAACAAAGTGATAGGTCAAAAATTCAGTAGAATGAGAATGAGAGGAAGGAATTTAATAATAATACATTTGATCTAGGTAACCCAAGTCTACCCATTTTTTGAATAATTCACAATTAGTCATAATACAGAACTCATTTTTCTTTTATCGGGTACAGTTTGCAACAATTTTCTCTTACTATCACGAGCCGCTCTCGCTTCCTTGAAGGTTATATCTTTGAAGGGATCAATATGTCTCTGATACTCACAGAAATATTTTTCTTGTACCAATTTTGCAGTAGTGTTCCATATGGTTTTAATAACACTCTCCTTGTAATCACTACCATCAATTTTTCGCATGTTGAAGGCCCAGTCTTTTAGAATGAATGCTAGTCTTTCGTTGTTATTTTCTGCATCTAATTTGTAGTTGCGATCCACACAGAACATCATAAATTGTCTCCATATAATATAAGATTTAGATTTTCTTGTGTTACTCGGTATATTTTCTTCAATGTTTTGGTTTATAACTTCGTTTGAAGTACCACCGAAACGACTCATTTTGACGTATACAGCTACAATAATTTTTTTGGCAAACGTCAAACTTTGCTTTGCGATCGGTATCCATGGTTACGTCGTTGAAAACACGAAGCTGATAGACCAATAAGAATTGAAAGACAGTTGGTGTTTTCGCGATAACACAAGCCGTCTTTGGTTTGTGATTGGTCAGATTATGTGAAAATTTTAAGATGAGTGAAATAGTCAGTAGTAGTTGCACAAGAGCTCTAAAATTATTGAATTTTTCCCGAGTGACACTTTGACAGTTTTCACGAGGTCACGAGGGCTAAAATTCTATATTAATTTTAGAGATCGAGTGCAATTTGTTGCGATTATTTCATGAATAAAACTGTTCAACACCAACATTTTATTGTAATTTATTTATGTAAGTACAAATTAGTACAATAAAACACACAGTTGTTATAAAATATGAATTTGACGGTTGAAAGTCATTACTTTTATAATTTTTAAAACATTAATTGTCATTAATGTCACTGAATGTATTTTGTCGTAGCAACGAAGGGCATCTGACGTAATATACTTGACGACGGGAAATTATCAAAAATTATCGATTTAATTTAGATTTATGTAGCTTTCTATTGGTCAGAATCTCCTATGAATGAAATAATCAAAATTACTTACTAAAGTCATTAGCCAGATGTGTCTGAGTTTAGCGAACCGACTATACATTGATTACCGGATTGATAATCAGTAATCATCAATTGTCAATTCAGTCATGGCTTACTTAAAATTTAGATAAATTTAGACACCTAAAATAATTTGTTCTGAAAAATGAAAAAACTAATAAATCTGGACATAGAGAATGTTATATAAAAATAAAAGTACGGTAATGTTACTTTTCAATAATGATGTAAAATACAGGGTGTTCCATTTAACGTTACTGAGAAAATAATGTACTTGAGTTTTGACTCACCCTGTATTTGATATAAAAAAAATTAGCAATGTCAATATTTCATGAAAATTTTGACAGTAAATAAAAAAAAATATGGCAATTAATAAACCATTGCTGTTGTGCTTATTTTTATTTATACAGCAAGTTGAACTTGTTACGATTTTCATACAAAATTGGTTATAACTTTGTAAATACCCTGTATAACATAACAAACCTTTATATTTTTGTGATTGATAAGTTAACAGGATTTCGAATATAAAATAAAATATAGGGTGTTCTATTAAAAAGAAAACGTAAGTTTGGTCTGCAACTGTGTTATCGGACAACCTGTAACATTCTTACTAATTTTGTAATGTGAAGTTCAAAGTTGGCTACAATTTTTGTTATTAATTTTTATTGCCATCTGTTACTATAGCGGATCTATTGAGCTTTACCACACTAATCAATCTCCCTGTAATGACGTTAAAACTATTGACACACTGAAAATAGGGTTTGGGATGAACTGTATATTGTTTCTTCATTCCGTTAGCCCATGAAAATGGCATCTAAGTTTCATGTCAACACCGTAATGGAAAATTTTAAAACACTACGCCTATGCCTTGTCACTTGCAGATAATATTTTTGACTCAGCGCCCAATTGCGCCTCTGTCGTATAAAATAGCGATATGTGGAAATGTGGATGTTGGATTTTCTACTCCAACGATTTTATGAATTTTGGTATAATTATTAGAGCAGGTTTGCTAGTGTGCTAGATTCGTGCAAATATTATAAAAATTGTGTATTTAATGATAAAAGCCTATAATTTGGACTACATATACTACACATATAAAAGTTCAAAATTAGATATGAGGCCATCTCAGATTTTACCTTTTACAAAAATGGCAGGCATTCAAAATGGCGACGATATATATTTTACTAATAGCATGATATCTTTTGAATGAAAAGTCCGACTTCAAGCAAAATTTATTGTATGGGTTTTTTTTAGTTTATAAGATCGAGCTCTTAAACCGGAATAATCGGTTTACCACAAGTTGTGTTTTTCCTGATTTTTTATGTAAAGATATGTTGTTGTTTTTTCAATTATTTCACCCTGTACATATTCATTTTTCAAAAAGGTAATACCGACGTTGGAAAGAGCGTAAAGATAGTTTTAAGGAAATATTTTGAACTTTTTAGTTACGTTAATTACCATTTAATAAATGCATAACTTACCTTCACATGTACCTATTAGCCCGATCAAAGAACAATCTGACCCTAAAAAAAATTAAGGAAGAGTGAAAATTTGGAAATATTTTTGTTGAAATTGTCTATTATTATATAAGAAAAAGTTTACACATTTATATCCCTTCCATTTTACAAAAATGGAGGGGATACCCCCTTTTGGGGGTGAAAAATATACATTTAAAAGAAGTCCGGAATTGGATAAAATGACTAATTCTAAACAACTTTTGTTCTATAGAGTTTTTTCGAGTTATTTGCGAGTGAATATATTCATTTTTAACAAGAAAAAACATGTTTTTGGACGGTTTCCCGCAAATACCTCAAAAAGTAAGTAATTTATCGAAAAAAATATTCCTAATAAAAATATAGCTTATAGAAAATTGAAAAAAATGGTGTACGCATGAAGTCTCTAGACCCAATAGAAGTAGAGTTGTAGCTAATGATAAGAAGTTTCTTCTTCGTCAAATTCCAAATCGAATACTTTAATGTGAAATAACCAAAAAACGAAGCAGTTTTCGGGGAAAATTCATTACAACTTTTTTAAAGTGTTTAAAAAAGGTTTATTTTTTTGTTTTTCAAAAAAAGTTTAACATTAAAAGTAAGTCAGTTGCGCTCAAAATATTGTTGGTCCCTCTCATTTTTTGGTAAAAAGAATCACGAAAATCACCCCCTAACTAGCACCCCAAATAAATTTAATCATTATCGCTTCATAACTAACTTTGATTATGTATTCTCTATATGATCTGTAAGTTTCATCAGTATAAAGTGCTTATTTTTGAAAAGTCTGTAGTCAAAATGGCTTGATAGCGTAACTAATCACGAGTTTGAACAGCAAATTTTGAACAGCCATAACATAACCAATTTTTGTTTAAGAAGAAAACAAAAAAAGAATGTGTGTGTACTTTGTACGCACGTAAGAAGTTATGCTTCTACTACATATTATGTGATTTTTAAGACAATATCAAAATTTAAAAAAAATAAAAGAATAAAACGCACACAAACACATTGAAAAATGCCACAAAGAAAAAATGATTTCTGAACGATAATAATTATTGGCAAAAATTTTAAATACGCATTTTCTGAAAAAAAAAAACATATAACAAATATACTTACAATCATAAAATGCATAAAAAGATAAAAAAATAAAAACTTGCATCGGGAATCGAACCCGTGAATTTCGTGGCGCTTTGATTCGTAATCGAAGCATAGACTCACTCGTCCCATTCCACATTATTTGTCATGTGGAAAAATAGGGTAACTGAACGTTTTACTGTTTGACAGTGGTTTTGAATATAATTAAATTATGTAGTTTAAATTTTGTGGAAGAAAATATAAAAATATAACAAAACAGTAAGAAAACAATATATTAGATGAAGATTGGTAGAACTTTTGTTGGTAATCAAATTAAGTATGTAAATCAAAGCATTACGTACCTACTAGATAAATAAATCTACGCCAAAAAATCATAATTTAAAAATAAAAATCGGACCTAATTTGGGATTTCTCTCTAAAATCCCCATTCTTGAGAAAATAAATGTACAGTAGAGCGTCGATTATCCGAACGTCGATCAACCGAACGACCGCTTATTCGAACTATCGACTCCCGCGTCCCGCACTCGAATACCGAGCAAGCGTTAGTAACTGACGCTTAAAATATTTTCAATTTTCTTCAATATTGTATCCAAAAATAATTATGTTGTTGCAAAGACTGCACTTTTTTGTTTAGTTGCTAGTTGTAATTATCAAGATATAAATAAATATGTGGGTATATAAATATGGCTTTTATTCACTTGTGGATAAATATGAATGACTATAAATATGTATCAATATATTGTAGTTCGATTATCCGAACAAATCGGTTTTCCGAACATCTATGTCCCCCAATTAGTTCGGATAATCGACGCTCTACTGTATTTCAACCTAATCCAAATATATAATTACAATATGATTATAATAAAAACTACTTAACAAGTTAGAATGAGTTTTCCTTGTCCAAAATAGTCCAAAAGTCCAAAAATATAGGTATATGAAAACTATTTAAAAAGGCAGTATAACTATTAATTAACTTTTGTTTGTTGTTTTTTTCACACAAATTTTAAAACGCAACAACCATAAATAATAATATAATCTAACTACAGCTGTACCACAGCCGCCATATTGAATAATTTTTGACATGTCATTTGAACATCCAATCAGAACAAAGTAATAATGCGCATGTGCCGGGATCATAGGTTTTAACATATAAAAATTCACCCTCATATCGCCGGTAAAGAAGTATAATTTCAAAAAGCCAAAATATTCAGAAAAGGAAAATGTACATTTTATTACCCTTTGGGATTGTTGGTATTAGGTACTATGTTGATTTTTTAACCAAGAGGAGTAAACTAAAAAGACAGATTCACACCCAAGAAAGTTACTAGAAAAGTCACCAATTTCATCTTCTTTTTTCGTTGATCATATCAGCTTTCGATGATAATCCATACATATTATATTATACTAACACATCGCTAAAGAGTTCTAAAAACAACTGTTTTTATATAAAAGTAGACTAAAAATCTAAAAATTAAAGGAATAATCCAGAAAACACAAAAAATCGCTGATATACTTAATTAACCTATAAAATGACAGAAGTGCCAAAAGTTGATAAATGTCATTAGTGTCAAAATTTAATAACAATGGAGTAAACTTGCCTTGGGTTGGACCAATTAGAAACAAGGATTACAGCGCGGTAAATTTGAATCACTCCTCTTGATTAAAAAACAAACAATAATAATTTTTAAGTTCTCACTTACTTTTAATGTCAGAAGTTTTTTTTAAAAACAAGTATAAACCTTATTTTAAACACTTTAAAAATTTGTCACGAGTTTTTCCCGAAAGGTGCTTCGTTTTTTGGTTATTTCACGTTGAAATATTCGATTTTGAATTTGACGAATAATAACCTACATTTCATTAGCTACAACTCTGCTTCTACTCAGCCTAGAGTCTTCATGCATGCACCATTTTTTTCATGTTTTTATTAGCTATATTTTTGCTTAGAATATTTTTTCGCTAAAAGACTTGCTTTTTGAGGTATCTGTAAAAAACCGTCCAAAAACATGTTTTATTTTTGTTTAAAATGAACATATTCACTCGCAAATAACTCGAAAATTATTGACTTAGTGAAAAAACTCTATAGAACAAAAATTGCTTAGAATTAGTCATTTTATCCAACTCCTGACTTATTTTGAACATATTTTTTTTCACCGACGAGAAAATATTTTTCACCTCGTATTTCCCAATTCTTGTAAAATGGAGGGGATAAAGAATTGTAAACTTTTTCTTATATAATAGTAGACAATTTCAACTACCTATTTCCAAATTCTCATCCTCCCTTTATTTTTTTGGAGGTTCTCGAAAAGTTTTGTGTTCATTGATCGGGCTATATGTTCGGCAGATTCGTGCAAATATTATAAGAATTAATGTGCATTTATTGGTAGAAGCATAAAATTTGGAACACATATACTACACATACAAAAGTTCAAAATTAGGTATGAGGCCACCTTAGATTTTGCCTTTTACAAAAATGGCAGGCATTCAAAAACAGGCATTCTGATTTCTAAAAGAAAAATTCTAAGATGGCCTCATATCTAAATTTGAACTTTTATATGTGTAGTATATGTGGTCCAAATTATATCCTTCTCTCACTAAATGCACAATTGTTTCACATATCGGCTTCACTAGGCTGTTTTGCTCTAAAGGCATTTAGAAAGTCATTTAAAATATTCTGTATAATAGAAAGTCATGTTTATTATAAAGTTTAGGTTTCACACTAATATAAAAAATAATTTAGAAATGATTTTATGATTTTGATACATTTGTTTTTTTGATTTGTGTTTTGTCGTTTTCCTTTATAATTTTCTCTCAATTTTTATACAATTTTTTTTATTATAGCATTATCATCATCATCATTCTCTCTGCCTTATCCCTATGCGGGATCGGCTTCCCTAATTGCATTTCTCCATACAATTCAATCTTGGGTCATATCAATATTAATCCCCTTTACCAACATGTCCTGCCTTATCGTCTTCCTCCAGGTCTTCTTTGGTCTTCCTCTCCTAATCATTCCAGGAATCTGCACTTCAGCTATTCTTCGTATTGGGTGATTAACGTCTCGACTTTGAACATGACCAAACCATCTTAACCTATGCTCTCTCATTTTAGCATCAATTGGTGCCACACCTAGACTTTCCCTTATATACTTATTTCTAATTTTATCCTTCTTTGTCACTTCACTCATCCATCTAAGCATTCTCATTTCCGCCACATGCATTCGTTGTTCCTCTTTCTTTTTCGCTGCACATCTTATGGCTGTTTTACAGAATTTTCCCTTCAGCTTCATTGGAATTTTTCTGTCACACAACACACCACTCGCTTCTTTCCACTTCATCCATTCAGCCCTAATTCTACTGCATGCACCTCCATATATTTCTCCATTACTCTGTAATACCGATCCTAGGTACTTAAAACTATTGCTATTCAAAATCATTTCACCATCCAAAGATACCATTTATTTATATTAACTCCATCTTTAAATGAACATTCCAAATACTCTGTTTTTGTCCTAATTTTAAACTTTTCCTCCAGATCTTGTCTCCAATGTTCCAGTTTTTGTTCTAAGTCTCTTTCACTATTTCCTATTAACACTACATCATCAGCATACATTAGGCACCATAGAATACTACCCTGTAGTTTCGCGAAAATAATGAGAATAAATAAGGACTAAGCACCGAGCCTAGTTGCAATCCTACTTTCACCTGAAATTTATCAGTCTCTCCTACACCTGTCCTAACACTAGTCGTTAGTCCGTCATACATATCTCTCACAATCTTTACATATTCGCCAGGGACTCCTTTCTAATTGAGTGCCCACCATATAATATCTCAAAGAATTCTATCCTATGCTTTCTCAAGATCAATGAATACCATATGAGCGTTGTTCTCTCTATTCCTGTATTTTTTAATCAGTTGCTTTACAATAAAAATTGCATTTGTTGTTGATATGCCCTGAAAAACCAAATTGATTATCGGATATTTTGGTTTCTTTACGTATCCGTCTATCAATTACTCTCTCCCATATTTTCGTAGTGTGGCTAGGTAGTTTTATAGCCCTGTAGTTTGTATATTGTTGTATGTCTACCTTGTTTTTGTAGACAGGTACTAATATACTGCTTATTCATTCGTCTGGCATTTGTCCATAATTCTATTAAATACTTCCATAATTCTATTAAACAGACCTGCTAGCCAACTAATTCCTGTCTCTCCCAATGCTCTCCATACTTCCCCAGGAATATCATTTGGTCCGACTGCTTTCCTTTCTTTATTTTTTGAAGCGCTTGAGCCACTTTCTCGTTTTTTATTCTGGTAAACATTGCTGTTGCTGTCTCCGTTAACTCCACAGCCTGTCTGTCAAATTCTCCATTTATTATTTTATTATTTTATTATATTTTATTGTTTTATTATATCATTATAGTTAGTCTATTATACCCCAAGAAACCTCTAATAAATCAATTTAAGGATCTAAAAATTACTGAGCGGTATTTTTCAACTAGAGTATCGGGAGAAGTCAATAGAAAAGGTGTACCATCTGGTGTATATCGAAATTTTTACTGCGTCATGGTATTTTATCAAGTTTTCAATGGTCTATAATTATTAAAATAGACAATAAACATATTTAAAATACATTTACAAATGTGACATATTTTATGTATTTAATATAGAAAGTGCAATCGGTCAAGTGGTTTTTAAAAAATTCTATTTGTTTATCTCATTTGAATTAACAAAATGTCATTTTCAAATGGCCGTACAGCTACTTTGTCAACCTTGGAAGGGTGTTTTTGGTTTCGTTTTCTTAAGTAAGGTCTGGAGTTTTCAAATTTTTAAAAAAGAATATTACGTTTTAACTATTTACTCTCAAATAATAATTGATGCAGACTGAAATACCATTTTTCATCTTATACACAATTTAAATATCTGCGCTGATATTTATTTTATTTATTTACGATATTTATTTACAAATGAAAAACAAAAGACAAGACATGATCTAAAAGATTATGAAATATACAGGGTGTCCAGAAACTCTACCGACAAACGAAGACAGGAGATTCCTCAGATAATTTTAGGACAATTTAACCCAATTCACTAGTCCGAAAATGCTTCCTAAGGAAGCTAGAGCTCTTTGAAGATGGCGTAATGTAATTAGTTTTTCTTAAATACCTCCAGAACGATTATATTTAGAAAAATGAAAATTGGTGTACATATTTACTTTCCAGAAATTAATCGATTCCATCCATTACGAATTTCAAGTACCGGTCATAGGCGTCTTTTTTGGGTAGGGCAACGGTTATTTTATCACCTAACTTTTTTGTCTTTAATTTTTGAGCATTTTTGACTCTGAATTATTAAATTGTGAGGTATTCTAGTACTAAAAGGTTCTCTTACTTTAAGTCGATAGGATACACCGTTTTCTAGAAAAATCGATTTGAAAATTTTTCGTTCTTTGAATTTCAAAAAAGAAGATTCAAAAAAAATTATTTAGAAAGATGAAAACTGGTACATTTATTTATATTCCGGTCATAGGCGTCCGTTTTGGGTAGGTCAACAGTCATTTTATAGCATAACTTTATTATCTTTAATTTTTAAGTATTTTTGACACTAGATTATTCAATTATGAGATATTCGAGTACTAAAAGTTACTCTTGCTTTAAGTTGGTAAAATACATCGTTTTTTTTTTTTAAATTTTTTTTCAACTTTTTTTCAAATTCCCAAAATTAAAAACTTTCAAATCGATTTTTCTAGAAAACGGTGTGTCCTACCGACTTAAAGTAAGAGTATCTTTTAGTACTAGAATACCTCACAATTTAATAATCCAGTACCAAAAATGCTTAAAAGTTAAAGACAAAAAGGTTATGCGATAAAATAACCGTTTCCGTACCCAAAACGGGCGCCTATGAACGGTACTAGAAATTTGCAATGGATGGAATCGACTCACTTCTGGAAAGTAAATACGTATACAAATTTTCGTTTTTCTAAATGGAAGCGTTCTGGAGGTATTTAAGAAAAACTAATTACATGGCGCCATCTTCAAAGAGCTCTAGCTCCCTTGGGAAGCATTTTCGGACTAGGTGAATTGGGTTAAATTGTCTTAAAATTATCTGAGGCATCTCCTGTCTTCGTTTCTCGGTAGAGTTTCTGGACACCCTGTATATATTTTTAACTCATATAACGTCGCATTTGATTATAAACCTTAATAGCAAACAGTAGCGCGTCATCAATATATCTTCGGGAGATAGTATCATACCTTTTTCGTAAGGTCTGCGGAACTTTGGCAACAGTGGTAATCTTTGACAGTATCTAAAATCAATATTTTGACAATTTAACTCATAGGCGCGCTAAATGGAAGAAATAGAAAACAATTTTGTTATTAGAAAATAAATATTTATAAAAATAAACCAAAATGGGTAAAAATTTTATGTTAACATAGGTATTTGCACCTTGCACGAAACAATAATAATAAATAATCATTTCGTTGTGAAGTGAAACAAGAGCTGTGTTTTATTTAGTTCATAATTTCCATGTTCGCATAATTTTAGCACGGTTTTTAATCGACTTTTTATTGGAAGGTTTTACTTTATTTTTCGTTTGATTAACTCTTCCCATTTTGTTAATCTATTGATAATATTTTTAGAATAAAAGATCCTCCTAAAACTGTATATACTCGCATTAGAATTCGAAATAATTTTAAGTAAAATATACTTACCTGCATACATAATATAACTAAAACTCACAATTAACAATAATCTATTTTTTCAAATAGGCGAACAACCTAGTTCTATTACACAAAAATATAATAAATTAACTATAAATAAACACTACTTTTCTATGAAATGGATAGAACTGACTGGCGTAATAGACTTGGGAAGCTTGAGGCTCTTTCATAGGGCTGTAGCACCATTGATGATGATGACTTTCCTTTGAAACAACAATAACGAATTCTTAAAATAACACACTACTGCACTGAACAGATATCGACAAAGATAACAGAACAGTTATAAGAGAAAATCTGACGCAGGTTTGTCAAAATGACAGTGACAATTTCTCTATGTTGCTTAATTAGTTATTAGTTTTAATATGTTCGATTTCTTGATAAAACATTTTATTATGTCCAAAATGACACAAAATCTAAGAATGGGATAAAACAATTTATTTGAAGAAAGTTTATTATTTTGTTCTTCTTAATGGCGGTACAGGCTCGTTGTTTTAATATTGTAATTAATTACAGAGTAATTTCCACATTCTAATATATTTCTCAAATTGGGCTCTGTACCGCCATTCTTTATTATATTACGAATATGTGTGCGAAATATATCGACAAAATATTCAAAATTACAGCCAAAATCTTGGACCGCGTTTGTTGCTACCTGTTGATCGCTACTGGAGCCTCTTAAGAGCTAAAATCACCTTTAATATATTTATAATTCCGAAAACATTGTCAAAACTTGTTAAATTATACCAAATGAAAGGTCACCGAGGCCGCTTGGCGGCCTCGGCGAATGGTGGGAATTTCTTTCAAGCTCCTGAAAACTGAAAATGGAACTTCAAAACGGAGTTTGTTTAAAAAACTAAAGCTCTCGGACACTACGTAACGGGGAACCGTCTTTTTTGGTTTTGTGTAGCTCGTCTAAGGTTTAATAATATTTTCACCAATATAAAATCACCACCCACCCCAAAAAATGTAAGTGCTTTATCATTTTTTTGTAGTTTTTTCGATTGGTTCAGGTTTATGCTATTTTTTAATCAATTAAATTTTCTTTATATATTTTTAAAAAACAAAATGTTTGAAACCCCTTCAAAAACCTGTTTTATTTTTAAAATACATTTTTCTTGACAAACTGGTTTTTTGACCCTATTTTTATTTATTTAATATGCTTTAACCATTTTTATTGTTTATTTTATTGATTAAAAAATAGCGCCTAGTAAGTTTTCAAGTTTTCAAGTTGTTTTTCTGCTTCGATTACTGTGGCACTTTTGGCGCGTTTTAAAATGTATTTAAAATAATTTTAAATTTTTAAAAAATTTGTAAATGTACCTAATATATTTTATAATATAATAAGAGCGTTCACGGGTACCTGTCGGCGACTAGTCGTTGGCAATTCCTAACCTCACCTAATATAAATAATACCGTTAATGGATAAATAAACAAGGTATATTTACTTTTAATTAATATTCTTCTTCAAGTGCCGTCTTCGTTCCGAAGGTTGGCGATCATCAGGGCTATACGTATTTTCGAAACTGCTGACCGAAACAATTCGTTGTTACAGCTATACCATTCCCGTAAATTCTTTAGCCAGGAATTTCGTCTTCTTCCTATGGACGTTTTTCCTGCTATCTTCCCCTGCATAATTATTCGAAGCAGTTCATATCTTTCGCCTCTTGTAATGTGTCCCAAATATTGCAGTTTTCGTTTTTTGATCGTAAATATGACTTCCTTTTCTTTATTCATTCATCTCAAGACCTCGACGTTTGTGACTCTCTCCGTCCATGATATTCTCAAGATTCTGCGATACATCCACAGTTCAAATGCTTCTAATTTTTTGGTATCAATCTTTTTCAGTGTCGATGACTCCATTCCGTAGAAGAGCACAGAAAGTACGTAACATCTCATCAGGCGAAGTTTCATTTCAAGGTTCAAATCTCTTCCACAGAACACTCTCTTCATTTTAGTTAATATGGATCTGGCCTTTTCTATTCTTATTTTGATTTCTGCTGAGTTATCGTTAACTTCATTTATTAAAGTGCCTAAATATTTATATTTGCTAACTCGGTCGATAATTTCATTGTGTAAATATAAAATTTGGACATTTCGTGTTGTTTTTGATATTACCATAAATTTAGTTTTCTTTATGTTCAAAGATAGTCCATACTCTTCGCTGCAGTCTGCTATTTTATTCACCAATATCTGTAGCTCTTTAAGTGTTTCTGCGATCAGAACGGTGTCGTCGGCAAATCTCAGATTGTTTAATCTAACACCATTTATTTTAATACCTATGGATTGCTCAGAGAGTGTTCTATTCATTACATCTTCGGAATAGAGATTAAACAGGGTTGGTGACAGTATACACCCTTGTCTCACACCTCGCCTTATTTCAATTTCTTCAGTGGTATTATTCTCTACAATCACTACTGCTTTCTGATTGTAGTACATATTTGCTATTAGTGGGATGTCTCGTTTATCTAAATTCTTTTCTGCCAGGAGTCTTAATTAATTAATCTACGAGGATTATTAATATTAATAACTAATTATTAAAATATACTAGGTAAAAATACCTTGTATATTTATCTATTAATGATATTATTTATATTATTTTAAAGTGCGCTTGCGATTTGCTGACAATTTGTCGCCGACATGTACTGGCGAACTCACCTAATATTTCGGAATTATAATGATTTATTTTCTCACACCACAACTGAACGTCAGTCTATGACTTGCCCTTTGAGGAACATGAAAACGTATTATACAACTACCCTTTATCGGTTCTCCATACGATTATTGCGCGTTGTTCGGATTTCTAGGTCTTCTCGGAAGCTTATTAGAAATCTGTACGAAACATTCATTAGTAATGAGATCCGACTTGCCGCTTGGGTCTGATTCTAATTCCTGCTCTGATCTGTAGGAGTAATTAGACGATCTGGAGATATTTGAGATACAAATAGGAAGGATTTGTTAGGGTAGGTTTAAAAGAAAGTGAACTATGAGGTTATTTTTTTTTTATTAAAATTTTATTTAAAGGTAATTCTAAAAGCTGAGCTTTAATACCATAATATAAATTATTACAGAACTTAGAACACAAGACAGGGAATGAATGTATTATAATTACCAGAGCCCAGATTTGTAGACAAAAAAAGTTAAAGAAAAAAGAGCCTATGTGACAAAACTTATTATTTATTGTACCAAGTGAATTAACCTAATGGTAGTGGAGCAATGTATGCTACATGTGCAGTCACTCGAGCGTTATGGGGACCTATTGATTAGGTTGTGCGGAGTAGATTCTAAATTTTCCATTTCCAACAATCGTTTTTTATAGATTATAATGTCATCTTTCCACAATTACAAAAAAATTTCTCGAATAAATGTTACTTATTTTTACGTAAGGAATTCAAATCTGCAATAAAAAATGGGGGCTCCCATTTAATATTTTAAAGTATCCCCCACCCCACCTCCGTGGGGGTCGTGTTTAATGTCATTCGATAGATTTTTCAAAAATATTGAATAAGTGTATTTTTCAGTTTTTCGATTTGATGTCCATTTCGCGAAATATCGCGGGATTCGTATTTATAATTTTAAATTTACTTCCCACCCCTCTCCTTGGGAAGTCGTGTTTGGTATAATTCGACAGATTTTTGAAAAATATTAAGCACGTATTTTTTAGTTTTTCGATCCGTCATTTATGTCGCGAAATATTCGCTTTATTCTTGTGAAACTTTGGGACTCGCCCATTTCCTTACACCCCGCTCAAATCATCAGATTTTGAAAATATAGGTACACTGTTTTGCATGTACTTAACTTACCATATCTTTTTTGACGATTTCGAGTTTTTCTAAGGATTGATTTTTTTTTTCGGTCCCCCTTAACGGACTCCCCTGCATTAAAAGCTAATATATGGTAGAGGTACATTTTCAGGGTACAAAGTTTCTCTCCATATAATAATCTGATGCGCTCGAGTAACTGCAAAAATCCCCGCTTGGGCTCCCTTACCATAATATTAACTTAGCGCAAAATAGTATATTATTCAACGAGCATATTATGTACTCACGATGATGTGAGCGGCCGTGGAGTAACGGCATATTCGCTGGCCTCATACGCCAGTGCACGTGGGTTCGAGCCCTGCCAAAGACAAACCATTTTCATTTCCAATAATGATACGAGCCGTCTCACCGTGCCTCGGAGAGCACGTTAATCCGTCGGTCCCCCTGGGCTAGTGTACATCGGTACTAGTTACTTCAAACAGGGTTAAAGATGTAAATGGCGCCGAAACGCCAGTAACTGTCCGAAAGGATCTCCCGGGCAAAAATGCCATACGATATTAATATTATTACTCACGATGTTGAAGTTTGCGTCACGAGCCGTAGGCGAGTATCGTAATTTATGAGAGTTAGTAATAGCCATTATATGCGAGTAGAATACTATACTTTTTCTACGACCTTTTTTTATTTTAATTAGTAATTATCAACTACTCGAGATTAAAATTATAATTTACAAAATACCTAAATGTTGTTTATCTATAGTACGTGGCTGAATAATTAATTGCCTACTATTACCAAATTATATCTTATTTATTGTAAAAGTACAACAACAAATGGTCAATTTAAGCTCTATTCGTTTCCGAAAAATGATAAGCAAAAATTTGTACCTACCGTCAACGTATCTAATAACTAGGAAATGGCTATTTAATAATTATCATTGGACGTAGATCATAAAGTTATAATTTAAATTTATATTTATCGATTTTAAAATTGAGCTGGGCCAAGCTTAAGAGTTGTTGGTGCAACCAGGCGTAAAAAAGGTTTCCCGGTGATGTTTTCATTAAAAATTACAATCATCAAATTAGTATCACGACAATGTGTAAGACATTTTTCTTTAAATCCATTGCATATATGTTTTAATAGAAATAGCTGAAGAATATTAGATGAAACATAGAATCTTATCGAGGAAAGAAAACAGCGAAAAAAGATATCTTGCAAGCAAGAACTGAAAAAATCAGTTAAAAAAATGCAAGAAGAGATAAAAGAAGATGGGATGAAGAAGTGGAAAACAAGCAGAATCGGATACACATCACATCAGAACTAGAGAGTTCTACCAAATTACTAGGTGACTAGTGAAATACTTACTACAACAGATGACCAAGTATCGCGATGGAAAGAGCATTTTCAAGAGATGCTAGGTACGTCCAGGAATAACTCAGAAGAAAAACTCTGTTGCCGTAAAATATTATTTAGAATTTTTATCCCTCAATGAAGAGTACAGGGGAAAAACAAGGAATGTCGCTTTTTCATGAATTTTGGCTTTTCTCGCCATATGGTAGCAAAAACTGAGTACTATCGACTAAGCTATCGATTCAGGACAATAAACAGAAAGATCAGTCTATATAATTTTTTTAAGAATTTGTATCCAGGCGAAGAACCAGGATTGTTCGCACGCCACTGGACAAAAATAAGGAGTGTTAGCAGTTTTTTGGTGCATTAATAAATTAATAGATTAATATAGATTAATATTATATCTGTGGCTTGGAGCTACAAGGGCCAATGCCAATTTTTTGCTGTTTTGAGTAAACCAGTGCATTAAACATCGTTTGATACATACTTTCATATTATGTTAAAACGGCCAATGTTAATTCAACCAGAAAGCCGCAATATTAGTGTAATGGTGGCTAATGTCATAATGAAATAATTCACATGTTTCGGATAAAAGGGCTAAACTTGACATTTGCCCTTTTATTGATCATTGATATTGTTATTTGGCGAAATATTCAGTGAACCAATAGACACATTGGCCCTTTTATCAATGATTGATATTATTATTTAGTGGAATATTCAATGACAAAATGTATACATTGGCGCTTCTAGCTTCAGTTGACACATATCTACACCTGTGATATCAGCAGTATCATCGCCTCCAGTAAGTTTTGGAATTAGTAAAATGGATATTAATTTAAGGGCAAGAAAGGTTTAGTATGGAAATGCGTAAAACTGGCGGTGACAGTAATGGTAAGTCATGTCATATAAAATCAGCATCAGTCAGAAATAATGGACAAAAAATACAGATTCTAGCGATCCACAACCGTTTGAAGATAACGATGATGAATATGTACCAACAGACTACGAGTATGTAGTCGAGCAGTTTGAAGGTATCGACAATACAACTGTAGTAGCATTGATTATAAACTACCCACTACTGGGTAGTTTATAATCAATGGTAGTAGATAGTATCAGAGGAAGAAGAAAACAAGACAAAGAAGAAGTTACGAGAAAATGAAAGCGCAATTCTCCCAATTGGAGACGGAACGTGAGGAAATCACTAAAATCAGAAAGTAAAGAGTATAAATCGGTTTTGGAAAAAACAACACCAGCTAAGCAACTAAAAGCACCTACATGTCGGAACAAATGCTTTGAAAAATTTACTCAAGAGGCGCGAAAAATTCACGCGAGTTTTATCGGTTATCTAGCTCTGGACAAAACCAGTTGATAGCAAATTCTATAAAAGAACAAGAAAAGAAGTTCCAACAGTTGAGATATAATGAAGGCAACTAAAGCAGACTAACAAATACTTGCAAATGTTAATATAGTGGAACATTTTCCAGATGAGCCTCCGGAGGAAGAAAGTGATTTTTCAGGATTTGAAACAGTTTCTCCCATTAATTTAATAATAATAATTTTATTTTTATGTATCTTTTACTACCATTTGTATCTTCCTATTATTAATTTTTATTTCTGTCATTTTTGTCTGCAATTAACTATGTTGCTACATAATAAACAATTAGTATAAAACCACAATGTTTATTATTGTTCTAGTTCTAAGGGCCAATGTCTCATAAGAAAATAAATACAACTAAAAAAATTTAGGCAACAAGGGCCAATGTCGTCTTTTTTTGAAATTTTTAAATAAAAAAATAATAAAAACACAGTCTTATTCTGTTCAAATATATTATCCTCTGGGCAAAATTTGGTGAGTATTATGAGTGAGCATTATGATGAAACTATAAATCAAAGTGTTTTCGGCAAAAACTTTAACTGTAGTTTTCTCAAATGTAAAGATTTTGACATTGGCCCTTTTAGAACCAAGCCACAGATATTAAGATTATACAATAAGAATTGCTAGAATTCTGCTAAGAATCTCCTAAGTAGTTTTTAGATATCATAAGAATTAAACCTTTATTGGTGTTTATCTCAATATGTATAAAAAGTAACATTCCTTGTTTTTCTCCTGTACTCTTCAAATGAAAAAATGGTACTGTATAACAAACTAATACAAATATATCGTACAATTTATTACTATAACTACCTCTAAGATCTTGGGCTAGGTACCTATTCTCACAAAAATCATTTCTACTAAATAAAAAGTAATAAAACTATATAAAATTCAAAGCTAATTTTACTTACATCGTCGGGTACGCTGCGGTACGGAATGTCGACAATTTAATACCCATCCCATTACTTCAGCGTCGTACTGACAACTAAACAAATCATAAACCGACGCGGTATCACTGGCGAAGCGTCCATGTAACCACTGTTACCATTGGTAACAGTTAAAAATCTTGCAAATAAATATTTTATGACTACTATGAAATAATTCCATTTATATTTTTTACCAACAGAAATATTTGTTAATACGTATTACCTACCAAATTCAGTAAATAGCCAATTAGACGCACGAAAATATTGGCGAGATTACATGTGAATACATTTGAATCCGTTGCAGGGTTGCACGTTATTATATTCCGTTACCACTTCTAGTTCTGGTAACGAAAGATGATTCTCGCTATCGGTCGAGACTGAAAATTTTGAAGGAATGATGGCTCCAGAGACGGCGCGTGCACGCTTCTATTGTCACCATTTTACAAAATGGTAACGTTAGTTTAGTAGCTATTCGTGCATTTGAATTTGAACATGGAAGAATGTTGCTGCGTAATCGATCAACTACTTGAAAAGTCATTATCCTTGTATATTTTTTTTATATATAATTTTGAAGAAAAAAAAATGAAATTATTGAAAATAGAAGATTTAAAATATATAAACACTAGTTTTCAAAATATGTTCTGTTCCCTACTTGTTTATTTTTGATGTTAATTTTATTGTAGAATAATCTGTTTAGTTTGTTTATTATTTATTGTTATACCTATTACATGCATATAATACATGTATACATAATTACAAAAACTTATATTTGGGAGGTTCAAAATAATTGTTATCTACTTTTTATGTCATATTATGTATAAGTTTTTAGTTTGTGAAAACTGTCATTATAGATAGATAGCAGTGCGTGAAGGGTTTAAAGTGTGCGTGAAGTAACAATGTATTTTAGATGGGATTTACTTTTTCGCACACTTTCAATGGGTTTTTTGGCACACTTTCATATAATCAAGTATCCTTAACTTTCGCGTTGTCATATTTATGACTTACAATAGGGTAGCCGAAGGTCCCGAAAAACAATATTTTCCCGTTTTACGATTTGTCCCGGTGTCCCGAAAAAGTCTTTCGGGACGCCTAAATGTCTCGTATTTTGTCTTCAATTTCAATTGTTTCTTCAATTTCGGCATTTGTTTTCATTATTATTTCTCCCTCTCTTATTACATTGTGGTCCAGTATTGTTCTCATTATTGTTCGTTCAAATTTCGGAATGCTATGTTCCTCTTTCTTATTAATCGTCGTTGTTTCCATCCCATATTTATCAACAGGTCTTATTAAGGTATTATATTATTTCATATTATACTTGTCTTGTTTCTCAACCAATTTCTAATCATTCCATATGTTTTTCTGCCTTTCAGAATTCTTTCCTCTGTTCTCTCTTTTCCGGTTTTCCATATTGTTACTCCCAAGTAGCTAAAGGTGGATACAAGTTTGTCCGCTTTATGATTACTTTCAATATCAGATTAAATAAGAGTGTCGGGGAGACAGAGTCACCTTATTTCACTCATTTATTTACATTTGTCTCCTTAGAAGTTGTTCGTTGAATGAAACTGATCCTTGCTTTGGTGTCCTTTAGGCTTACTATTAGCATAATTTGTCTTAATATTTCTGGGATTCCAACATTCTCTATCTCCTCCATCATTTTCGCCCGACTGATTATATCAAAAGCGCTTTTAAAATCTATGGATATTCGGGGAATTTCTCTGTTGTATTCTCTAGATTTTTGAATTATTTGTTTCACTGTATGTGTGAAATTGTGAAATTAATCATCGACCTCCTTGGTCTGAATCCATTCTCGTATTCTCCTAATATTCGTTCAGCGCATTATTTACGTCTCATGTTTAGTATGTTTGCTAGTATGTTATATGTGGTGTTTAATAAAGTTATTGCTCTTTAATTCTGGAACTCCTCCCGATCTCCTTTTTTTTTCATTATAGGTACTATAATACCTGTGTTCCAATCGTCTGGTAGTCAGTTTGGTCCATAATTTGTTGTATTAGTTGGTTTATTTCTTTATGTAATTCTCTTCCTCCGTATTTTTTAATTTCACTACTTTTTCATCTTCTTCTGCTGCTTTTCCGTTTCCTAGGTTTTTAATATTTGTTTTTGTACTTCTTCTGCTGTGAAAATTTCGAACTTTGTCGTTATCTTCTACGGTTTTATTTCTTCATCGCAGTGTGCTTCCTTTTTCATAGTGAATAGTATTTTTTCGTAACATTCTTCCCATATTTTGCTGATCTGTTTCTCTTCAAATACGGTTTCTCCTTTCTGGTTTTTTAGTCCTCTTGTTTTGATTGATTTAATGCTGGGCTTATTTTTTGTTGCTCTGACTTTTTTGTAAAATTGCTTTATTTACTGTTCAGTTAACAACTGTTTTGTTCTGACGGATTGTTAATCCATGATATTCTGGCTGAGTTTTTTACTTTGTTTCGCAGTCTTGATCGTACGTAAATTACATATTCAAAGGTAAATTGAAAAGGATTTGTAGGTCCCAAATTAGCTAAAAGACCATGTTTCATCATGCCTATTTGGATATCGCCCCAAACCCTCCTTGGCAGTGGCGTACCCGAAGAGGGGACTTGGGGGTTAAACCCTCTTTCCCCCAGGGCATATGAAAAATATATAAAAAAAGTATGAAAATGTAACTTTTCTTTCACAAACAAAACAAAAAAATATGCCAACCCCCCTCCCCAGAGAAAAAATCTACGCTACTGCTCCTTGGATGTGTCCCGTTTTTTCAAGTTTATGATCTGGTCACCCTAACTTACAACAAAATTTTTGACAGTTTTGTGGTTTGAAAGTAGTTAGGATTTTTAAATGTCAAAGTTCTAAAAATTGTAGAATAGAAATGAATTCCAGTGACGAAGAGTTACAGTTTTTTTTTGTTTATCGTAGATAAAATATTGTATGAAACTGTGCGTGAAGTACTTTTTCTCGCTCCGTTGTCGCTCGTGCTCTAAATATCGCGTGCGTTCGCAAAAAACATACTTCACGAACTGTTTCATAAATAACTATTTTTCAATAAGATTTTTTGTATCTAGTTTTGGTAACACTTTAGAAAAAGTCACGCTTCGCCACTGCGCGGTATGTGTGTCGTAAGTTACCTAATAGGTATCTTCGTTAGAGAATAGCGGGATGGATGGACAAATGAAAGTAAGTAACAACTCTTTAGACATCTTGAAAGTACTCAAAAGGCGGTATAAAGTACTGCTAGCGCACCCGACGGAGGGTTAAAATCTTCTAGTAGCATTCAGTAGTGAAAATTTGATAAGATTTACGTCTGTCACAGATTCAAATTAATTCGTATTTGTACCCAGTAAAAACCCAGTTTTTTATTGAAGTTATACTTCTTTACGATCGAGGGTGAAATTTTATAATTCCCTGGCGCATGCGCAGACAGAGAGTATGCAGTTCGTTGCTAATCTTTCAAATTATGTATGTATCAGCGCAAATAAGTCATTAAAAGAATATATATTAGTGTTCTTAGTAAATGTATTATTTATTATAATTTTTGTGTCTTTGGATTTGTCTTCCTCGGGCGTAAGATAATAAAATATCTACTTTTATACTTCACTTTGATCTATTTCTCACCGTGATGTGTAATTAGATCCGACACGTCAATAGGACGGGGCTTGATAGCTCGGTTGGTAGAGCATTGGACCAGAGGTCGAGAGATCACGGGTTCAAATCTTGGACGATTCATATTCAATTTTTTTTTATTTTTGGTATTGGTAAGTTTTGGTCAATTTTTGGTAATTATTGTTAATTTTTGGTATTGTAACTGTTAAGTATATTTATTTCGTTGAAATTATATAGTAGAAGTAAAGCTTCTTACGTGGTTACAAAGTACACACACATTCTTATTTTACTAAGCAGGTAGTTGTAACAAAACAAATTTGTTAATTTAATAACCATTTAAAGAGTAAAAATCAGTATATATTTAATTAATAGTTGTCAAACTTATATTAGAGCTATTTTCAAAGTGTATTTACATTGTAGCTCACAAATATATTTTTGCCGTGGATGCTTCTTTTCATGGAATATATTTAAAAAAAAAAACTTTAAAATAAGTGGGTGATAAATCAATTTGTTTTAGATTTTCAATGTTTCAAATTGTTACAAAAAATAATAAATAATAAAAAAATAATAATTTATAAAAATACCCGGGCAGAAGTTTTCCAAAAGTACGCCCTTCAGAGTCTTATAATGGATTAAAATAAGAACTGGCTATTGCTATATTATAATAACAATTTTGTTTAAGTCGCTTGTGGTGTAATAGTTATTTGTGAAACAGTTCGCGAAGTATGCTTTTGCGAACGCACGCGAAGTTTAGAGCACGAGCGACAGCGGGGCGAGTGCTATACATCGCGTAAGTTCGCAAAAAGTACTTCACGCACAGTTTCATACAATATTTTATCTACGATAAACAAATAAAAAAACTGCAACTTTTCGTCACTGAAATTCATTTCTATTCTACAATTTTTAGAACTTTGACATTTAACAAATTCTCTAACTTCTCTCTAACCACAAAACTGTCAAAACTTTTGTTGTAACTTATTGCTCATTATTTCATCACCATGACAACGCGAAAGTTAAGGATATTTGATTATATGAAAGTGTGTCAAAAACAGTGTGAAAAAGTAAGTCCCATTTAAAATATATTGTTACTTCACGCACACTTTAAACACTTCCCGCACTGCTATCTATAATGACAGTTTTCACAAACTAAAAATTTATACATAATATGACATAGAGTATATAAAGAAAACTGTCATTATAGATAGCAGTGCGTGAAGGGTTTAAAGTGTGCGTGAAGTAACAATGTATTTTAAATGGGATTTACTTTTTCGCACTGTTTTTTGGCACGCTTTCATATAATCAAATATCCTTAACTTTCGCGTTGTCATGATGATGACATGTGAGCAATAAATTACAACAAAACTTTTTACAGTTTTGTGGTTTTAAAAAATTTAGAATTTTTAAATGTAAAAGTTCTAAAAATTGTAGAATAGAAATGAATTCCAGTGACGAAGAGTTACAGTTTTTTTATTTGTTTATCGTAGATAAAATATTGTAAGAAACTGTGCCTGAAGTACTTTTTGTGAACCTACTCGATGTATAGCACTCGTTGTCGCTCGTGCTCTAAACATCATGTGCGTTCGCAAAAAGCTTACTTCACGAACTGTTTCATAAATATTTTCTAGACCTTTTAATAACTTGCTCATTAGATATTTACTTTGTTTGAATAGAATATATAAATATAAAAAAAAAGAGAAACTTATTTCTTTAATGCCTGAAAACGGAAGATCGTTTTGGCGTACTTGGTCAGTCTCTGAGACACTAGTGGACAAGCTTTTCCATAACCCTGGCTGACAGCAATTACATGACCCAGACATTGATCATTAAATTGTTGCAATTTGTTATATATATTTGTTAAAAGAACTTGAATAAAGTATCATTTGTAGTACTTAATGTTTTTAAAAAGTGGGATATTTTATCCTCTATTTTCATGATTCCCAAATAAAAACACTGTATGTGTTCAAAACCTAGTCAGGAAATAAAATGGAGACATAAAAATATTTACTAAAAAACAAGAGTATTTTTTGCCAAATTAAGGTGTGTTCACTTTTATTTAAAAAAAAAACAGAAATTTGAAAAGTTGAGTCCTTTACGTTTTCTACTTTGGTGAACATTTTTCGAATTGGGGCTTACAGTGTTTCTACTTGGGACAGCCGATTTGTCCCTATCACTCGATAGATTTTTGAAAAACATTGAATACGTATTTTTCAGTTTTTCTATATACAGGGTGTCCCGGAAAATAGTGCGTTCCTTCAAGGTATGGGCTAAGTGCACCATTTAGAGCAAAAAAGTCTAATAAATTTTTTTTGTTAAGTCAACCGTTTTCAAAAAAATAATTTATTAATTTTAATGCATTTGATTAATGTCCACAGAAAAGCAAATACAGCCGGCAGCGCTGCGTTCCTTCTGTGCTAAAATAATTTTATTGTAACTCAACTATCATGAATCATCGATCATAGGCATAATATACATTGATAAAATACTGATAACAGTAATAGAAAAACAGCATAATATTTGTGTTTATTAAATATCGAATAAATAAGGTTTATATAGTGTTTTAACTTACATAAAATTTTTTTATTACAATAAAGCTACGTCTTCAAGAAGCATCGATAGAACATGTTGCAAACATTTGAGTACCTGCATTTCTCCATTCAATCTTCTGGGAAGTTCGAATGGTTCAATTAGATGATTATAAAAAATATTCCCAGCCCACAAATTCATACTTTTGTCAACCACGAAAGTTAAACACACCATTCGTAAAAATAAACTTTATCTGCACATAACACTTTACACAGAAATTTGGGTTCTCTGAAGATCTTATTTTACTTGGAGGTAAATAGCCTTGCTGTAAATCTTGCACTAAACGTAATTAACATAATATCATGATACTCGCTATCGAAATCATGACAATATCACAACAATAGGATGTACCTATTCTGGGGTTACAGGTGATTATGATATGACTGTTTGTGTTTACAATTTGTATATTTTTATCTAAGCTGTGTCAAAATAAATAAAACTGCCGTGTTGCCAAATGTAAATTTTAGTAAAATACATTATTTTAATTTTTTGGGGCAACAGATGACTTTAGAAAAAAAATTTATAAGAAAGTTTTCTTTTAAATGGTGCATTCTACCCACACCTTTAAGGAACGCACTATTTTCCGGGACACCCTGTATTGGTCATTTCGCGAAATATTCGCGTTTATTTTGAAATTTCGTGACTCGCCACTTTCATTACGCCCGCTAAAATCGTCAGATTTTTGAAATATACACTATTCTTCATGTACTCACCTTATCTTGCCTTAATCTGAAGCTTTCATGTTGTACGGATTTTTTTACGGACTGCCCCCAACGCACGCCCCTATATTAAGAGTCCATATATGGTAGAGGTACAGTTACAGGATATAAGGTTTCTCCCCATGTGATTTTCTGACGCTCTCGAGTAACAAAATCCCCGCTTGGGCTTCCCAACCATTAGTTCCGATTCCTGCTACAATAAATTATGATTTTGATTTTAACAGGAATTTCATAATTCGATCTAGAGCCGTACACAAAACCAGATTAAAAATAATGAATACAAAAGTATTGTAACAAAATAATTATTGACCTACCCTCGTATACCAGCTCCCGTCTCCTCACAGACAGAACACTATCGATGTTTCGAGATACGCCGATGCAGCGCCGATGACGTGCAAGCGGTCACATGGACATAGCTGGAGATATATAGATATTTCTGGAATATCTGTATCGCATATATAAATAGGACATATTTGTAAATAGAGTTAGTCTTAAGCTAAAGTTTGTAAAGTAAACTTGTATAAATAAAAATAAAGTCGTATATAAATTACGAACCGCTGGTTTTATTGTAATTAGAAGTAATTACACAGTAAATAACCGCTACAGTGGTGTTAACGGTGTGGAGTGTAAATAAATGAAAAGTGAAAAAAAGACTTTTGAACTTTATTCGTCGGGAATAATTGAAGTGCGTTGATTGTTCGGTATTCGGAAAGACTTAGACATTTTGAAAAGTACGTGTGTGCCGACCAAAGATGTTGCTACAAGAACTGACCATAAAACAGCTCCGTGAACAATTAGAAGAGTACGAATTAGACAGCAGTGGGTGCAAGATAGTCCTACAAGCACGACTCAAGGATGTCCTCACGAAGAACGGAGATGACCCAGAGACGTTCCACTTCCAGTCAGCAGAACAAGTAATCTTATCGAAATTAAAAACTGTTTCTGAAACGATCAATGAAACTTGTAGAAAAAGCGACGATAAATTCGAAAATGTTGCTAAAAGATTCGATGAGACTTCTCAAATAATTAAAGACGTATGTAGTCAAAACAATGAGAAATTCGAAACCATTTCTCAAAAGATCGATGAAACTTCTATAAAGAACAACGAGAAACTTGAAGAAGTTAGTAGAAAAAGCGACGAGAAATTCGAGAACGTTGCTAAAAAATTTGACGAGACTTCTCAAGTAATTAAAGAAGTTTGTAGACAGAGCAACGAGAAATTTGAAAGTGTTTCTCAAGTAATTAAAGACGTTTGTAGACAGAACGACGAGAAATTTGAAGAGGTTTCTAGAACATTCGATAAGATACAGAAAAGCGTAGACGACAGTAAAGAAATGTTAGAAGAAAAGATCAAACAGCTAGAGAGCAGGATAACCGATACAAAAGTACAACCATCAGTTAATGCAGCAACGTTAGATCCTTTAGTGAAAGATGAACTACCGAGAGACGAAACGTCGCATAATATGAGATTCAAATTACCACCATTTGATGGAAAGTCCTCTTGGTCCATATATCTTAGACAGTTTGAAGCTATTGCGACCGCCAATCATTGGACCGAACAAGAAAAGGCTGTTTCCTTGACTGCTGCTTTACGAGGTGATGCTGCAGATATATTAAGGTCAATTCCCAAGGGTCAAGAAAATTGTTACCAGACCTTGTTCACTCGTCTAGAAAAACGCTATGGAGATGCCCATCTACAACAAGTATACAAAGCACAACTGCGAAGTAGAAGTCAACGAGCAAGTGAGAATCTGCAAGAATTTGAAGCAGATGTGGCTCGTGTGGTGCGGTTGGCTTATCCAGAGGTGCCAGACAGCGTTTTAGAAGAAATTGCAGTAGATACCTTCGTCAATGGGCTGAAAGATAATGAATTACAGAAAGCTTTACGACTAGCAAGACCGAAAGTTTTAGATGAAGCACTTGCTATTGCATTGGAACACGAAACGGCTAGTCAAACTTCACGAGGCCATAGAGTAAGAACCATTGAAGAAAGTGACGAACACAACGATGAACGTCTAGAGGAAATTATACGGAGAGTATTAAGTAATCAGATGCCAAAGAGACGCGAGCCTAGATGTTGGAATTGTGGAGACGTAGGCCACATTCGTCGTAATTGTAAGAAGATCGTACAGCCGTCGGAAAACTAGAGCGGGTCGACACCAAGGGGCAACTGCCGACCTCGAGAACTAGAGCCCCCATAGTAACTGTCAACCTTACGTCCTCCGGTGGAATCCACAACTTATACATCGAAGGTCGTATCAGTAATAGATGTAGATCATTTTTGGTGGATACAGGTGCAACGAGAACTATCGCACGTCCAGATGTAGTACGAGACCATAATAAATTATCACCTGCAACAGTAAAGCTTAGAACAGCGACTGGTGAGCTAATTAATACATATGGCGAGGCTAATATGTCAGTATCCATTGGCCAGACCACAGTTGAACATCAAGTATTAATTGCCGAGATCTCCGACGAATTCATATTGGGGATGGACGTACTAAGGAAAGTGGGGGCAATATTGGATGTTCAAAATGGAGTTCTCAAGATCAATGGTGAAGAGTTGCCCTTTCACGACGACAAAGAAGATGTCATCCGCTTGCTTACTACATGCGACGTAACCATACCCGGTAATAGTGAGAAAATTCTGATGACCATGCTTGATGGACACTGCCGAGAGGGAAGTTTAAGGATGGTCGAAGATGTGGATAATGTCGAGTTCCTAACGGCGAAAACTTTGGTAAAAGTTCGAGATGCGATTCCTGTAAGAGTTATGAATTTAAGGGAAACTGCTATCAAGTTAAGTAGAGGAGCTTTGATCGGGCAGTGTGTTCCCGTGGCTTCAATTTGCTCTGTGAATACCAATGAGAAATCATCGAAGGCGAAGTATCCAAAGGAGCTTGTTGAGATGATCATTGAAAGATGCCAAGATCTTGATCATGAAGGAACGGAAAAAGTGACATCTATGCTGATAGAGTATCAAGATGTTTTTGCTATTGACACGAAGGATAAGGGAAAAACAAGCATATAAACGCATAAAATAAATACCGGAGACGCTCAGCCAATCAGACAACGGCCTAGACGACTTCCATTTGCGAAAAGAGATGAAGCCGAAGAGATTATCAAGGATATGGACAAACAAGGGGTAATTGAACCATCGAACAGTCCATGGACATCACCAGTAGTTCTGGTAAAGAAGAAAGATGGTTCAACGCGTTTTTGTATCGACTACCGCCAGCTCAATGCGGTAACAAAAAAAGATAGTTATCCTTTGCCCAGAATAGACGATACATTGGATACTCTCTCCGGTTCTCGTTGGTTTTCCACACTCGATTTAAAAAGTGGATATTGGCAAGTAGACATGGAGCCAGCCGATCGGGAGAAAACCGCATTTTCGATAGGATCAGGGCTTTGGCAGTTTACGGCTATGCCGTTTGGTTTATGTAATGCCCCTGCCACATTTGAAAGATTAATGGAGGCAGTTTTAAGAGGTCTAACATGGAAAACATGCCTGGTTTACTTGGATGATGTAATTGTGGTTGGAAGGTCCTTTGATGAACATGCCAAGAATCTAATAGACGTCTTTCAACGATTGAGGGCAGCGAACTTGAAGTTAAGTCCGAAGAAATGTCACATGTTTCGACGAGAAGTTAAGTACTTAGGACATATTGTATCGAGTAATGGTGTAACAGCTGATCCTGAAAAGATTGATGCAATTAAAGATTGGCCAGTACCAAAAGATAAACATGAAATTAGAAGTTTCCTTGGCCTATGTACATATTACCGACGATTTGTCAAAGGATTTGCCAATATCTCCAAGCCCCTAACAAAGTTGACGGAGGAGGGCAAAGAATATACATGGAGTGAGGAGTGTCAAAAAGCTTTCGAACAACTACAAAGGGCTCTGATCAGTGCACCGATATTAAGCTACCCGGGACAGGCAGGAAAATTTGTTTTGGATACCGATGCTAGCAACAGTGCCATAGGAGCTGTTCTCTCACAAATCCAGGATGGACAGGAAAAAGTCATCGCTTATTTCAGCAAAGTCCTGTCGAAACCAGAAAGAAACTATTGCGTTACCAGAAGAGAACTGCTGGGTGTAGTGAAGGCTTGCGAACATTTCCATAAATACTTGTACGGCAGAAAGTTCCTTCTTCGAACAGATCACGCTGCTCTAAAATGGCTCATACAATTCCGTAATCCAGAGGTCCAGATGGCAAGATGGTTAGAACGACTTCAAGAATATGATTATGAGATAGAACACAGGGCCGGAAGAGTTCATTCAAATGCTGATGCCCTTTCGAGACGACCATGCAGTGCAAATTGTAATCACTGTGCCAAATTAGAGGAACGATTTTGCCCCGTGAGACGAACCACCGTCGTTAATGAGCAATGGCAGCCACAACAGTTACAAGAAGCCCAAGAAGACGATCCATGTATAAAAAGAGTATTGGATTGGATGCGTCGAGGTGAGAGACCTAGTTGGCAAAACATTAGTGCATGTAGTCCGGAAGTCAAGGCCTACTGGAGCCAATGGAATTGCCTGATACTAAAAGATGATCTTCTGTACAGAACCTTTGAGAACGATGATGGTACAGAATCTAAGCTTCAGTTGATTGTACCTAAAAGTAAAGTGTCAGAGGTATTGCGTCAGTTGCATGACGGTACATCAGGTGGACACTTTGGCATTACGAAGACTCTGCAAAAGGTTCGAGAACGGTTCTATTGGGTGAACTGTAAAGATGATGTAAGAAGATGGTGCCGGAAATGTGAACTGTGTGCATCCGGTAATGGTCCAGTTGGTAAAAAGAGAGCACCCATGAGACAGTACAATGTTGGAAGTCCTATGGAAAGAGTAGCAATCGACATTGCAGGTCCATTTCCAGAAACCGATGCTGGAAATAAATACATTCTGGTAGCCATGGACTATTTACGAAATGGACCGAGGCCTATGCATTACCGAATCAAGAAGCTGCTACCGTTGCAGAGGTACTTGTTAAAGAATTCTTCAGCCGATTTGGTGTTCCCTTGGAGATCCACTCCGACCAAGGGCGAAACTTTGAGTCAGCTCTTTTCCAAAACGTTTGTAAATTGATTGGTGCCAATAAGACCAGAACAACACCCCTGCATCCTCAATCAGATGGAATGGTCGAGAGGATGAACCGAACGATGGGTAAACACTTGTCTAAAGTTGTATCTGAACATCAGCGAGATTGGGACCAACACATTCATTTATTCCTGATGGCCTACCGCTCGGCCGTGAATGAAACTACAGGTCAAACACCAACCTGCCTGATGTTGGGTCGTGAAGTTCGTTTGCCCTGCGACCTAGAGTTTGGCTGCAGACCTTCCGAGGAATATGTTGCAGGCGAAGAATACGTAGACCGCCTGAAGTTACGAATGAACAACATTCATGAACTTGCCCGACAACACATCCAGATAGCCAGTGACAGAATGAAAGATCAATATGATTCTCGCTGCAAGAATGAAAGCTTCGAAGTAGGTGATCTTGTCTGGCTTTATAATCCACAACGTCGTCGAGGCCTGTGTCCTAAACTGAAAAGACAATGGGAAGGTCCGTATGAAGTTAAGAAGAAAATAAATGACGTAATATACAGAATTAAGAAGTTACCAAACGGTAAACCAAAAGTTATTCACATAAATCGTCTTGCACCATATGCTGGCTCAAATGAAACAGAGGAAGCCCGAGTCCTCCAACAGGAGATGAAAGATGCACCACAGCCAAGTTTCAAGGAATTTATGTCAAATTACGCAGAAAGAAAGAGTGCTAGATTCGGCGTGACCACAGAAGTTCAGCAAGATCTGTTTGGTGTTCCAGAAAACGTCTCTCTAGCCCACTGTGTTGCACAAGACCTCGAGATGACTAAAGGAATCTCGTCCGTATTCAATAGAAAGTTCGGCCGCCTGGACGAGTTAAGGAATCAACAACCTAAAATTGGAAGAGTATTGCGATTGGAAGATGGTCCTCGATCTTTGCTGTATATAGTGACCAGGAAGTCTTATACGGACACGCCAAGCTACGAGAACATATGGCGTGCTCTAACTAATTTGAAGAAAATGGTCTGTAATTATGACATCAAAGATTTGGCTTTACCAAAAATTGGCCATGCAGTAGAAAATCTGGATTGGAAGATTGTGAGAAGCATGCTGGAAGTGATCTTCAGAGAAACTGGCGTACGGATTACTGTGTGTTGCATGAACCCGAAGATGTCATACCCTTCAAAGACAGTAGACTGTTACTTCTTTTCTAGGGGTGTATGCAGAGCTGGAGAATCCTGTAGATTCCGCCATCCTGGGCCATCTAGAGTTGCTGATCGGGACGCTCAGATCTTAAGAGGGGAGCAGTGTAACAAAATAATTATTGACCTACCCTCGTATACCAGCTCCCGTCTCCTCACAGACAGAACACTATCGATGTTTCGAGATACGCCGATGCAGCGCCGATGACGTGCAAGCGGTCACATGGACATAGCTGGAGATATATAGATATTTCTGGAATATCTGTATCGCATATATAAATAGGACATATTTGTAAATAGAGTTAGTCTTAAGCTAAAGTTTGTAAAGTAAACTTGTATAAATAAAAATAAAGTCGTATATAAATTACGAACCGCTGGTTTTATTGTAATTAGAAGTAATTACACAGTAAATAACCGCTACAGTATGTATAATACAAAAAGGAAGATTTTTTAATTTTCTTCTACTTTTTCTACTTATTTTCTGAGCCAATATTAGATCATTAAAAATTTTAACTTATCAAAATAATCTACCAAAACTCTTTTACGATTAATTTTAAAACATTTATAACCGAAATGCCAGCTTGCACTAGACTTTGTTGATTTAACGTGTTAAATTTTGTACAGATTGAAACTTGTCTGGCAAACAGGTCCCAAACTAGAATTCATCACTCTGTCTCTCCACTCTAATCCACTTAAAAATTTAACGATGTATTTACTCTAACTTGGCTCCTGCCTTCTCGTCTGTAATAACTTTTTCAAATGTACTATAGCTGGTATTTTCTCGGCTTTTTTATTAAAATTTATTTAAATGTATTCTGCGTTTGCATTATCATCGCTTTACCTGAGATTTTATTGGATTTGGGGTCTTATAACTGTTGAATTTTATATAGAAATACGATTACCAGGAAAAGTAATTTAAACATAATAATAAAGTAGGTTCAAGGGAAATTAGTAACAAAATAAAGAAGAGTTAAATTCAAGTCGAAGGAAGGAAAATTCATAGAATGAACATATTATTATTTACTGTGATAAATTTCAAATTCAACTCAAGTGACATAAGAAATGGTTTATCCTCAGCATATCAGCAAAATTAAGACAAGTTTAGTGCACACAACAATGATGGAAACAGAAGCATATGTATGTATTTAAAGGCCCCAGTACACATTTGGCCAACTAGTTAGACCGATGAGTAGAGCCAATAAGTTGGACCAAGTAAGAACAGTGTTTACACTTTGGTGAAGTTGCTTAGTTTGCATTGGCCTTTCATGTTTGTCCTTTGATATGTATGTACACGAAGAACCGACAACACTCGATTTGTAGACCAACGTTGGACACCAATCCCGAAGTAACGCCAAGTAGTTCTGGCAAATTAGTTGGCCCAACTCATTGGCCCAACTAGTTGGCCAAACTAGTTGGACTAGCTCCAATGGCTTTTAATCATGTTCTTGAATATACAAATATTAAACGTTTTACGGTGAGCAGAAATACAAATACATCCACCCAATTGGTTGCGTATGCAGATGATATCAGCATAATGATCAGAATAAAAGTTCCAGTGGAAGATACTTGAATTCATATGTTGAATTTAAACAAAGTGCAGAAGTTACAGCGATAGCAATAAATATTAATAAGACACAATTCTTCCTACAAACTAGATCAAAGGGACAAACGCAACAACACTCTACAGATGATATAGAACACGTGAATAAATTCACGTACTTAGGAATGGACCGAGTAACTAGAAATCTTATCCTGGCTAATAAAGCCTACCTTTTAATGGCATAATAAATATACCCCCTGAGTCAATAAAAACATTAATCAGGTCCATAGTAAGTTATGGGTGTGAAACATTGGTCATAACTCTCAATAATAATTATAATAGGATACTGTACTCAATAAGTGAAAATATTAGCTGGATAATTAGACATAATAAAAAAAATTAAAGCACTTATAGGAGTGCCCACAGAGTGAAAACATCTTATAGTATATCAATTACGAGCTCAATGCCTTCCCCATCCAAAAATAAGAGCTATACCTATATTATATAAGCGTTGCGTACGTTCTATGCTATTTATGTATACATACACATAATATTATATTATATACGTACGAAATTTATTTCGGCAAAGTGATGACGGTCGCAAACTTAATACTTTTTTCTTATCTAAAAAATGCACAACGTCCCTAAAGAAGTTTTTACTTTAAAAATTTATTTCGTCAAACCATGACGGTCGCTAATTTAATACTTTTTCCCCATCTAAAAAGTGCACAACGTCCCTCGGGAAGTTTTCATTTGAAAAATTTATTTCGCCGAAGCGATGACGGTCGCTAATTCAACAGTTTTTCCCCATCTAAAAAGTGTATAACGTCCCTAAAAAAGTTTTCGTTTCAAAAATTTATTTCGTTGAAGCAATGACGGTCGCGATGACGGTCAATAAGTCAATACTTTTTCTCCATTTATAAAGGGCACAGCGTCCCTAAAGAAGCTTTCACTTCAAAAATTTATTTCGTCGAAGCAATAACGGTCGCTAATTCAATACCTCTTCCCCAACCAAAAAGTGCACAACGTCCCTAAGGAAGTTTTCATTTGAAAAATTTATTTCGCCGAAGCGATGACGGTCGCTAATTCAACATTTTTCTCCATCCAAAAAGTCTATAGCATCCCTAAAAAAGGTTTCGCTTCAAAAATTTATTTCCTCGAAGCAATAACAGTCGATAATTCAATATTTTTCCCCATCTAAAAAGTGCACAACGTCCCTAAAAATTTTCACTTCATAAATTTATTTCATCGAACAATTGAAGACCTTGGGACCAGAAGGGGGCAAGCCACAATTTCGTCAAAAATGAGTTAAAGTAGAAATCGCACATTTTAAGACCATATTAAGGTCCCAAACAGAAAATTTCAGCAGTTTTCTCATAGATGGCGCCGCTGTAGTTAAGTCCCGTTGTGTCACCATTACTTTATATTGTAACAGAAGGAGACAAGCCACAGTAGTAATCGACATGGCGGCGGAACATTCCCGTGCATGTAAACGGAAAATAGACTTTCCTGAGTTTGATTCTGAACAGAGTGACCAAGATCCGTTTTTAAATAAAAGCGAAGATGACAAAGACTATACAGTATCAGGAAGTAGCCGCGATTGGGAAAATATAAACTCAGGAACAGTAAGTTTATTTACTGTGTGGCTTGTCCCCTTATGTTATATTTTTCGAACCTAAAAATATTAAGATTTTTCTAAAGGTTGTTTGTGGCTTATACCTTTTTAGTAAAATACCTACTTCATTGTAGCGAAATGAATCGGTTTATACCCCACAGACTTCTCGAGTTTCCTTGCCAACTCTAGAAAAGAAGGCGCCTTCTAGATGAAGACAAAAGGATCCTAACGACATAAAAAATTAAGCGCAAGTCTGAAAAAAATCTACTTTACGAATATGTATATAAATACAAAAGGGAAGAAAATAGAACCAAAAAAATTAGGTGCACCTTGCGGTTGCAAAAAACAGTGTAGGCAGAAATTGGTGCTTGCCAACAGATTCTACTAGATACTGAGAATAATGAACCACTGGAAGACATTGAACATTTGGACGACTTTTCAGATATTGAAAATATTGACAACTGAATTATTTTATTGTTGCATTTTATGTTCATATTTTAGAATACCTTTTTTTATACAAAAGGGGATAAGCCTCATATTTTTTCAAAAAATGTTCAAAAACTCAAGAACCGTTAAATAAACATCTGTGTTACTTTTATTGTGTATTTAATATCATATTTCCAAACGATTATGCGCCTTACTACCAAAAAAAATTTAAAAATTGCATTTCAGGATTTGAAAATAAGTTTGAAATGATGTTTTCTCCAAAATATTGTTTGGTGGCATGCCCCCTTCTGGTCCCAAGGTCTTCAATTACCGGTCTCTAATTTAATACTTTTTCCCCATCTAAAAAGTGCACAACGCCCTTAAGAAATTATTTTCACTTCAAAAAGTGATTTCGCCGAAGTTATGACGGTCGCTAATTTAATATTTTTCCCCATCTAATAAGTGCACAACGTCCCTAAAGAAGTTTTAACTTCAAAAATTTATTTCGCAGAAGCAATGGCGATCTCTAATTCAATACTTTTCCCCATCTAAAAAGTTCACAATATCCATAAAAAAGTTTTCACTTCAAAATTTTATTTCGTCCAACCAATGACGGTCGCCGTTTTTCCTCATCTAAAAAGTCCCTAAAGAACTTTTCACTTCAAAAATTTATTTCGTCGAAGCGACGACAGTCGCTAATTCAATACTTTTTCCCATCTAAAAAGTGCACAACGTCCCTAAAGAAGTTTTCACTTCAATAATATAAGTATTATTATACGTAAATTATAATAATATACGTACAAAATTTATTTCGTCGAGGCGATGACGGTCGCGAAATAAATCCTTTTTCTCCATAGTAAAATAGGTTTTACATTTATTTTAAATTTAAATACTTCTATACAATTTATATATACATACACATGATATACCTATATATGTACAAAATTTATTTCGACGAAGCGATGTCGGTCGGGATGATGGTCGCGAAATCAATCCTTTTTCCCTATCCTAAAATATGTTTTACATTTATTTTAAATTTACATGCCTCTACACAATTTATATATATCTACATACACATAATATATAGCATAAGTGATGACGGTCGCAATGACGGTCGCGATGACGTTCGCGATGACGGCCGCGATGACGGTCGCGATGACGGTCGCGATGACGGTCGCAATGACGGTCGAAATGACGGTCGAAATGACGGTCGCTAATTCAATGCTTTTCCCCTATCCAAAAATCGCACAACGTCCCTAAAGATGATTGTCGCCAATTCAATGCTTTTTCCTCTATCCAAAAATCGCACAACGTCCCTAAAAAAGTTTTCACTTCAAAAATATACGATCAATATAAAGAATGAACACTGACACAACATATCGCCGGTACGGAACAAGAATGACGTAACTGCGAATTTTGTCAATTCCTGTTTATTGCGTAATTAACTTCTAAAATACTATGTACAGATGATACAAAAGCGACAAAACTGTAACTATGTGCTGAACCACTACAGGGTAGTTGCGTCGTTATTGAAATACGCACCATTTTAGATCTTGTTTCAGATGAATGATGACGCAACTGTAAATAGGGTTGAAAATTGGGGGACTAAATTAATACAATAAAATTCGGACCAATAGGGATGAAAATAAAAGCCATCGCTGTAAGAATAAACGGCCCACTAAATATTTAAAAATAGTTTTTTTTGTACAGAAAAATTTTGAAATTAAGAATGACGCAACTGTAGATAGGTCTGAAAATGGGGGGATTAAATTAAAATAATGCAATTTGAACCAATAGGGATGAAAGTAAAAGCCATCATTGTAAGGATAAACGCCATACCGATGCACCTGGACGAATACTCCTCATTTAATCCCTATTTAAAAATCGTTTTTTTTTATCTCCTGAGAAAGTTGGCTTTTTGCAGTTACGTCATTCTTATTTCAAACCGCCGATATTACTGTGGTTCGGATGCATGAGAACAGAATCTCCAGAAAATTATGAAACGGAAGAATACAAGGAAAATACCAATTTGAAGACCAAAAAAAGATGGGAAAAGGAAGTAGTTGAGGATGCCAAAAACCTCCTAAAAACACGTTCATGGACAAGAACAGCAGTAGATGGAAATCTTTTGGGAAGACTACTGAAGGAAACCAAGGCCTGATTTGGATTGTATTGCTATTGAAAGGATGTATCCATGGGTGCTCCTCAATTAGCTTGTTTATTTTTGTTTTTATTATTGGAACTGCTTATCAAATTTAAATAAATATAACTTGGAGTGTTGTTTTATCAAATTATGCTCTTGTCTTTGGTGGGATGTGTTCAATAGAATAAAACAGAAATATGTTTTATTGTCACTGAAAATTTTTACAATTTTATGGACAAAGCTTACATACAGTAAAAAAATAATACCTAATAGCAAATAACAAATACAATTTACTAAAATTAGATAAATCGTCAATATACAGTATATAAGATAATTAAAGTAAGACAGAAACAAAAACAATTTATTGCAAAATTTATATAAATTGCAAACTGAACATACAACAAATAAAATATAACATTAGGAACTAATAAGTTTAAGCTGCTGCATATGAAACCCAGTTATTCATTAAGAAATTCTTCTATTGAATAATATGGTCTTTTAGATAGATATGCTTTTTTCATTTTACGGTACTTTGGGAAAGATGTTGCAGATTTAAGTTAGAAAGGGAGATGGTTGTATAGTTTTTTTGCGGAATATAATATAGATTTCTTTACTAATTCAGTGGACCGGATCGGTAAATAAATATCAAAGGCTGATTTATTTTATTTATTTAGCGTATGGCTACATCACAGGTTCATATATATACATATATATAAATTACAAACAACAGTAAATACAAAAATATTCTACAACCAAACATCTAGATTATAAATATACTTGATTGACTCTTTTGTAGCAACCAGGAAATCTGAAGGGTTGCCGTTATAGGATCTAATCGGGCATTCCTCTACCATGTGTTTTACTGTTTGCCTTTCGGCGCCGCAGTGGCAATTTGGTGATTGTATTTTTCCCCATCTGAAAAGTGAGTCGTCACATCTGCCACAGTTCGTCCTTATTCTATTGAGTGTGGTCCAAATTCGTCTCGGTTGGTTGAAGCCCTCAGGTTTGCTTGTAATACATGGCATGTTCCAGTTAGCTGGTGCAGCGTTATTCTCCCATTGTTCTCTCCACCGTTCAGTTACATTAAAGTTTTGATCTACTAGACTTTTTGCTGTTTTTAGAGGCGGGTGTCTTGAACGGAGCCTATTTATGTCTCTGGCGGAATTTCCGACATGGGAGCGGAGCTCAGGATCAGTATTGATTTTTGTAAATTCTCTGACAAGGGCATGTTCCTGGCGGATGGGTGGTGGAGCTATATGACTCAAAGCTGGTAACCAGTAAGTGGGCGTGGCCTTGATTGTGCCCGATATAGTTCGCATGGCTTGGTTGAGTTGGACATCAACACGGTGAGTATGTGGACTGTTTATCCATACTGGTGCATAGTATTCCGCTACGGGGTATACCAGTCCTAATGCTGTCGATCTAAGTGTGGGTGCTGAGGAGCCCCATGTAGTGCCGCAGAGCTTTTGCAGGACGTTGTTACGAGTTCGGAGTTTTGCAGCAGTCTTAGTAAGATGCTCTTTAAAGTTTAGCGTTCTGTCAAGTGTAATACCTAAGTATTTTGGGTGTTTATTATAGTTAAGGAGTCTGTCCTCAAAATGGATTTGAGGTTGATAGTTGGCCATCTTGTTGTTCAAATGGAAGCAGGACACTTCTGTCTTAGTTGGATTGGGTTGCAATCTCCATTTGCGGAAATAATTCCCTAGGGCATTTAAATCGTTTGTTAGAATGCGTTCAGTGACCTGGAATTCTTTATGACTTGCGGCAAGCTTCCAGTCGTCTGCGTATCCAAACTTTTTTGATGTGGTTTCTGGCATGTCTGCTATGTAGAGGCTGAAAAGCATGGGAGACAGCACGGATCCTTGTGGAAGTCCATTTTTCAGTTTTCTTTGGGTACTGGTCTTGTCTCCCAATATAATTTTAAAACATCTGTTGGATAGCATGGCGTTAATAACCTCAGTGGTCTTTCTGCATGGGATTATTCGCATTAATTTATATATTGCCCCTTGTCGCCACACAGTGTCGTAAGCAGCAGATAGATCGATGAAGATAGCGGTTGTTTTTAATTGCTTTTGAAAGTTTGATTCCACATAATTGGTCAGGGCGAGTACCTGGTCTGTGCAGCTGCGGTTTGGCCGAAATCCTGCCTGTTCCACTGGTAAGTGTTGGGATATGGTTTTGCTGATTCTATTATACAACATTCTTTCGAACAATTTGTATGCCATACTTAAGAGTGCGATGGGGCGGTAGTTTTTCGGTGAATTATTACTTTTCCCTGGTTTTAAAATGGCGACGATTTTTGCATTTTTGAGTTGGTGGGGGACATTTCCCGTTTGAAGGATGTCAGAAAAGAATTTTGCGAGCCATTGTCTAGTGAATCTGCCGCTATGCTTGAGGAACTCAGCGTGAATGGCGTCGAAACCCGGCGCTTTTCCTGTTTTCATTTCATTTAGGGCTTGCGATATTTCTTCATGCGTAAATGGGTTGGAATATTCTGTTGAGTGTGCAAGACTAGAGTTTATGGTTTTGAGGACTTTTTTACTTTAATTGTATGTAAACGATTTTGAGGTGCCCTAGATGTTGACACTATGTGCGTAGCTATTTGGTCTGGGGTTACTAGATTGGTTTGGCGAGCGGGTGGGTTGCTACTTCCGAGTTTACGTAGTAGGGACCAAGCTTGTCGACTTGACTTCTGAAAGTCTGGGTTTTCTACTGTCTGGTTTCATTTTTCACGCCTGGCAGCATCAATGCTGTGGAGTAGTTCGTCTGCAATCTCCTGCTTTCCGTCTTCGCAATATTCTTCATACAGTTTTTTGCTCTGTTCTGTCCAACCAGGGATATATTCTTTGCGGTATCCTCTAGGGATTGTCGCTTTTGCTGAGGTGATTATTGCTCCTGTTAGTCTCCCGTAGTTCTGGCTCTTTGGTGGAATCCATCCTAGGCATTTGTCAAGGTTACTGGTGAAAGCAGACCAGTTAGCTTTCTTGAAGTTCCATCTGGGGCGTGGGAACGATCTTATAATCGGAATGCTGATACCGATCTTGATTAGGACGGGGCGATGTTGACTATGTGGAAAGTCAGGCATAACCCTTCGTGATGCTGGTAGCGGTTGGCCTTTGTTGTCAATGGTAACAAAACAGAGATCAGGGTTATATTCTCTCCTCCAGGCCGCAGATCTGAAAGTGCCTCTATCTTTGGCGTCGAATAGAAGGTAGGCACCATGTTCCTCTGCCCATTCCACAAGGGACGTGCCTTTTCTGTCAGTGTCTGAGTATTTCCACATCTCATGGTGGCTGTTGAAATCCCCTACGTATATGGCTGGGTGTTCATAGGGATTAAGAACTTGGACAGGCCAGGTAATAGCAGGAGGTTTGTATTTGTTAGCTATTGTGACATTGCCTATTTTCACAGTTACCTCGTGGATGTTGTTCTCGGTAGAAGTGGCGATTAATGCTGCATTTTATATGTTTGAACGGTCATATGTTGCCACTCCGTAAGCTCCATCGTAGGTAGCGCCCAAAAGATCATAGCCGGGGATTTTTCCTCTTGAGCTTAGTTGACCTTCGTTTTCTGTGTGCGTTTCCTGAAGTGCTACTAGGTCAACTTCGTTGTCTGTGCAGGATTTGACATTTTGCCCTGCTTATGCCTTCTATGTTAAAATGGCAAACTCGTTTGCTTGGTCCGAGTTCTTTGGTTAAGTGGTCCTGATAAGGTCCATTTACAAGTGTCATTTCTGGAAAGATTTTCTGTGATATTTGAATTGCCAGGAGATTCAAGATTGTCTGGCGCCTTTTGTGCTAGTTCATTTAGCGTTACCCAGGGTGCACGTGTAGTGTTCTACTACGGACGCGAACTAGCTTTACACCCCAAAGGTGAATTCAAAGGCTGAATTTCTAGTGAAGTAGAGATGGTCAGGCCTTTCTGGAAAGACATGAAAGTGTTTACAAATTAAGCATTTCTAAAATATATAAAGATGGAAGTGTTAAGATTCCGTGATTATTGAAGTAAATTCTGCAAGGTGTAGTTCATTTTTGCTCTTTTTTGCAATTTAAAAATAACATCAGGTTGAGCAGCTGTACTAGAATCCCAAAAAGAAAGAGCATATCGAAAAGCAGACTCAAACAACGAAAAATATGTTATTTTAGAAGATGCTAAATTGATTTCCCTTGATACAGATCTTATTGCATAGCAAGCTGAGGCGAGTTTCTTACTTAGATAGATAGATAGATAGATAGATAGATATGTTTATTGTTTCTAATGAAAAATCATATAACAAGAGGTTGAGTACAAACTATTACACATAAATAGTCGACGCTTAATGGAGATTTAGTTACAATTATTCATGTAATATAAATGAACGCAATCTGAGTGCATTAATAAAAAATGTACACAGTTCCTTAATCTCAGTGGGAGAATGGGTTGTATTTAAAAACAGAAAAAAGCTCTCGGTATTCTCTACAAATGATCGAATAAGGGGTGATCTAAAACACGAGTATAATGGACATTCCAACAAAATGTGGGAAAGAGTCTCTAATTTGTGTAAATTACATATTGAACAATTTTCAGTTTGGTCGATGTGATACGAAATCCCTTTATAATAAAATTTTATGTAAAGTTTAGAGCAAAGTCTGATTTGTGAATAAAGTCTTGTAATATATATGGGAGTTTTTGTTTGTAAATAGCTTTGCGGTTGCCAATTGTGTGAGAAATGTTTATAGTACAAAGAATAGCGAGAACTTGTTAATGCTGATAAGTCATCTTGGAAGAGTTTTTCTTTCATTTTTAATAACAAACCGTTTCTTTGATGACTCAGTAACCCCCATGATAAATTTTCCCAAGTTTCTTTTGCATCAATTTCAGAAAAATAATTTTTTAGCTGAACTACCCAGTTATAATTCTCATTATTGTCATTATTGTTACATAGCTGACGAAGACGGTTATAACAAATTCTTGGATACCTAGAGGAGTCCATAAGTAAAATTCTCTCAAGCCAATTAAGTGATATTTTAAAAATTAAGTATTTTAAGTGAACTTGGCCAACTTCTAGCCTAACATAAGTATTGGGGGTATTTTTGGTAGATGCAGCAGTCTTAAAGAAATTAGTTTGAATTTGTTCTAGAGTATTTGAGTAGCGCAGACCCCAGACAGATATACACTGAGAAAGACAGTTTAAAATAATGGAATTATATAATGTAATTCTCGTCTCCCATGAATTTACTATTGCATTAGACAAGAGGTTCATTACTGCTCCTATAGACTGCTTGGCTCTAGCAATCGTAGTAACGGCCATCTCTCGAAATAACGAGGAACCACTAAACGTTACACCCAGATAATTAAATTTATTAACGCTTTCAAGTTTTTGACCATTTAGTAGGAATCCTCGCTCTTTGGAGAAATGGCCACCCCTCGAGAAGACTAAGATTTTGCTTTTGGAAGTGTTTATAGTCAGTTTATTCTGTGAGGTGTAGGTTTCCAATATTAGTAATTTGCGGGTCATGTCAACTTCTGATTCTCCTAATATTATCAAATCGTCGGCATAGAGTAATAGAAGGATATCAGTATTACCATTAATATTAATTCCCTTTGCCCCTGCCTCCCTAAAAAAGGCCTCCACATCTGAAAGAAAAATTGAGAACAAAGTCGGGCTTAAGCATTCTCCTTGAAGAACACCTTCCGTTATTTTATATTGTCGTGACAATTGTGAATTTGAGCGAACCTGGAAGGTAGCCGATGCGTACAGGAATCTAATTAATCTAATAAATTTAGCGCTAATGCCACACTGAAAAAGTTTGTTCCATAACAAGATATGTTCGACTGAGTCAAATGCTCTTTGGAGGTCTATAAAAGCAGCGAAGACTTTTCTTTTTTTAAGTCGCAGTTGTAGCTGAACAGCTGAAGTGAGGGTAAATATATTATCTAGACATCCCCTGCCTTGACGAAACCCATTTGGACATTCTGGAATAACGGAAGTATTGTCCAGCCATATCGTTAATCGATTAGATAATATCTGCGTGAATAGTTTAGTTAAACAGTTTACTAGAGCAATTCTTCTGTAATTCTCTGGATCTTCACGGGAACCTTTCTTGTGCAACATTGTTAATATAATATTAGACCAGGCTGAAGGCATAGTTTCGGTATCTAGAATACGATTGTACAAGCAATTTAAATATAATAGCCAATTATTTGGGAGGTGTTTCAAGAACTCAAATGTAATATTATCTAGTCCGGGGGCTTTGCCATTTTTGCATTGTTTTAGAGTATTGCTAATTTCTTTAAGAGATATAGGGGCGTCCAAAATAGGACAACGAACGTCAAAAAAAAAAGAGTATTATCGACAATTTTCTCTTGCGAAATATTATTTAAAAATAATTCCCACGTGTGAATATCTAGATTAGTTTTAACTGTATTTCCCTTAAAATACTGGATCGTTTTCCAAAAGTTTTTTTGATCGCGAACGTTACTTAAAGCCTGCGTAAAATTGTTTGTATAAGATTCTTTCTTGTTATCAATCATTGTCTTATACTGCTTTTTACTAACCAAATAAGCATTTTTATAATTTGGTAGAAAGTTGTTGATTTTTGCTATTATCAAATTTTGCTGAACAATTTTTTTTTGAGTTGTAACATTCCTGATCAAACCAAGGTTTATTATTTTTTTCTGGAGTTTTTTGGAGTATTAAATAATTTTTTCGATAAGCCAAGAAGCAAAGAGGTGTTAGTAATTGTTTCAACAAGCTTTTGGTATGAGTGTTCCAAGTCTGGCTCAAGCATACAGTTTAGTGAGTTTTTTAAAGTATGATAAAATGCTAATGCGTAGTTCTCATTCCAAGATGGAATTAATGTGTATTCTAGATTGTTGGACTGCTGTGTACATTCTTTATTTATAGCTGACGGTAAATTTAATATCAGCCTTAAAGGGAAGTGACTTCCAGAGGAGGCAAAATATTCCAAAACCTGGAGACTTTCTACTGAATAAATTTGAATATTTTGCATCCATAGCAAGTCGACAACACTATTACCTGCAGAAGCACAGTAAGTAAATTGACCCGGTATGTCACCTTTAGTTCTCCCGTTCAAGAGAGTGAATGAATTTTCGTCCATAAAGTTGAGAAGAATTTCACCTTTGCGATTAAAAATACCGTCACTACTTATTCTATTAGCGAAAATATTACTGTAAGAAATTAGTTCTAGTGGTACTTCACCAGAAGACCCCATTCGGCAATTAAAGTCTCCACCTATCAAAACAGGAGTGTTTGGATACGCATTGTTTACTTCTTGCAAAGAAAAATTGAAAAGTTCTAAAATGCTATCAATGTCTAAGTTAGGCTTAAAGTAAACATTGCTTATAATTATCTCCCAACTGTTACAGGATATTAAACAAGTTAACCAGTACAGTGACTTATCTAAAACACACATATTTAAAGGTTTTTTCACAAAAGTTATTAAACCTCCACTGGCCCTGCCGCGAGATTTATCACGAACGGCGTTAGAAAAACAAACATTGTAATTGTCCAAAAATATGGATGATGGCTGATAGAACAACCATGTTTCAGATATGCAAAAAACCGAGATGTCCCTAGAAAAATTAGAATTCACGAAATCTTCAATATGGGAAAAGCCAGTAGAATTCCAAAAAGCAATTTGTAATGATTGCTATTTTTCCTGTGAAGTTGTGGTATTTTTTGATGATTTTGATCCTCGGTCTCTTGGTGGTGATATTTCTTCATCCCTGCTTCTTTTGGAGCTGTTAACGTTTTCTTTGGCTGCGACAATTTTTGGAACATTGTTAATGTAGCGTATGGTAACAGATTTTCCATCTGGCTTGAGAGAATCCAGTTTTTTTCTTAAATTATTCAGTTCCTGCATTTATAAAGGTGTTTGGTCTGCTTTAATAGATATATTTGGGTATGTTTTACGACAGAGGTTATTTTTATTGCGTAGTATGTGCCTAACAATATATTTTTTACTCATTTCGGCTCGAATTGGTCGATTTTTACCATGCACTGGTTTTCCAATTCTACTAACTGATGAAATTTGTACTTCTTTGCCGATATTTAACAAATTTAAAATTTCTAGAGTGTTAGCCATATCTGAATGTGAAGTTGCATTAAGCTCTGGTAGTCCGAAAAATATTATGTTGTTTTCTCGCTTAATTCTTTCACAAGTTTCAGCATACATTTCAGGCAGAGAAAACCCCTCGGGAGAACCACTATTGGCTATTTTTTCAACTTTTGTAGCTAGATGATCGTGTTCTATTTTTAATTCAGATATATTATTGATACATAAAGCAATTTGGCTGGCATGTGTTGCAATTTGTTCATTTAGATTCGAGATAGATTGTTGGCAAGCACTAATATTTTAAAATAAAAATGTATACCATTTTTATTCAGTTGCAATGCGAAGGCAAAACAGTCTTACTTTTCAATTAGAATACGGAGTGCAGTCCAGTCCCTTGAATCGCGATTTTCGGCTCTTATTGGAGCCTTCATCGGAAGGAACGTAGGCACTGTTCTCCATATGGAGAAATTAAAAAGTAAGATTGTTTTGCCTTCGCATTGCAACTGAATAAAAATGGTATACATTTTTATTTTATTTTATAGTCGTATTACTCCTTAGAGTAACCAGGTGCATTTTTCCGTTGGAACTTTACCAGCTGCAGACGGGGGATGTGAATTGCGTAGTGTAGAATTCCTTCCCTCTTGTCTTCACTGCAGCATCCATTTGACTTGCAAATTGTAGAAGTCTTGGAGGTGTCACCAGGAAAGTGTACCAATAAGTTTTCAATTTAAAAATCTTTTAGTAATATTTTTAATATTTTCAATATTAATAATTTACTATTAGGATTGAAAACTACTTCGTCTCACTAATATTTTGTTTACATTCCGAAATTCCATTTTTTAGATCATCAAGTCTCCCCATAAGTGCATTAAAATGGAATATATTGAGTGATTGTGTACAATCAACTTTACAATGATTGCAAATATGCTCCTGTACGAGTTTATTTGACGGATTTTCGCTAAGCGATGTACACTTTCTGTGGGCGACGCTTTTACATACTGAACATGAGACTTCATCGGGGCCTGTTAGAATCGAGTTCGAGCAAACAGAACAAGTGGGAGGCATTGTGGTTGACCGTGAATTGATAATAATGGCAATGAATGATTGATATCAGTATAAAATGTCAACAATTTTGATTTGGCTAAATTAAATCCAGGTTTCCTTTTTGGTACTCGAATGGTTTTCACTTGTAGTAAGAAAAGTGTAACTTACAGTTTGTAGTGCAGCACACTGAGTGGCCTTTTTTCACTTTTAAATACAGAACTGTTAAATTTCTTGACTTTACGCACTATACTTAACAACATACATGTGTTCACGTCTGTGGTCGGCACTCAACTCCGAGTTTCTTACTTAACGAACCGATATGAAGGGACCATTTTAGGTTACTGTCTAAAAAAATACCAAGAAATTGTACAGAATCAACGGTATTGATCTGGCTGTTATTCAGAGTCGAGGTTTGAAGTGCTTCTTTATAGGATAATACTACTATCTTATCCACGCTAAAAGAGAGTAAATTAGAGTCAGACCAAGTTTTTATCGTAAGTAGATGCGAAGCTATAGTTGCATGAAGAATGGCAATAATAGTTGAGTTGCTCCAAGTGATACTGCTATCATCAGCAATAATAAAAAGTGTTCTATCGATTTTTAAATTAGTGATGTAACTTATAAAGATAAGTAAAAGTAAGGGGCCCAATACTGAACCTTGTGGTACACCGCATACAATGTTTTGAGACTAGAGTGAGTATCATTATGTGAGTGAGTTCAATAGTATATTTGTCTTATTTTGCAGTTTGCGAAGCTACAAATTGCCTTTTTAACTTTCAAAAATCGCCATTACTGGAGATCGCCAATCGCCAACTATCTGGGAGATTATATTTAAAATGGCGATGTTTAAATCGACTATAATTAACTAAAAACCCTTTATTATAAATTTTAAGATATTAATTATGTCAAGCTTCTCTAACATGGTGTAACAGGAACTCCTAAAACTAAAGATTTACCCTGTGTAAGTTGGCTATTGCAGACCAAGATTCATGTAATTGCTATTTGGAGTGAGGCCACATAGTGTTCCCGGATAGTTATATCCAATTTCATCGACTTTATGTCTTTTAGTTTAGGTTTTAAGTATCTATACTTCAATCTAAACCCAACCATTGTCCAGTTTTGCGGTTATTATTACTTCAAAGTTTACTAAAGATGGATTTGAAATTTCGTTTTAAAATTAAATAATTTATACCAGTTAAAACACAACATTTTACTTCGATCTTAATGTTTTTACTCTGTATAATTCTTTCCAAATGAAGCCTGAATAATACAGGGAATAGACTGCACCATTGTCTAACTTTTTACTGTCAACTTCAGAGCTTTCCATAATTTTTACCTTGACACGTTATTGTATGCCTTGTATTTCTTTATTATTATACATTATATCGGTTTTATAGTGTTCTACGCCTTTCCTTTCCTAATCGCCACTCCTTTCTATTGTGTCAGTTTTCCTCTCTCAAATTTCTTTCCGAACGGTAAGGTTGTATCCGAGACGTTCTTATCAACGAGTAGTTAAATTAGTATATTATTAAGGATATTATTTACCGTGAGTGATGTCCGATGATCCAATTAAATGGTCGATATGTTATCACGAAACCAGAAACCAAAAGTCGATTAATAAGTAAGTTTTTACTTTTATTTTTATTAAAAATAAAGGAACAATTATATTTTAAAATGTTTAAAATGTGTAAAATGTTTTAAAAAAAATTGTTATAAACAAATTAACATTTCTCAGAAATTGTTTATTATATTCTAATTTTAAAAAATACTTAAAATGCGTATTTCATAGGTCTTTAAAATGAATGCCTTAAAAAAATTTTACAACCATTTACAAAAAAGTTATCAAACAGCAAAATAAATATACGATCTCCGTTGTTTATAATTTGTTTTAATTGTTTCAAAGCTTAAATGTGAGTCTATGGTGCAAACTAATTACTCACAAAGAATGTCAAAAATTAGTGCAATGGTTATATTTTAATCAAAGATTAAAAATACTTCTTTTTTGTAATTTTTAGCGCAAAAGTAGGCCTGATACAGAGTCGGAGCTAAAGTGTTCACTCGAAGCGACTGACACGCAGCATACATTATGCTCCGAGTCGCTCCGAGTGAAAATTTTAGCTATGGGCCATTCCACGAACGTACGCCTGTTTTGGATTACTTCGACAACGAATATTTTACTGTACAACATAAGAAGTACGAAAGTAAATGGCGCTAATAATTATTTCAATAAACAACAATATAACTTGCAATTTACTTTCGTTCTTCTTATTTTGCACAGTAAAATATTCGTTGTCGAAGTAATCCAAAACAGGCGTATGCTCGTGGAATAGGGTATACAGTACTGTATTCACGCGTGTAAATTACAAAAAAATATATTTATAATTTTTAATTAAACGATTAAACTGATAATCGATATTTTTCTGTAAATAATTAGCTTGTAGTTTAAACTCACTTCTACGCTTTGAAAGAATAAAAAAAAAATATATAAACACCGTAGTAATCGTATGTTTAATTTGCCGTTTCATAACTTTTTTGCAAATGGTTGCAAAAAAGTTTTAAAGCATTCATTTTCAAGATATTTGAAATACACATTTTAGCTATTTTTTAAAATTATAATATAATAAAAACTTTCTGAGAAACGTTAATTTGTTTATAACTATTTTTTAAACATTTAAAGATTTTGCAAAAAAATAAAAAAAATTATATTTTGTCAAAAAAATGTTAAATAGGCATCTCATCTTTATAAGATTTCAAAGTTTGATCAGTGTATCATAATTATTTTGGTTATTATTGCGACCGTAAATTATTAATTAACAATTTAATTGTTGCTAAAATATTAGTGTAATTTTCATCAGCTTCTGGAAATATAATCTAAACCAAGAAGGCTTTTAAGTCACCAAATTATTTAATTATTGGTAGATAATTACTTATCTAAAACTTTCTTTGAAAATTAAAGATTTTGTTGGGAAAACCCGCATTTTCCGAAGAAAATTTTCGTCGGAGCAGATCGGGAAAGACACGCCTCTATGCAGAATTTAATCACTGTGAATTTTTATTTGAGTGTTTTTGTTGTAAAGTTAAAATCTTCGGAGTTATAGAGCAATAATTGAAAAAACACGATTTTCGGGCGCCATTTTGTTTATAAAAAAGTAGCACACTATCTGAGGATTTTGCATGCCTATATTATTAATATATAGGATCTTATAATTCGATTCCAGCAATAAAATTGCTGGTAAATAACTTTTCCCAAAAATGGCCTATTCTCCGATAATCAGCCCAGACTATAGACGTGCTCAGTGACGAAAGCAAATACACATTTTTCTGGTAAACTTTACGGTATGCTGTCTGCATTTTTTCACTGAAAACTCTAAAACAAAATGTGAAATGGAAAAGTACATAAGTTAAGACAGCGGGAATTTATTTTTGGTCTGATATATTATTTCAAAGGGCGCAAAGCAAATTAGAGCCGTCATCAGCAAGTTAAATATTAGCGAAGGTCTAAAGGTCTAGAAGTGGATCCTTGATCCCTTCTGATTTAAATTTAGTCGATTCGAATTGTGTTTGGAAGAGTTTGAATTATATACTAGACAAAGTCGAAAGGGTTGAGATTTTGTGCGAAATTTGGATTCAGTGAAAATGTCTTCATAAACTGAATCAATTATGATTTAGTTTTATTTGATTTAAAAGAAAAACGTATCGGATTTTTTTATTTACAGGTTAAATATGTTTAACCTTCATCGAATGGGCCTTAAAATATTACAAAAAAGACGGGCCTGGGTCTGAACGGACCACATTCTTATCACGCATGAACCAAAAATTGTAACAATAACACGTTATTTTTATAGTATCGAACATTTATTAGAATAAAGGTAAATAGGGAGAAGTTTACTTTTGAAGTGTGTAAATTAAATAATTCCTAGCTGAGCGCTTTCGGCTTATAAAGCCATCTTCAGAGCTATGGCCAAAGGGTTCAGAATACCACTATGACAAGAGATGGATCCCATGTATAATATAAAAATACTTCTATTTTCTTATGCAGTTTTTTAACTGATGGAAAAAAATTGGATAAAACCTTGTCTGACTGTTGAAAAATGCTCAACGTTGCTATTGTTTTGAGGTCGGAAAAGTTAAAAATATCTATTACAAGCACAAAGGACTTTCACACGAAAAATTACATTACATAAAACGAATATTTGATCATGGTAAGGTCAGGAAACCTTACCATCTGAAGTCTACGGTGTCAGCATGCAGAATAACATGCTGCTGACAACTTCCATCTTCCATATCATATTATTTCATGCCCTCCTTGTCTTTTGCAAAAATGACTTGGGCATCTGCCAACAGTAGTGAATGCAATATATGATATATGTACTTTTATGTCCATTGTTCCTCATTTTCTATACCATCTTTTCAAATACTTATCTATATTATATGTTAAAAAGTATAGGTGATAGGCCACAGCCATTTGATGCCTTTTGTTGCGGTGATTGTGTTTGTTGTTCCATTACCTAACTTTACTTGCACCTTTGTCTCTTTTTATGTATAGTATGTTTGTTATATAAAACAATTTCTCTCTAACGTGCATTATTTTCGTTACTTCCCATAGTTGTTTCCTGGTCATGCTCTCGTATGCTTTCTTCAAGTTGATAAAGGTCATATGTGTTTCATTATTTTTTTCTTTGTTTTTTCCATCACTTGTCTCATAATGAATATGTTAACTAGATAAATATGATCTGAGTTATACGAATCCGGCTTGTAATTCGTCATAATGGTTCACGTTTTGTTTTTTTTTGTAACTGTGGAAAAAATTTTTTCTATTGACGGCATTACACTGATCCCTATAAAGTTATGTTGTGACATTTTGTCGCTTTTGTTAACCTTCGGATGACCAAGCGGGGGAAATTGTGACCCCAGCGAGATAAATTCAAAAGTATTTTCAATTTTTAACTCATTATTTTTTTATTTGACTTTAACCTTGAACTACACGCGCTGGCGTATTTTGTACGCCAGATATAAGAATTCTACTGCATGTATATTTAAAAATTTAATTTTTGACCTTGTTTATCTCTCTAACCTATCACTGGAATGTGCTTTGCAATTTGGTTTGTTTCGTTATAATCGGCGTTCTGGCAAGATCGTAATTTACAGTTTATTATTTGTTGTTTCCGGTTGTGGACAATATACGCCACGATTAAATTGATATAAGTCGTAATATGAGTACATATTTCAATTGTTTTTTAGTCATTATGGCACACAATATATTTTTCTCTATAAACAATACTTTTTCTCCTGTAAAAAATCACATTTCAAAAAATTTTTTATTAGTAATTTTATTTATCATGGAATCCAGTTATTCCATGATTCCAGTTATAAATCCCAATTGGCTTACTGAGATGGAACTCCAAGTATTCACTGATGCCGAATAAGGTTTAAAACAAAGAACTAAGTGTATTTCTTCAAAAAAAAAAAAAATAAACAAATCCGCTGTTTTAAAGTATATTTTCTTGTGGCGTATACAGTACGCCACGCGTGTAGTTATGTTATAACTTGATGCGCGGGTAGTTAAAGGTTAATATCATTTTAGATATCCTCATATTTTGAAATAAAAAAATTTCCTCTATTTTACGAATAAAAAATATATTCTGAAGTTGATGTTTAGTAAAATAGCGTCTATTATGTGTAATTCCAAGTAGTTTTACGCTAATGACGTCGACTTTGCAAAGTAACAAGACACTTGCTCAACATACACATTACACATGACACTAATACTCATGTTGTGACTGGCTGAATGACATAAAGTTCATGCCAAAAAAAATTTAAACAAAAAATTAAAAAAAAAAATTTATTTTTTTGTTGTCATTTTTTGCATTTTTGACCTGGGGTCATTTTCCCCCCTTGGTCATCCGTGTAACAAAAAAAGGTTGGTCATCGGAAGGTTAAAAACAGAAAATATGTATTATACATTCCACTCATCTGGAGTCTCCCGTCCTGCTTTGATTTTATTGCAACCCCAATTTTTCAGCAGTTCCGTTTTCATGTTCTCTGATTCTGGTACTTCGTTGTTTTTGGCTTTTTTTAATATAGATTCGGGTTATAACGTCCTGCGACGTTGTCCGGTGCACAATTGCCACCGCGTTCTATCATTACAATCTTCGTTTCTCAATCCTCGTTCGCTCATTGATCTTCTAACTCCTTCCACCCACTATTTCTTTGGTCTTCCTCGTTTCCTGTGTTCCGGTGATATCAATTTTGCTTTATTTATTGCTTTTGTTATATCTTCCTCTGTGGTTTTGGCTTTCTTCATTATTATTGTCACAGGGTCTTGTGAGATACACTCAGGTCTATTTGTCTGCCATAATTTTTTGTAGTTTTGTCCAGTCCTTTGATCTAATTATCTATGTGACATTTTTAATTCTGTTATTACTTCCGGTATTTCTAATTTTTTCTGATATACTTCCGTTACTCTGTTATAACCTATTGTGTTTTCTATGTATTTGCACCTTCTCTCCCAGTAATCGTTTTTCTCGTGCATTATTTCTTGTTTATTAATAGGTCTGGATCCCGCGTATGAAAAAAAAGTTGATTAATATCAAGCTGAAAATTTGTTAATAGCTTATGGGTGTCTAGTCGGACAAACTTTGATGTATGGGAACACTGGAACAGTTACCCTTTCATTAAACCCTCATGCAGAAATCAGACTGCTATTTATATGTCGCCTGTCATAATTCCTGTCATTTGGCATGTTCTACGTGTTCCACTCAATAAAATGCCCAGTTGGTGATAAATAGCAGTCTGATTTTTGCAGGACAGTTTAATGAAAGGGTATCAAATTAATTGAAAGTTCTGTCCGACAAAATACATGGGACGTTTTCGTAATCCGACGTTCCAATTTTTTAACCTGTTCCACAATTAAAACTTCCCCTGTTCCAGTGTTCCCATATATCAAAGTTTATCCGACTAGACACCCTTAAGCTATTAAAAAATTTTCAGCTTGCTATTAATCAACTTTTTTTTCATACGCGGGATCCAGACCTATAACTTGTCGTCTGAGAGAACATAATATATTCTTCTCGTATTGTATGGTGTTTATATTTCGAAACGTACTTTCATTTTAATCATCTTTTCTTGGTCAGTGTATTCCTCCAAATATTTATTCTTGTGTTGTTTAATACCCAGTACTTCGTTTGCCACTTTCTTTATTTTTATCTGTAGGTGTTGGTACAAACAGTTTCTGTTGTGGTTTATTCTTCGCTCATCTGTAGCCTTCTCTGATATAGTGTTCGAATACTAAACTATGAAAGAAGTTTAACTTTATGCCTCTTATTTACGATTTTTGTCTCTTCTCATCCCTCTGGATATTCACTTTTTGCTGTCTTCCCGAGTATATGTACTAATCAGTGCTTCATTTTATAATTTAAATATGACGAATTCCTAACACTAATAATTATTTCACCTCAGCAGATTTACACCAGTTTTCTAAATATTTATTTTACCCATTTTTAAATAAACTCGATGCTGTCTTTACCTTCTCGACTGCTTAATCCATTTTCCAGGCAACTCGCTGAAACAAAGCCGACATTAAAGTTGATGAACAAAAATCTTTTATATAAAAGGCGTTGTTTCAATTTTCTAACGCCAAATAATTTATATCGAAAAATTAATACTAAAGTCACTACCATTAATTTATTAATTTTTTTTTTCTTCTTGTAGTGTCTATTCGTTTCGGATGTTGGCGACCATCATGTCAATCTGTGCTTTGCACACTGCTGCTCTAAAAAGATTTGTAGTGGTTATGTTGAACCATGTACGTAGATTTTTTTAGCCAGAAAATCCTTTGCCTTCCTGGTCATCGCTTTCCTTCTACTTTTCCTTAGAAAATTAATTGCATCAGTGGTATGGTGAAAAACTGATCCACAAGATCCTTTCTGTGTGGGGATCATCTTATTCTTGATTTGGTTTTACAGTTTCTACTGTGATTTCATTTCCACTACTGTTCTCCATTCTTTTCTTTGACTATTCCTTTCTTTGATTGTCCTTCCTTTATTTCTAATTTCCATACTACTTAAGTGTTCTTCCACTTGTTGTCTCCATCTCAGTTTAGATCTGCTTCTTTAGATTGCAATTCTTTATTCTCATTATGTGTCCACTGTCCATTAGTGTCTATGCGATTTTATTCTTTTTGCGTTTATTGCTCCAGCTATGTTCGCTTAACTCATCCATTCTAGTAATTCGTGATTTATCATTCATTCTCTTGTATCCTTTTCGTTTTCCCTTTTTGGTCACAGTATTTTTCTTATAGTCTTCCTCTCAAAAATTTTCATTTTCTCTTCTTCCCTTGCTGTTAATATAAACGTCTGTGAAGTATAATATACTTCACAGAAAATACCAGTATTGGTCCTATGGTCGATTTGTAGATTTTAATTTTTTGTTTACGCTTATCTTCTTATCTCTAAATATTTTTTATTTCTGTACAACGCTTACTTCCAGACTGAATTCTTCTTTTCTTATCTACACTTTCATTACTTCTGTTGACTATTACACCAAATATTTGAACATTTCTTCCTTTTACTGTCTTATTTTTCTTGCGTACGTTCATGTATTTTGTTTAATTATCATTTATTTCCACTCTTTCTAGTTTGGCTTTCTTTTTTATATTTCGGGAAGGGTTTTTAATTCCATTTTATCAGTTGCTACTACGGTTATATCATCCTCATAATATCCTATTAGTCGGAGAGATAGAAGCGGATTTTGTGCGTGATAAGTAATATGGAAAAACTATACGGGAATATGATGAATTAGTTGTGTACATGACTTTCACCAACGGCCGGAAACCAGAGTTGGGGCCGAGGGTAGTTATAAGGGGTCAAAGTCGCGGATTTTATTATTTTATTTATGACGCTCATGATCGAGATAGTGCACCAAAATTTGGGACTAAGTAGGTCATGGCGTAACTAAGTAAAATCTCTAAGGGTGGAACGCTGCTAGGCCGACAAAGGGGTGGGGGTAGGGGTGAATATAAAAAATATAAAGGGTTTTTTGCGACGTTGGTGATTGAGATAGTGGACCAAAATTTGGGAATAAGTAGATCATGATATTACCAAGTAAAATTCCCAGAGCCGGAAACCAGAGTTTGGGATGAGGGTAGTTATAAGGGGTCAAAGTCGCCGTTTTTATTATTTTTTTTGACGCTCATGATCGAGAGAGTGCACCAAAATTTGGGAATAAGTAGGTCATGATGTAACTAAGTAAAATCTCTAGGGGTGGCACGCTGCGTGGCCGACAAAGGGGTGAAGCAGGGGTGAATACAAAAAATATAAGGGGTTTTTTGCGACGTTCGTGATTGAGAGAGTGCACCAAAATTTGGAAATAAGTAGACCATGACATAACTAAGTAAAATCCTCAGAGCCGGAAACCAGAGTTGGGCATGACGGTAGTTAGAAGGGGTCAAAATCGCCGTTTTTATTATTTTTTTTTGTGACGCTCATGATGGAGATAATGCACCAAAATTTGGGAATGAGTAGGTCATGAGGTAACTAAGTACAATCTCCAGGAATGGAACGCTGCGTGGCCGATAAAGGAATGGGGGTAGGTGTGAATATAAAAAATATAAGGGGTTTTTTGCGACGTGCTAGATTGAGATAGTGCACCAAAATTTGAGAATAAATAGACAATGATTTAACTAAGTAAAATCCCCAGAGCCGGAAAGCAGAGTTGGGGATGAGGGTAGTTTTAAGGGGTCAAAGTCGCAGTGTGTATTATTTTTTTGTGACCCGGCACAACATTTGTCCCCCCGCAGCATTCCACCCCTTGAGATTTTACTTAGTAATGTCATGATCTACTTATACCCAAATTTTGGTGCACTATCTCAATCACGAACGTCGCAAAAAACACCTTATATTTTTTAAATTCACCCCTACCCCCACCCCTTTGTCGGCCACGCAGCGTTGAGCCCCTAGAGATTTTACTTAGGTACGTCATGACCTACTTATTCCCAAATTTTGGTGCACTATCTCGATCATGAGCGTCATAAAAAAAATAATAAAATCCGCGATTTTGACCCCTTATAACTACCCTCGGCCCCAACTCTGGTTTCCGGCCGTTGGGGAAAGTCATGTACACAACTAATTCAACATATCCCCGTATAGTTTTTCCATATTACTTATCACGCACAAAATCCGCTCCCAGCTCTTAGACTATATTATTTGTACTGCATTCTTGTTTTAGTCCAGGGTGCATCTGTTTTGAGATGGACGTTGAGGGGTGACTAAAATTTTTTTTGCAGAAATTGCTTGAAAATAACTCAAATAATAATATTTAAGTTATCCTCCCACTCAAAATGGTCCGGAACATTGTTTAAAAATCAAAATGACAATATTATGAAGGAAAAATTATATTATTGTTTTTGAAATATTGTTTAAACAATTGCATATGTTTAAAAATAATAAACTTTTATTCTCGAAGTTAAAATATATGAACAAAGAAAGTTTTTGCTAAAAAAGTGTTATTTCAAAGGATAGAGTATGTGTTTTTATTTTGCAATAAACAAATTTATTTATTTATATCGAAATGTAATAAAAATTAAAATGAATCAATCATTATCGAAGGTCATTGGAATGCCCAATCAGACCAAACTATCCTCTGTCCTGCGCGTAGCACCAATAATTAATGTTTATTTAAAAAAATTCCTGACGCCGTGGTAGTTAACCTTCCGACGACCAACCTTTTTTTGTTACACGGATGACCAAGGGAAGGAAAAAATGACCCCAGGTCAAAAATGTCAAAAATGACAATTAACAAAAAAATGAAGTTTTTTTTATTTTTTTTATGGCATGTACTTTATGTCATTCAGCCAGTCACAACATGAGTTTTAGTGTCATGTGTAGTGTGTATGTTGAATAAGTGTCTTGTTACTTTGCAAAGTCGACGTCATTAGCATAAAAGTACTTGGAATTACACATAATAGACGCTATTTTACTAAACATCAACTTATATTTTTATATATATATATATATATATATATATATATATATATATATATATATATGTTACACTTGAAGTTTCCGCGGGAGCTATATGTGCTTTCTGTTGTTTTCCGGGTTTGACTCCGCGTTGAATAAATTTGGTTTTGATAAAAACCATTATTTTGACGACGTTTCGGCAAGATCTCACTTGCCATTGTCAAGTCAGGTAGTTCCGCTTCTCGCTGCTGCTTGAAGTAAAACTGTTTTGAAGTTTTACTTCAAGCAGCAGCGAGAAGCGGAACTACTTGACTTGACAATGGCAAGTGAGATCTTGCCGAAACGTCGTCAAAATAATGGTTTTTATCAAAACCAAATTTATTCAACGCGGAGTCAAACCCGGAAAACAACAGAAAGCACATATAGCTCCCGCGGAAACTTCAAGTGTAACATATATATATATATATATCTATATATATATATATATATATATATATATATATATATATATATATATATATATATATATAACAAAGGAGCACTCGTAAGTGTAGGGTTTTATCGGTCAAGTGGGTGAAAAAAAGAGACAAAGAATTCAGCTACTTCATCTATTTATTGAAGACGTTTCGTCTACTGCTCAGTAGACATCATCAGTTCATCTACAAAAAGAGTGTTATAAGAAACAACATCCAAAAGAGAGGTAAAAAAGCACTAGCGTTACCTTAAAAAGACATGTAGCAAAAGATAAGATGTACATAGTAAAAAAAAAACCTTATCCATGAACCAATGTAATGTATAAGTATGTAACATTTAAGTGTATAGTTAATATTTAAAAACTTTAGTACAGCCAAAGACAAGACCATGTGGTAACAGTCACATATAAAAAACAAGTGGAAAAAAGCTGGCTTGCTTTTTTTTCTTCCAAAGTCAAGAATGAACCAAGAAAAAACCAGATTCACACTTCCAAAAATTTAGTAGTGTTTAAGCATACTTCATTTTAACCTTAGGCAACATCATTAAATGAATATAGTGCTAATATGCAACTTCGAAAATTTAAAGTTGAATAGTTACCAGCAGGTCATCCTAGCCCAACGGACACACAAAAGAAAATGGAGTTTGAATTATCAGGTGTAAACTGACATCTCGCCAAGAGGCAGGCAACCTTTAAAAAATTTTATAACAAAGAGTGACTGACAACTGCAGCGCAGCGCGGTAAAATTTAAATTGATGTATTTAAAACAGTTATAAAAGTGTTTAAAAAGTGAAAGTAATATCAAGAAGTAATCAAGGGATGTACCTTATACCTCGTAGACAAGAATCACAGTTTATTTTAAACAAGTGAGGGCACTTCACACAATTATATGGAAAAGTGCCTACGTTAGTACTGGTCATCCAGTTACTAACGAATATATAAGATAGTACAATAGTATAACTCCCATATATCGCAGCTCAAAATGCAAGAAAAAATATGCAATAATTTAAGAAAATTTATAAATCAGTTTAGCAAATTGTAATTTATAATTAATATCAATAATGCAAAATTTTATCCTATGGAAAATTTTAAATTGTTCAATCTATTAAGTAACTGTTATTATCAAAAAAAAAAAGTGGGAAAAGCTTGAAAAAACCACCAAAAACTTTTTTACAATAAAATAATTTAAGTGTAATAACATCTACTGATTCCGCAAGATCAATATTAAAAGAAGTGGGAAAAGCCTGAAAACCACAAAAACTTTTTTACAATATAATAATTTGAGTGTAATAATACCAACTAATTCTGCAAAATCAATGCATGGTATATTTGACTCAAGTTACTGATGTCAGTTCTCTTGTTAAGTACATTAGAGGTTTTTAATATGAAACACATCTCTAAGAACTGTCTTTTCGACAGGTTGCGTTCATTGCAAAGGATCTTGGCTTCATCAAAGTCCACCTTATGTTTTGTATCTATTGCATGTTGGGCTAAGGCACAAGTTGGTTTTTTCAAATTGATATCACTACGGTGTGAAATTAAACGTGATTTTAAAGCTCGCTTTGTTTGCCCTACATAACATGCGTCACATTCAGCACAAGGTATGTGGTAGACCACATTAACCTGTTCCAAAGGGGACAAGGGTGTTTTAGTCTTAGAGAACAAATTTCTGACTGATCTTGCGTTCTTAATTGCAATCTTAACAGGAATATTATTATTTTTATATAGTTTAATAAGTTTATCAGTAACCTGAGGAAAATAAGGAAGTGAAGAAAACTGGGAAACAGGAGTCCCAAGATTAGTAGTAGGCAGAATTGTGATGTTAACAGTATTATTCGATATTGATCTAAGTTGGTCACCATTGGGTACTCTGAACGACATACCCAATGGTGACCAACTTAGATCAATATCGAATAATACTGTTAACATCACAATTCTGCCTACTACTAATCTTGGGACTCCTGTTTCCCAGTTTTCTTCACTTCCTTATTTTCCTCAGGTTACTGATAAACTTATTAAACTATATAAAAATAATAATATTCCTGTTAAGATTGCAATTAAGAACGCAAGATCAGTCAGAAATTTGTTCTCTAAGACTAAAACACCCTTGTCCCCTTTGGAACAGGTTAATGTGGTCTACCACATACCTTGTGCTGAATGTGACGCATGTTATGTAGGGCAAACAAAGCGAGCTTTAAAATCACGTTTAATTTCACACCGTAGTGATATCAATTTGAAAAAACCAACTTGTGCCTTAGCCCAACATGCAATAGATACAAAACATAAGGTGGACTTTGATGAAGCCAAGATCCTTTGCAATGAACGCAACCTGTCGAAAAGACAGTTCTTAGAGATGTGTTTCATATTAAAAACCTCTAATGTACTTAACAAGAGAACTGACATCAGTAACTTGAGTCAAATATACCATGCATTGATTTTGCAGAATTAGTTGGTATTATTACACTCAAATTATTATATTGTAAAAAAGTTTTTGTGGTTTTCAGGCTTTTCCCACTTCTTTTAATATTGATCTTGCGGAATCAGTAGATGTTATTACACTTAAATTATTTTATTGTAAAAAAGTTTTTGGTGGTTTTTTCAAGCTTTTCCCACTTTTTTTTTTTGATAATAACAGTTACTTAATAGATTGAACAATTTAAAATTTTCCATAGGATAAAATTTTGCATTATTGATATTAATTATAAATTACAATTTGCTAAACTGATTTATAAATTTTCTTAAATTATTGCATATTTTTTCTTGCATTTTGAGCTGCGATATATGGGAGTTATACTATTGTACTATCTTATATATTCGTTAGTAACTGGATGACCAGTACTAACGTAGGCACTTTTCCATATAATTGTGTGAAGTGCCCTCACTTGTTTAAAATAAACTGTGATTCTTGTCTACGAGGTATAAGGTACATCCCTTGATTACTTCTTGATATTACTTTCACTTTTTAAACACTTTTATAACTGTTTTAAATACATCAATTTAAATTTTACCGCGCTGCGCTGCAGTTGTCAGTCACTCTTTGTTATAAAATTTTTTAAAGGTTGCCTGCCTCTTGGCGAGATGTCAGTTTACACCTGATAATTCAAACTCCATTTTCTTTTGTGTGTCCGTTGGGCTAGGATGACCTGCTGGTAACTATTCAACTTTAAATTTTCGAAGTTGCATATTAGCACTATATTCATTTAATGATGTTGCCTAAGGTTAAAATGAAGTATGCTTAAACACTACTAAATTTTTGGAAGTGTGAATCTGGTTTTTTCTTGGTTCATTCTTGACTTTGGAAGAAAAAAAAGCAAGCCAGCTTTTTTCCACTTGTTTTTTATATGTGACTGTTACCACATGGTCTTGTCTTTGGCTGTACTAAAGTTTTTAAATATTAACTATACACTTAAATGTTACATACTTATACATTACATTGGTTCATGGATAAGGTTTTTTTTTTACTATGTACATCTTATCTTTTGCTACATGTCTTTTTAAGGTAACGCTAGTGCTTTTTTACCTCTCTTTTGGATGTTGTTTCTTATAACACTCTTTTTGTAGATGAACTGATGATGTCTACTGAGCAGTAGACGAAACGTCTTCAATAAATAGATGAAGTAGCTGAATTCTTTGTCTCTTTTTTTCACCCACTTGACCGATAAAACCCTACACTTACGAGTGCTCCTTTGTTATATTGGAATTGACGGTCGTACTCCTTTATGATATATATATATATATATATATATATATATATATATATATATATATATATATATATATATGTTGTTTTCCGGGTTTGACTCCGCGTTGAATAATTTTGGTTTTGATAAAAACCATTATTTTGACGACGTTTCGGCAAGATCTCACTTGCCATTGTCAAGTCAGGTAGTTCCGCTTCTCGCTGCTGCTTGAAGTAAACTGAATTTTTACTCACGATACCGTCGCTTATGTAGTTGATCCTGATGCTGCTTGCCCTGCGCGAACTCTGGCTCTTGTTATTGGTCCGGTGTAGGTTGCAGTCGTCCGCGGGATGTTACGCGTGGATGTTGCGGCCTGATTTATTTTGGTCTTTTTCTTCAATACCGTTTTCCAAGTTGTAGGAAGCCGTTGCGCATCATCTCTTTGGTTTAAGCCGTTGGGATTTCTTTCAATTTCTATCGATTCTCTGATTTCCCGTTTTCTTTTTATTTCGATGTTAGCTAACATCGTTGTTTGGTTCAGGTTTATTGTGTGTCCTGTATTTGCGACATGTTGAGCCAGGGATGACGTGGTTTCTCCCCTTTCGATAGCATTTCGGTGTTCTTCTCGTCTTACCTGGATTCTTCGGTTGGTCTGTCCAAGACGTCTGTCCTATCTATATATATATATATATATATATATATATATATATATATATATATATATATATATATATATATATATATATATATATATTATTGTGATATTCAAAGATCGGTGTGCTCAAAGCACTTGATTAGATAATTAACTAATTAATTAAATTTAATTTTAATGATGCACTTATGATTTAATCACACTATTTAATGCTCTAATCTCAGGGTTTTATATTCTCGTGCTTCAATATCTCCTTTGCTTTACATATGATAAATAAGGTCAAAGATTAACGGAATAAAACACATATATGGTACAAAAGCATCTATTGAAATAAATTCACCCTCAAAATATCCTCTAAAAATAATATCTCCTATTCTGATTATTGAAATAACCCTACCACTATCTAAAGTACTTATTGAAATTTGCGTTATGAATAATTCTACAAAAAAAATAAAACTGTCTCTCGGATGATGAGTTGTCCAAATTCTTGTCTCTGGTCGCCAACAATTTACTCTTAGCAGCCCCCTATGTAGTCAGCAATCTCGCAACAAATTATTGCAAGCCTATTGTCATTAATGACCCCCTACAGATGCACGTATCTTTCAAAAAACAATGCTAGCCTTTTCTCCTCTCGATAAACTGAATCTATTTCTCGTTCCGGCATGCAACGGTGACTCTTGGAATATAAGTAGAACAATATAACTTACAATGCTTTACGTGATGAGCTTCCGTCAGGACACTTATTTCAACAAACTCACAACTATTCACTTATCTGCCTTACTACTTCAGGAGACTCTTAGAGATCACCACTAGTCGACTTAACGATCATTTAACAACTGACTCTTCTTCCACCCTCTAACATTTCGCTAAACTCCCATTCTTCATACCTAGCCCCTCCTTTTTCCTTCTTCACCAATCCGAGTTCCTCAATTTTATCCCCATCTACCTTTCAGATAACAAACACCAATTTTCCCTACCATTAGAAATTTCCTAAAACTAATTACATGCCAATCGGTTTTTTTTTTCCTTTCTTAATATCTAAACAAAGATTACATTCATTTAAATTTCTAAATACAATTGTTCCCTCGCCGCAAAAGTCCATTTGGGAAACCCGGTCTCATTGTCCAAACACATAACCACTTTCTTATCATACTAACTGTACAAAGAAAATACTTAATCCCTATTTAAATTTTGTTTACCTACGGCCATCCAAAGATAATTGACTTTCATTTCTTCGAAATGAATTTTGGTATATTTTTATTATATGTTTTAACTTTTCTAAAATATTAAGATCGAAACCATATTAATTCAAATTTTACATATCTTAACAACTCCCCGCCATTTGATTTGCCGAAAAAATTCTGTTATTTATTTAAATGACACAAGTTTTTTTTAGGATCAAATTATTCCATTATGTTACCAAACTCTACTCATGATACTTATAAATGTCGTGAATGTTAAAAATACCCCGTATCTTGCCTGTCTCTATATGCGCTAATTCATAACTATTTACCCCATTTTCCGTATTGACCCTATATGGACCTTCAAATACCGGCATCAATTTAGCACAAATACCATTTTGTAAATTGGACACCCTCAGTGCCCTCACTAAAACTTTATCCCCTTTCTGGAATGTAACCGGCCTTCTTCTTCGGGTCCTCTCTTGCCTTTGGAGATATTTCTCTCCACTTCGTCTCAATCTTCGTTGAACCACCTCGATCACTTCTTCGTATTGTCTGGGGGCGGTGTCTTCCCACGGTCTCGTAGGCATTGTTCCTTTCATTACATATAAAGGCGTCTCCTTGGTAACCGTATTTGGTGCACAGTTCAAATACGTCTCTATTTCAAACACTTTTCTGTCCCAATGTCGATGATGTTCTTCCGCAGCAATTCTTAGAAATTTTGTGACTTCTTGTATAAAACGCTCTGATGGGTTGCTCTGTGGATGTCGGATGCTTACAAATTTTGTATTTATGCCTCTCTCTCTTAATTCCCCTTTAAAACGGTCATTCCTAAAGTATGTCGCATTGTCCAACAAAATATTGTCTGGTCTTCCCACTGTTTCGATAAAATCGTCTATCTTCCGAAGTATTTCAGCTCCTTTCGTGGTTCTACATGGGTACAGTTTTAAATACTTTGAGAAAACATCCACCATAACTAATATGTGTTTATTCCTCTGTGTTGTTGTTATTAAATCGCTCAACATATCAATGGCGACAATATCCAGTTTATTCCGAGCTATGACGTTTTTTGTGATGTTTTCGTTTTTGAAATTCTTACTTTTACACTTTTGGCATGTCTCGCAATTTCGAGTCATCTCTTTGGCTATTGTATAGTCCTGTCGACAAATCTGCCGTGTTAACTCAAAAGGGCGTATCTGCTTTAAACTAGTTTGCGAGAAAAATCAGTTTTAGTGGTTTTGATTAGGCAATCGTGATTTTTTAAAAAGTTGTGACTTGTACCATGTAGAAGTTAACAAATAGGTCTATACTATCATGTGACAAATTTTGGTAGAGTATTAACTTGGGAAAACAACACTTTTGACAGATTTTGACAGATACGCCTTTTTCACTTAACATGAGGTATATAATTAAGAACGTAACTACATGATTTTTTGAAAATATTTATTGCATTAAACAAATGAACGTTACAATATTAATGTATTAATTTCGTAAGTTATTCTTAATAATTAGGAAAAGTTAAAAAAGTAAACAACAATAATACAGACTAACTAAAATATCATACTCAGTCAAACAAATATTAATGATTAATACTTAATTTTCTACTCCGAACTAGTTATTATATTATATTAATCATCAATTGTGTCCACATTTTCGCTGACAAAAATATTTTTCCAAAATGCAATGCGATTTGGGGGCATTATTTGACCAATTTTAGTGATTATATTCTGTTTTCTTTCCATGGTAATACCTCGTGGTTGAGAGATAGAGAGTGGTTTTGCAATGCCATTTTTTTGGATATTAGCCTTTAAAAAATTGGCACTTATGATTTCTCCTTCAAAACTAGTTTTATAACCAAATGTATGGAAACCTCTGATGAACTGAACTTCCACCATTTGTTGAAGGTACGGACGAGGGACCAACCTTGTTATTTTATATTGAGATGATTCGTCTTTCCAGTTGTAAAAATCATTAAAAGCCATGTCGATAACTTCGACATTACGTGTTGACGTTTTAACCGCATCTACAAAATCAACGAAGTCATAAACTTTACCTTTTCGATTTAATGATTGCTCGACTCTATGGTGAAATGAGTCAGCTGCCATAAATGTATGACCTGACTCAAAATATCTTAGGGTTATTTTCCTAATGTTCAATTCTAATGAGCTTACAGCATACACAAAAAATGTGTACAAGCACCAATTTTTGTTCTGACCGGAACAATTATCCAGCCAAATAACAACTTCTTCGGAATCCCTAATTTTGTTTAAAAATGCATAAAATGTGCTAACAATATCAGCCTTTTTTCTTCCAGAAATAGCTTCATGCCATAGAACAGCAACTGTAGAAGTTTTAGAAGTACCAACTGGAACAAAGCTCTCATTAAAGGCTATCAGTCTAGGAGTAAATATAATTTCTTTGAAAGTATCGCATCTTGGGAGCATAATCACCTACAAAAAATTGTGTAAGGTCAAATATAACAGATATTATTCAAAATAAAATTCATACCTTCTGCAGATCAGCTGTATAAACTCTAGAATCGCCCGACGATCTGGAATCAGCGTAGTACATCTCTCGGGCCTTTATAAATTTTTCTCGATGATTTTTATATGTTTCGCATTCAGGACAAACTAGACCGTCATCTAACACGTGTGAGCTTTCTTTTTTATGAATCTCGTATTTTTCACAAGTAAAACACTCTTCGTTTCCAAGCTTTGCAAATGAAATATTAAGCTCACTAACGATTTGACGATATAAATAATACGAACATTGAATATTGTACTTTGCTTTAAATGATTCATACATTAGTTTTATAGTTATGTCGCTAGGCAAGTATAAACGGTTCGGAGCATGTGCTCGTCTATAATGCGATGTCGTAGGATTAAAGGACTGTATATGACTAATGATTAAATCTCTGTCAAATTTTTTTAAGCTGCCTCCTCGTTTATCTTTGTTAGGTTTAAGCGATAATTGGGAACTCTTTAAAGCTGTTCTAACTGGCTTATCATTTTTTTCATGATGTCCTAAAGTTGTCAGATAAAATACTTTACAAATATTTTGAGGTATTCCTTCTTCATCTTTTAACTGGTAGATAAATGTAAAAGAGCGCCGAGAACTATCTGAATTTCTAGTTGCGCATCTTTTTTTGGGAATCTTTAAAATGGAACTTGAATAAAAAGCTTTCTGTTCCTCGGAGGAAAGATTCCAAAACTGCCTATTTATATCTTGCCGTCGAAGAGTTGAAACTTTATTACTGCAATTTTTCTTGCAAGTAGCCAAACAGCTTCCAGATATTTTGTGTTTATTGACTAACTTTTGCATTTTTATTGAACGTCGTTCACTTAAACTTGCTTCTATTTTTTTCCGTTTTCTTAACTGTCCCTTTTTAGTGTATTTTTTGCTCTCTGATTTGTCTATTGCGCTTTGTATAATACTGTGAATTAAATTATTAAAATAGTTATAATTATTGGTAGTACGATGTTCTTCCGTATCTGTCAATAAGTTGTTTAAATTTAATTCCGAAATAGCTGATGAGCTCGTTGTTGAAGCAGGTTGTAATAGGATATTGCTAATAATATGTATATTTTGGTCGCTAACGTTATTATCTGTGTCCCAAAATTCTTCACTTGAGGAAGATGTTGAAGGAAGGTAGTCTCTATCTCTGTCATCAGACACGTCAGATTCAACATCTGACTGAGCTATATTCGACAGCTCGTTATTTGTTTCTGCGGAATTTAAAGCCAGGTCCATCAACATTTTACCTCGTCCTCTAAATTCTGCTGAAACAAATTTTTTCATCAAGTAATTTGACAAAGCAATAATTATTTTTATAGTTTTTAATAGAACATACATAATATAAATACCTATTTGGTGTGAAAACCAAAGTGACATAACCTTATTTTCGAGATAATCAATTTACAATAACTTCAGAACCAAAAATATATACTTTGACACATAGGTACAAGGTAACAATTTGTATTTGTTTAACTTTTTATATAAATTAGTAGAAAATATACTTACTAGTTGTTTCTGCAAAATTATTATCCATATTTATTATGAACAACAAACTAAACACATTCTATGAAAACACGAAAAAGTAAGGTTAGAAATAAAGTAAATTGACAGTTTACTACTTTTCGTACCAACATAATAATATCTTGAAATGTTAAGTGAATAGGCCGTATCTGCCGAAAACTTTTTGGTTACGGCTTTTTGTGTTAACATTTACAGTTGCGGCTTTTAAAGCTAACATTTTAGTAGAAAATTCAGATACGGCTATTAATTTAAGCAGTATATATCCGGTTTTATTGCAGATATGGCTACGAAACTCAGGTAGATTTGTAGAAAAGATTACTAACTAACGCGTGGGACATCAAACTCGTTTTTAATAAAAATTGCAGTTACGCCCTTTTGAGTTAACACGGCAGAAATGTAGTTCTCCCTGAACATAAGCCACACCTTCCTGCTTCCAATGTGTCCGTTGTCACAGTGTAATTTTGCTAAAACTTCTTTTGCCATCTTCTCCGTGATTACATATAGTTCTTTACCATCGACCCTCTTAAAATATAAGTTATCTTCTTGTTCGGCCCTTTGCTTTTCTCTTTCATCCAGTTGTTCCTGATTTTCCCTGATCTGAGCCAAAGAAAATAAGCCTGCTTCTTCTCTCATTATGTTCATGCCAACGTGGAGAGTTTTGTGGTCCTCTTTGCGGAATTGTTCATCTCTCGTCAACGCATCAGCCAAGATATTGTCAGTTCCTTTGATATATTTAAATTCAAAATCATACTCTTGAAGTAAAAGAATGCCCCTATGAATTCTATTATTTACCAGCCTATTTTTCATTATATGTACCAAAGCTGCATGGTCTGTTTCAACGGTGAATTTTGCCCCTAGTAGGTAAAACCGTAATATATTTACACAAAATAACACACTGGCGAACTCTAATTCAGTAACGCTGTACTTTCTCTCATATGTTTTGGTTACACGGGAGACAAAACAGATTGGCACCTCTACATCGTCTTGGATCTGTGATAACACCCCTGCGAATTTTGTTATGGAAGCATCGGTCCGGAGAATGAAAGGTTGATCATATCTTGGGTGGTGTACTCTTACAGCTGTGGAGAAAGCTCCTTTTAAATTTTTGAAAGCCATTTCTTGTTCCGTTCCCCATTTCCACCTAACATTTTTCTTAAGTAATGCTATCAACGGTATTTCTTTTGTGCTGATGTCTGGTATTAGTTTTTTGAAATAGTTTACCATTCCCAAAAATCCCCGCAATGTTTTTAAATTGGTTGGCCTAGCGTAGTTATTTATAATTTCGATTCTATCTTCTGCAAGACTAATCCCTTTTGTGTCTAATTTGAATCCTAAATACAGTATTTCCTTTTGGAAAAACTGACACTTTTGAATATTTAATTTCAATCCCGCTTGATCCAGTTCTTCTAGCACAGTGTGAATATGTCGTAGATGGCTTGTTATATCTGGTGAGAAAATTAATAAATCATCTATGTAATGTACAACAAATTCTTCATGCCTATTTAAGATTGTGTTCAATGCGCGAACCAAAGCAGCGCATGCACTCTGTAGGCCAAATGGTACCACCCTAAATCGGTATACCACTCCGTCGATCGAAAAAGCGGTATAATTTCGACATTTCTCTGCCAAAGGTATTAACCAAAAACTATGTTTCAAATCGATTTTGGAAAAAATGTGTGACCCTGTGATTCGTCCAAATATGGCTTCGATGTTCAAAGGCGCTTCGTATTGCGCGATTGTGTGTGAATTAATGTTTCTTGCATCTAAACATAATCGCAAATCACCACTCGATTTTTTAACGCATACTATCGGGTTGATATATGGAGAGTCACATCTTTCTATCACCTTGTCTTCGATCATTTTTTCAATTTCCTGTCCGACGCTTTGCCTGTATTTATACGGGATTGGATATGTCTTTGATTTAAAATTTTCTAAGTTTTTAACTTTAAAAGAATGTTCATAATTTTTAGCCACTCGGCTTTCTTCATTAATCAAATCTCCATAATTTTCTAGAATCTTCTCTACTTCCTTTTCCATGTTTTCTCCACATTTTAATTTTCTTTCATCCTCATTTTGTTCGCATGTGTTCACTGTCCATAATATTTCTTCATAAAATTCTGGATTCTCGTCCATTATTGCCATTTCTTCTCTGTCCTCATCCTTTATTTCTTCTTCTGTTTTTTTTATCTTCAATTTCCATTTGGTATCGCGAGCACCATGTTTCTACTGCTTTCATTTCTCTTATGAGAACTTCCTTTTCTTCCTGCTTCCTTTCTGTTTTATCGTCGATTGCCGACAATTCTTCCGTATCTTCGATTTCCTGTCTTTCTCTTGTATCCACCGTGTTTTACTTCTTTCTTTTTGAACTCTTCTTCTTTTTCTTCCTTCTTTTTTTTTTCTGGTTGATTTTTTTCTTGTACTTTCGGTTTTTCCTCTACAGTCATATTGATTTCTTTATGTTTTTCCTGTTCATTTATCTTTTCAACAATTATTTTGCTCTCTATTTCCGTTTCTTCTTCTGTGTTGTCTGGTTCTGCTTTGATTTCCAGTTGATTCTCCGAAAAATTTATGGTGATATGTTTTTCACTCAATTCATCAATTCCCGCTATCATATCATGGTTTAAATCTTCGATCACCACACATTGCATAATATAGTATTTGTCTCCCACTCTGATCCGCACTCCCAAACCTTCATTTACTGTCGTCAATTTTTTTTTGTTTGCACCCACTAAAACAACCCTAGGAATTTTATACACAAATCTGTCCAAATTTAATTCTTTTACTAGTTTCTTATTGATTAACGATATCTCCGATCCAGAATCAATCAAAATTTTAATCGCTTTATGTTTTATAAATGCATCTAAGAATATTAAATTTGAATTAGAACTTTGTCTTTCATTTCCCGCCAACTGTATAAACTCTCTCGGATGACAAAATATACCGGAGAGTTGTTTATGTTTGTTCAGTGGATGCTTTATTGAAAATCCTGTCTGGATTCATTGCATACATCTTCTTCCTCGTTTTCTATTGTTACATGATTCATCTCCCTTCTATTTTGTCGTTGGAAATTCTGATTGTTTCTACCGTCCCTTTGTTCGTTCGTATTCCTAGTCGGAGGATTTTGTGCATCTCTGTTTCTGTTGTGATTTTCATATGTTCTATTTTTTGCGTGATTCCTGTTATCATAATTTTGTTGTCTATTGTAATTTTGGTATTCTCTCGGCCTATCTTCGTTTGTTGATTGGGCATGTCGGTTTCTCTGGTCATAATTTGATTGATACCTTCTTGCCGGTCCATTATATTGTTCATGTTGTCTTCTGTTTCGCATTTCTCTTCTTTTTGCTTCCCTTACTTGAAGGAATTGGCACAAACTATCAATATCTTGATAGTTTCTCAAAATCACGTGGTCCTCCAGCGTTTCTTCGAAATGTCTGCTTATCATTTCTACCAGTTGTTCGGTAGAGTATTTGTAGTCTAGATATTTGGAATTGTTATATATCTGCAAAGCATATCTTTCTTCCGATATTCCCATTTTCTCGTGATATCTTCCATTCTGTAGCTCTTGGTTGATTTCCCTCTGTTTAACTTTCCCCCAGAAATAGTTGAGAAATTTATTTTCGAAATCTGTCCAATTTTCAAACTCATCTTCTTTACTTTCATACCATAACGCTGCTCCTTCTTTCAGATGGTTTCTAATTGTTTCTTTGCAGTCGTCAAAATATCTATTATGTTGCAATTTGGTTTTCAAATTTTTAACAAATGGTACTGGGTGTGTTTTTCTAATATCCCCTCCAAATTGTATTTTCGCGTCGCTTGTACCAAGGATAATCATTTCCCTTCTTTCTCCACAATTCTGTTGATTCTTGAGTTCCGCAATTTGTTTTTCGTTTTGCTTAAATTTTTCTTCTATTTCTCGCCCGTCTTCTTGTATTGCATTTTCAAATTTGCTTTCTAACTGTTCTAATTCCATCTTCTGCACAGTCTTAATATTCTTCATTTTAGTTTCTATTTCTTCTCGTTGCATCTTCAGTTTCCTTTCTGTTTCTTCTCTAACTTTTTCTAAACAGGCTTTCACTTCATTTTCATATTTTTCCAAACGCTTTTCCAATTTGCCATCATTCTCTTCCAATTTCTGTTCTATTCTCTGTGATATTTCTCTTTGTGTTTCTTCCATTTTTTGTTGTGTTATTTCCATGGCTCGTTTTGCTTCCTGTTGATTTTTCTCTATTTTTTGTTGTGTTTCTTCCATGGCTCGTTTTGATTCCTGTTGATTTTCTTGCATTGTCCTTTTTGTTTCCTGTTGATTTCTATCCATTTGTTGTGATTGGAGTTGCATCAGTTGCAATAGTTTCTCTATTCCTGTTAATTCCTGTTCTTTTCTCTCCATAATCGTTGTATCTCCTTCATTATCCAATCCTTCTTCAACAATTTTTTCCTCTTCTCTGTTTTCTTGCATTTTGCTTTGCCTCCTTGTGGTCGACATGTTGTTTCTTTTCGTTACTGTTTTCTTTGTCCCCGCCAAATGTGAAATTTTACAACACTCTATAAGTTGCAGAACACGACAAATATTTCTCCACAAATATCAAATATGCAATCAGTAAATTTCAAAATAAATATCAAATGTACGATTGGTAAAAAAAAATCAAATAATTCAATGGCAGTAAATATCAAATACCTACGATCAATCCATAAATCAAAATTATTTTTACACCTGGAAAAATTGTCAAATTATCTCTGGATCACCTGTAGTTATTCCTTATCTCTTTCCCTACCATCAAATGCAAAGCTGCGATATTTTTAAGCCACCACGTTCTGGGCTCCAGTTATTGTGATATTCAAAGATCGGTGTGCTCAAAGCACTTGATTAGATAATTAACTAATTAATTAAATTTAATTTTAATGATGCACTTATGATTTAATAACACTATTTAATGCTCTAATCTCAGGGTTTTATATTCTCGTGCTTCAATATCTCCTTTGCTTTACATATGATAAATAAGGTCAAAGATTAACGGAATAAAACACATATATGGTACAAAAGCATCTATTGAAATAAATTCACCCTCAAAATATCCTCTAAAAATAATATCTCCTATTCTGATTATTGAAATAACCCTACCACTATCTAAAGTACTTATTGAAATTTGCGTTATGAATAATTCTACAAAAAAAATAAAACTGTCTCTCGGATGATGAGTTGTCCAAATTCTTGTCTCTGGTCGCCAACAATTTACTCTTAGCAGCCCCCTATGTAGTCAGCAATCTCGCAACAAATTATTGCAAGCCTATTGTCATTAATGACCCCCTACAGATGCACCTATCTTTCAAAAAACAATGCTAGCCTTTTCTCCTCTCGATAAACTGAATCTATTTCTCGTTCCGGCATGCAACGGTGACTCTTGGAATATAAGTAGAACAATATAACTTACAATGCTTTACGTGATGAGCTTCCGTCAGGACACTTATTTCAACAAACTCACAACTATTCACTTATCTGCCTTACTACTTCAGGAGACTCTTAGAGATCACCACTAGTCGACTTAACGATCATTTAACAACTGACTCTTCTTCCACCCTCTAACATTTCGCTAAACTCCCATTCTTCATACCTAGCCCCTCCTTTTTCCTTCTTCACCAATCCGAGTTCCTCAATTTTATCCCCATCTACCTTTCAGATAACAAACACCAATTTTCCCTACCATTAGAAATTTCCTAAAACTAATTACATGCCAATCGGTTTTTTTTCCTTTCTTAATATCTAAACAAAGATTACATTCATTTAAATTTCTAAATACAATTGTTCCCTCGCCGCAAAAGTCCATTTGGGAAACCCGGTCTCATTGTCCAAACACATAACCACTTTCTGATCATACTAACTGTACAAAGAAAATACTTAATCCCTATTTAAATTTTGTTTACCTACGGCCATCCAAAGATAATTGACTTTCATTTCTTCGAAATGAATTTTGGTATATTTTTATTATATGTTTTAACTTTTCTAAAATATTAAGATCGAAACCATATTAATTCAAATTTTACATATCTTAACAATATATATATATATATATATATATATATATATATATATATATATATATATATATATATATATTGTTATATTTCTATTTGATATGAAAATTAAATTTTGATAATTATAGACAAAATTCAATTTAATATAAAATATTTTCAATTTTCTCAACCACGGGCATATAAATTTAGAACAACCTGTATACAACAAATTGTTATATTTAATTTTAAGGAGTGATTAAACGAAACTCGGGAAAATGCGCTTAGAATAAACAAAGTGAATGGCGCGTACCATTATCGTTGTTCGCGGAAGGTTCGATCATTAGCCTATGCTAAATAAGACTCAGTTGGAATCGATAATAGGTCATTATCGTTGTTCGCGGAAGGTTCGATCATTAGCCGATGCTAAATAAGACTCCGTTGAAATAGAGAATATGTCATTAAATTTTGTAAATAGTAGAAAGTAATTTTAGAATGGGAATTAACTATTTCTTTTTTGAAATCCATTAAGCATATTTAGAAAGATTAAAAATTGGTTTCGAGGAAGACTGCGAATGAGAGTTGGTGGTGGAAGGTTGATTTGTGAATCTGGAAGGGATATTTAGAAAGTAGGGGAATGAATGAAAAAGATAGATCAGAATGTTTTGAGCTGTCGAGAAGTGAAGTGCAGTAGTGGACGGGAGTGTACGGAGAGTGAGAAAGCCGGTGTAGTTCCGTGAGTGTGGATTATCTATCGTGGAACGAGAGGTAGGCCAGGTTGAGAGTAAAAGAACCTCCTTGAGCCAAGAGTGTCCCGGTAGCTGATTGCAGTTTCGAAAAAGGTAGAATACAGCATCACGACAGAAGCAGGTACGAGAGCTATAAGAGCTAGTTTTCAAAGGAGAACATTACTGAAAGCCAGGACGAGGTTTTGATCGCAGCCAAGGATAGCAGGAAACGGATTTTGTGTGAAGACATTCTCAGTTCACCAGAAAAAGGTCAGTCTCATTTGTTTGGACATGAATGTATGGGTTTTTTCGTATTAAATACCACATTATAAATTGAAGAACATAATAAATAATATCAGAAAAGCTTCATCAAACTTAAATAGAATTGTTGCTAATAAATCCTAATAGTTAAATGTTAATAAAAACTTTCAATTGGAAACCAAAAGGAAATAAGATTCCCATTTGTAAATGTTATGTTTAAGAAAAATAAGATCTAGCAAATATTAAACAGTGATTGCCATTTAAATAAAATAAACAATATTTTGATTATAATTGTAACCCATATGTGTGTATTATTTTACTCTTTTCTTTCCTATCCCGATTAGGAACCATTGAGAAATACTTAGAAGCCACGAGAGTAAGTAATTAATTTTATAATTCGCCCTGAGATTGAAAACATATTGATATGTGATCTGGTAAATTAATTAGATTATGATTAATGCATTGATTAAATTAAATGACATATAAGAATATTATCTCATATCAATAATCAAGATCACATCAACTGTCGTCCAACGTGGAAAGCATGGAAAAGTATTTCTAGTGGCAAATTTGAAGGATAGAAAGAGTAAAGCCGGTATTTGAAAATTTATATGCCTGTGGTAAAAAGTGAGATACTTACATTTGATAACATAAAATTTTAGATCTCTTTAGGTACAAATTTTACATAACTGATTTAATATTTTATTTTACGATATTTACATTTGATATATTTATTGACAATTTATAATATTTGGGTGAGAAAAAGTCGTCTTGGTAACATACTAGTAAAATTTCATATTTGGCGGGGACAGTACTTCTTGAAAACAAATGTCTGTGACAAGAAGCCAAAGCAAAGACAACAAAAAACAAAAAGAACATTCAGACCAAGAAGATATTTTAGACACGACAATCATGGCATCAGAAAATCAGGAATTATCAGGAATAGATAAACTATTACAACTGATGCAACTCCAGTCACAAAAACTGGATGACAATCAAAGAGAAACACAACAAAAAATGGATGAAAATCAACGGGAAACGAAACAAGCCATGGAAGAAACATCAAAGAAAATGGATAAAGTGGATCAAAAAATGGATGAAACACAGCAAAAAATGGATGACAATCAACAGGAAACAAAACAAGCAATAGAAGAGAACAACAAGAAAATAGAGGAACGCATAGAAAAGTATGAAAAGGAAATAAAAGGATGTTTGACAACAATGAAAAACGAGATAGAACAGCAAGAAATGAAAATTAAAGATCACATGAAAGAACAAGAAAAGAAAATTCAAAACAAAATAGAGGAGTTAACGAATGGCCAGAAAAAGGAACTAGAAAATTTGGAAAATAAGTTGGAAAATGCTATTCAAGTAGACAGAGAAGAAGTGGAAAAAAGAATCACAGAAATAGAAAAACAAATCACCGAAAACAGGACGCAACAGAATGTCGGAGAAAGAAGAGAAATGGTTATACATAGCACAGATGACGTGAAGATAAGGTTTGGCGGGGATCTAAGAAGATTACACCCAGTGCCGTTCATAAATAGCCTAAAAAAGAAAATACAGCACATCGGAAATTTCGAAACAGCAAAAGAAACTATCAGAAACCATCTCAAATATGAAGCAAGCCTATGGTTCGATAGCAAAGAAGAAGAATTCGGCAATTGGCAACAATTTGAACAAAAATTTTTGAATTATTTCTGGGGAAAAGTCCAACAATTGGAAATTAACAAGGAATTGCAAAATGGGAAATACAATGATAGGATGGGTATATCAGAAAGGACATATGCATTACAAATTTACTATAACGCAAAACATTTACAATATAATTACTCATCGGAACAATTAGTCGAACTGATTGCAAGACATTTCGAAGAAACGCTGGAAGACCATATCACATTGCAAAACTACAAAGACATAGATAGTTTATGCCAATTCCTACAAATAAGAGAATCACGTTTAAGAGAAAGAAAATCAAGAAGGTCGCGAGAAGATTACAGGCCCCGAGAAACACAGGATTACAGAGATAGAAATCAAAATAGGAGGGACTATACAAGACGAGATTTTAATCCCAGAAGGGAAAACGAAAATAGAGACAACGGAAGAGGAAATTATGAACAAAGAAATAGGCAATGGAATGAGGACAGAAATCGAGAATACCAGAATAGAAACACCACACGCTCAAATCAAGAAAACAGAAATAATGGTAGACAAAATGAACAGGGATATCGAGAAAACCGAAACAGATCCGACAGACCAAGAGAAAATAGAAGAGAAGTAAATAATACCCAGACAGATGAATATGACGGAGAGAGACATTATGACGAAAATATAAACAACGATGAGCAACCGGCGTCTTTTCACGACGGCGCTCACTAAAAATCCAACAGGAATCTTTTGTCACCCCAAGGAGTTTATTAAATTGGCAGGAAACAACGAAAAGAAAAATGGAGTTAATTTAAAATTTGTGGATGGATTTATCAACGAGAAACCAATTAAAATTATGATAGACACTGGATCTGAAATAACATTGGTCAACAGAAAACTAATAGAAGAAATTAACTTAACAAATTTAATTTACAAAATACCTAGGGTAAATTTAGTGGGCGCAAACAAACGGACATTGGCAACTATAAATGAAGGCATACGAGTAATGGTACGACTGGGTAAGAATATGTATGCACTACAATGTGTAATAATGCCAAACATGTCACATGACATGATAGTAGGAGTTGACGAATTGGCAGAAAAACATGTAGTGATAGATTTTAAAAATAATACGATGAAACTAACAGAAGAAAAAGAAAAAGAACAGGACAAGGAACATGAGAAACAAAATACGGACGAATCAGGTAAAGAACAAACAGTGGAAATGAATTTGGCAGCGAAGCAAGGACAAAGAAAAAAAAAGGAGAAAAGGTCAGAAAAAGATAAAAGAAAATTAAACCTGTGGCTCCTCAAAAGAAGAGTTGAGCCCAGAAGAAGAAAATTTGAGAGTATCAGAAACAAAGGAAACCTGGGATTCCTCAAAAGAAGAGACGAGCTCAGGAGAAGAAGAAATAAAGCTAAAAAATGAAAGTGAAAAGAATATGATTGAAACAGTAGTATTTGAAGAGGAGGTATATGCAAACGAGGATGCAGAATGCACGGTAAACATGTGTGAAGAATCTGGGAAAAAAGACAGAAAATTGATATGTGGAGAAGGGAAAGAAAAAGAATTGCGGTTGATGTTAAGAAACTACGAAAATTTGATCAATGAGGAAAACAGAGTGGCTAAAAAGTACGAACATTCATTTGAGGTGAAAAACTTGGGAAATTTTCGATCAAAGACTTACCCGATTCCATACAAATATCGACAAGAGGTGAAAGAAGAAATAAATAAAATGTTGGAAGATCAAATCATCGAAAGATGTGATTCACCGTATGTTAACCTGATTGTGACAGTAAATAAAAGCAATGGAGAATTGAGATTATGTTTAGATGCCAGGAATATCAACCAGCACACTGTATCACAATATGAATCACCTCTAAACATCGAGGCCATTTTTGGAAGAATCACCGGGTCACACATATTTTCGAAAATTGACTTAAAACACAGTTTTTGGTTGAAACCGTTAGCTGAAAAGTGTAGAAACTACACCGCTTTTTCTATTGATGGTATTGTCTACCGGTTTAAGTTAGTGCCATTTGGATTGCAGAGTGCTTGTGCTGTACTCGTCCGAGCTCTACATACCATTTTGAATCGCCATGAAGATTTCATAGTTCATTATATCGATGATTTATTAATTTTTTCACAAGATACTCAGAGTCATCTGGAACACATAGAAATAATTCTGGAAGAATTGGACACAGCGGGATTGAAATTAAACATTGAAAAATGTCAATTTTTTCAAAAAGAAGTCATTTATTTGGGTTTTCAATTGGACACCAAAACAGTAAGATTAGCCGAAGACAGAGTCAAGCTCATAGATGAATACCCAAGACCAATGAATTTGAAAACATTGAGAGGTTTTCTTGGCACGATTAATTATTTTAAAAAGCTGATTCCCGATTTGAGCCAAAAGGAAATCCCTCTGATAAAATTGCTTAAAAAAGAATAAAATGGAATTGGAAAGAAGAACAGGAGGAAGCTTTCGAAACATTAAAACGAGAATTCGCAAAAGGAACGAAAATATACCACCCCATTTACAATTTAACTTTTATACTCCGAACTGATGCGTCCATACAAAAATTTGCAGGAGTTCTGTCTCAAATACAAAACGACCAAGAAGTGCCGATATGTTTTATATCTCGAGTGACTAAAACACATGAGAGAAAATATAGTGTTACAGAATTGGAGTTTGCCAGTGTACTATATTGCGTAAACAAATTGAGGTTTTACTTATTGGGAGCAAAATTCACAATCGAAACAGACCATGCAGCTTTAGTACATATCATGAAGAATAGATTAGTAAATAATAGAATACATAGAGGCATTCTATTATTACAGGAGTATGATTTTGAGTTCCGATATATAAAAGGAAAAGACAACATAATAGCCGACGCGCTAACACGGGATGAGGACACCGGAAAAAAGGAAACAATTAAAATAATAAAAATGTGTACCATTTTTATTCGGCTGCAATACGAAGGAAAAACAATCTTACTTTTTAATTAGAATAAGGAGTGCAGCCAGTCCCTTTAACTGCAGTTTTCTGCTCTTATTGGAGCGCCATCAGAAGGAACGTAGGCACTGTTCTCCTTAATCCAATCAAATTGCATCGAAAGGTTTTCCCAAATATTGCAGCCAAAGTGATGGTAATGGGTGGCTAGCGCCATCTGGCCGTAAAAATACGAAGCAAGTTTTCAATCCTAATAGCAAATAATTAATATTGAAAAATATCAAAAATCACTAAAAGATTTTTAAATTGAAAACTTACTGGTACATCCCCATGTATACGCCTCCAAGACTTCTACAATTTGCAAGTCATATGGATGCTGCAGTAAAGACGATAGGGAAGGAATTCTAAACCTTGCAATTCAAATCCCCCGTCTGCAGCCGGCTAGGGACTGAAAGATGCACCATAGTTACTCTACTGAGTAATACGAAAATAAAATAATAAAAATGTGTACCATTTTTATTCGGCTGCAATACGAAGGAAAAACAATCTTACTTTTTAATTAGAATAAGGAGTGCAGCCAGTCCCTTTAACTGCAGTTTTCTGCTCTTATTGGAGCGTCATCAGAAGGAACGTAGGCACTGTTCTCCTTAATCCAATCAAATTGCATCGAAAGGTTTTCCCAAATATTGCAGCCAAAGTGATGGTAATGGGTGGCTAGCGCCATCTGGCCGTAAAAATACGAAGCAAGTTTTCAATCCTAATAGCAAATAATTAATATTGAAAAATATCAAAAATCACTAAAAGATTTTTAAATTGAAAACTTACTGGTACATCCCCATGTATACGCCTCCAAGACTTCTACAAATTGCAAGTCATATGGATGCTGCAGTAAAGACGATAGGGAAGGAATTCTAAACCTTGCAATTCAAATCCCCCGTCTGCAGCCGGCTAGGAACTGAAAGATGCACCATAGTTACTCTACTGAGTAATACGAAAATAAAATAATAAAAATGTGTACCATTTTTATTCGGCTGCAATACGAAGGAAAAACAATCTTACTTTTTAATTAGAATAAGCAGTGCAGCCAGTCCCTTTAACTGCAGTTTTCTGCTCTTATTGGAGCGTCATCAGAAGGAACGTAGGCACTGTTCTCCTTAATCCAATCAAATTGCATCGAAAGGTTTTCCCAAATATTGCAGCCAAAGTGATGGTAATGGGTGGCTAGCGCCATCTGGCCGTAAAAATACGAAGCAAGTTTTCAATCCTAATAGCAAATAATTAATATTGAAAAATATCAAAAATCACTAAAAGATTTTTAAATTGAAAACTTACTGGTACATCCCCATGTATACGCCTCCAAGACTTCTACAATTTGCAAGTCATATGGATGCTGCAGTAAAGACGATAGGGAAGGAATTCTAAACTTTGCAATTCAAATCCCCCGTCTGCAGCCGGCTAGGAACTGAAAGATGCACCATAGTTACTCTACTTTATTATTTTATTTTCGTATTACTCAGTAGAGTAACTATGGTGCATCTTTCAGTTCCTAGCCGGCTGCAGACGGGGGATTTGAATTGCAAGGTTTAGAATTCCTTCCCTATCGTCTTTACTGCAGCATCCATATGACTTGCAAATTGTAGAAGTCTTGGAGGCGTATACATGGGGATGTACCAGTAAGTTTTCAATTTAAAAATCTTTTAGTGATTTTTGATATTTTTCAATATTAATTATTTGCTATTAGGATTGAAAACTTGCTTCGTATTTTTACGGCCAGATGGCGCTAGCCACCCATTACCATCACTTTGGCTGCAATATTTGGGAAAACCTTTCGATGCAATTTGATTGGATTAAGGAGAACAGTGCCTACGTTCCTTCTGATGACGCTCCAATAAGAGCAGAAAACTGCAGTTAAAGGGACTGGCTGCACTCCTTATTCTAATTAAAAAGTAAGATTGTTTTTCCTTCGTATTGCAGCCGAATAAAAATGGTTCACATTTTTATTATTTTATTTTCGTATTACTCAGTAGAGTAACTATGGTGCATCTTTCAGTTCCTAGCCGGCTGCAGACGGGGGATTTGAATTGCAAGGTTTAGAATTCCTTCCCTATCGTCTTTACTGCAGCATCCATATGACTTGCAAATTGTAGAAGTCTTGGAGGCGTATACATGGGGATGTACCAGTAAGTTTTCAATTTAAAAATCTTTTAGTGATTTTTGATATTTTTCAATATTAATTATTTGCTATTAGGATTGAAAACTTGCTTCGTATTTTTACGGCCAGATGGCGCTAGCCACCCATTACCATCACTTTGGCTGCAATATTTGGGAAAACCTTTCGATGCAATTTGATTGGATTAAGGAGAACATTGCCTACGTTCCTTCTGATGACGCTCCAATAAGAGCAGAAAACTGCAGTTAAAGGGACTGGCTGCACTCCTTATTCTAATTAAAAAGTAAGATTGTTTTTCCTTCGTATTGCAGCCGAATAAAAATGGTACACATTTTTATTATTTTATTTTCGTATTACTCAGTAGAGTAACTATGGTGCATCTTTCAGTTCCTAGCCGACTGCAGACGGGGGATTTGAATTGCAAGGTTTAGAATTCCTTCCCTATCGTCTTTACTGCAGCATCCATATGACTTGCAAATTGTAGAAGTCTTGGAGGCGTATACATGGGGATGTACCAGTAAGTTTTCAATTTAAAAATCTTTTAGTGATTTTTGATATTTTTCAATATTAATTATTTGCTATTAGGATTGAAAACTTGCTTCGTATTTTTACGGCTAGATGGCGCTAGCCACCCATTACCATCACTTTGGCTGCAATATTTGGGAAAACCTTTCGATGCAATTTGATTGGATTAAGGAGAACAATGCCTACGTTCCTTCTGATGACGCTCCAATAAGAGCAGAAAACTGCAGTTAAAGGGACTGGCTGCACTCCTTATTCTAATTAAAAAGTAAGATTGTTTTTCCTTCGTATTGCAGCCGAATAAAAATGGTACACATTTTTATTATTTTATTTTCGTATTACTCAGTAGAGTAACTATGGTGCATCTTTCAGTTCCTAGCCTGCTGCAGACGGGGGATTTGAATTGCAAGGTTTAGAATTCCTTCCCTATCGTCTTTACTGCAGCATCCATATGACTTGCAAATTGTAGAAGTCTTGGAGGCGTATACATGGGGATGTACCAGTAAGTTTTCAATTTAAAAATCTTTTAGTGATTTTTGATATTTTTCAATATTAATTATTTGCTATTAGGATTGAAAACTTGCTTCGTATATTATTAAAGGAAACAATTACTCTACAGGTGGGACTAAATAGATTAATACAAGAAGAAGGGATATATTCGTTAAATGAGATAAGGTCAAACCAGGAAGACCTAGAGGAAAGAGAGAAAAGAAGAGCGGAAGTAGAAAATAACATATATTTTAAGAGAATAGACGGAAAGGAACTATATTTAGTGACACAGACATTGGCCGAAAAGATAATAAAGAAATTACATGAGGACAATGGGCATATCGGTAGCAGAAAATTTTGGCTCGTTTTTAGGGAAAATTACATCAGCCGACAGGATTACCGCATTGCAAAGGAAATTACCCAGAAGTGCGATGTATGTCAAAAATATAAGAGTCGGAATTTCAAAAACGAAAATGTTGCCAAAAATATTGAAGCCCGAAACAAACTAGACATTGTAGCAATAGATATGTTAAGCGATCTAATTATGACCACTAAAAGGAACAAACATATTCTGGTAATGGTGGATGTGTTTTCAAAATACGTAAAATTATATAGTTGCCGCACCACAAAGGGGGAAGAAATATTAAGAAAAATCGACAATTTTATAGCCATAGTAGGAACACCAAAAAAGATTCTACTGGACAATGCAACGTATTTCCGAAATGATCGTTTCAAGGGACAACTTCGAGAACGAGGAATAGAGACAAATTTTGTCAGCATCAGGCATCCACAGAGTAATCCTTCGGAACGATTCATACAGGAAGTGACGAAATTTCTTCGCATTGCAACAGATGGTCAACATCGCCACTGGGACAGGAAAATGGCGGAAATAGAAAGGTATCTAAATACAATTCCGAGCACAGTAACAAAAGAGACCCCAGAATACATCATGAAGGGTGTACTGCCGATAAGGCCATGGGAAGACCAAGAGCCAAAAGAATATCAACAGGTGATTGAAACCGTACAGAGAAGATTACGGCGAAGCAACGAAAAATATATCCAAAGACAGGAACAAAATAGAAAAAGAAGACCAGTGACTTTCCAAAAGGGTGAAAAAGTACTCGTGAGGGCATTACGAGTATCAAATCTTCCTGGGGGCATTTGCGCAAAGTTGATGCCTGTTTTCGAAGGCCCGTACATCGTGAATAATGAAAATGGGATAAATAGTTATGAGTTGAGGCACAGGAACTAGGAAAAGATCCGAGGAATTTATAATATTCACGATGTATACAAATATCACGAATAAAAGACAGAATTCCATGAAGTAGATAATAAGTTAGGGTATAAGACGTAGATTAAAGTAAGGAAATATACAGGGAGTTGGTTTTGCCTCGAGAAAGTTTATTTAAAAATGCAGATAAATTTTATCGAATAAAAGGCGGGGATTTGTTATATTTCTATTTGATATGAAAACTAAATTTTGATAATTATAGACAAAATTCAATTTAATATAAAATATTTTCAATTTTCTCAACCACGGGCATATAAATTTAGAACAACCTGTATACAACAAATTGTTATATTTAATTTTAAGAAGTGATTAAACGAAACTCGGGAAAATGCGCTTAGAATAAACAAAGTGAATGGCGCGTACCATTATCGTTGTTCGCGGAAGGTTCGATCATTAGCCTATGCTAAATAAGACTCAGTTGGAATCGATAAATGGTCATTATCGTTGTTCGCGGAAGGTTCGATCATTAGCCGATTCTAAATAAGACTCCGTTGAAATAGAGAATAGGTCATTAAATTTTGTAAATAGTAGAAAGTAATTTTAGAATGGGAATTAACTATTTCTTTTTTGAAATCCATTAAGCATATTTAGAAAGATTAAAAATTGGTTTCGAGGAAGACTGCGAATGAGAGTTGGTGGTGGAAGGTTGATTTGTGAATCTGGAAGGGATATTTAGAAAGTAGGGGAATGAATGAAAAAGATAGATCAGAATGTTTTGAGCTGTCGAGAAGTGAAGTCCAGTAGTGGACGGGAGTGTACGGAGAGTGAGAAAGCCGGTGTAGTTCCGTGAGTGTGGATTATCTATCGTGGAACGAGAGGTAGGCCAGGTTGAGAGTAAAAGAACCTCCTTGAGCCAAGAGTGTCCCGGTAGCTGATTGCAGTTTCGAAAAAGGTAGAATACAGCATCACGACAGAAGCAGGTACGAGAGCTATGCGAGCTAGTTTTCAAAGGAGAACATTACTGAAAGCCAGGACGAGGTTTTGATCGCAGCCAAGGATAGCAGGAAACGGGTTTTGTGTGAAGACATTCTCAGTTCACCAGAAAAAGGTCAGTCTCATTTGTTTGGACATGAATGTATGGGTTTTTTCGTATTAAATACCACATTATAAATTGAAGAACATAATAAATAATATCAGAAAAGCTTCATCAGACTTAAATAGAATTGTTGCTAATAAATCCTAATAGTCAAATGTTAATAAAAACCTTCAATTGGAAACCAAAAGGAAATAAGATTCCCATTTGTAAATGTTATGTTTAAGAAAAATAAGATCTAGCAAATATTAAACAGTGATTGCCATTTAAATAAAATAAACAATATTTTGATTATAATTGTAACCCATATGTGTGTATTATTTTACTCTTTTCTTTCCTATCCCGATTAGGAACCATTGAGAAATACTTAGAAGCCACGAGAGTAAGTAATTAATTTTATAATTCGCCCTGAGATTGAAAACATATTGATATGTGATCTGGTAAATTAATTAGATTATGATTAATGCATTGATTAAATTAAATGACATATAAGAATATTATCTCATATCAATAATCAAGATCACATCAATATATATATATATATATATATATATATATATATATATATATATATATATATATATATATTGTATTCGTAAAATATAGAGAATTTTTTTTATTTCAAAATATGAGGATATCTAGAATGATATTAAAAAAAATAATGAGTTAAAAATTGAAAATACTTTTGAATTTATTAAGGAAAAACATACGCTGGAGTCACAATTTCCCCCGCATGGTCATCCGAAGGTTAATCGATTTTAATTTTGCAAATTGCAAATGAAAGGTACAGTACACTTCTATACGAAAAAAAAAACATTAAACTTTCTATCTGATTTATTTTCAGTCCTGTAACATTTTGAAAAAATGATTTTTTTTTGCGAAAGTAGGATTGCAAAATTTATTTTGCCAAATCTATTGAACCGATCTTAATGAAATTTACAGTATTGTTTAACTGTATCATAAAGTTTTTCTGGGTGAAATATGAAGGTCCTAAGTGTAGCATAAATGGTTGAAAAACGTAAAATGCGAATACTTGTTTTTGTATGATTTTTTCGCAATTATTGCTATTTTGAAACCAAGGTGACTATTTTTTAAATTTTTAACAATCCTATATCGTAGAAAATTTAATTACCCAACATTAGATTAGTACAATTTTTCTCGGAAATGAATACTTTTAAAGTTATTAGTGTAGGAAACAGAGGTTGAACCTTGCAAAATGGACACAAGTCCGGTTTTATTTTTTTTTCTGGTAGATCAAGGGGAGATTATTATAAGACTTACTTTTTCTGAAAAAATTTCGCCCCGGAACCCCCTTTTTCATCCCTTTAAAGGGGGTAATTTGTGGTTTTTGCGGAACGTAGCCATTCCTGTACCTTTTACAAAAATTTTTTTATAGAAATATGAAGATGACTATATTTTCTATGATTTATTACCCGACAGCATATGTCTATCATACACCGTTTAGCGGGGGTGGCGCCCCAAAGTTGACAAGTTTTTAAAAAATATGTTTTTAAAAAAAATATATTTTTCCCTAACTGTAACGGAAATTAAGAAAAAGTCCTGCGACAATTTTTCACAAATAAGTGACTGATTTTTTGGTATAGGTTTCACTTAAGGGTAATTGCCCTATTTTTAATTACAGGGTGTTACATTTTAAAAAACCCCTTTTTATACCATCTGAACCGTTTATGCTAGAGTAAAAAGACTTTCAGAGATTACCCACGTACTGGTGCTATTTACAAATTTGTATAATTTACCTCCATTTTTTCCTCGGAACCACTCAAAAAAAAAAGAATAATTAATAAATAAAGTGATTTTCTTAAAATCCTTCACACACATTGCCCATTATTAATATGCTTCATATATCATTTTGTGCACGTTATTATTACCCATGCATGGACACCAAAAGCGATTTCCTAGTGCAACCCCTGTAGCAAAAAAAAAAAATAAATAAAATGGGGGTTGAATTTTTTTTTTTGTTTTTTGCTTTTTGATCCATATGAGCATATGCTTCATCAATTCTGCTTTTCAAAAATATATATGGTTATTGCAACATTCCTGCGGAAACCACCCCTATCCTTGAAAATATACTGCAGAAACTACCCCTATCCCTTGGCGAGCATGTTTTTACGATTTTCTCATTACCTATGCATTATTTTTAAACAAAACTTATACAAGGTTAAAGACCACTATTAACTCTAAAAATTAGGTCCTATTCATTTTTTTCGTGTAAGCAACCGTTACGGCACAGTGGCGCCGTAAACTTCGTGATATGCTTTGGCGGGCTCCAGTTTTTGTTTTTTATTTCGTCACTTGTTTGTTTTATTGATAAAGTACTTATGTAAAATAAAACAACACAGTGTAAGCTACAAATTATGACCTATACACATTTTACATTCTTTGCCCCCCAAAGCCACAGTGGTGGCCGAAAATCAATTTTTGCATATTTTCGCCACCTACACGCATTTTATTTCATTAATGCTACCTTAATAGCACAATATTCACCCTTAAGTGGTCGCTAAGCAGTGTCGGATCCAGGGAGGGGTGATGGGGGCGATCACCCCCCCTCTATACCCAAAGTGATATTATATTTGAAGATTATAAAAATATTCATTTATTTTTATAGAAATTTAGGCAATTGGCACCCCCCTTAACGATGCTGGATCCGCCACTGTCGCTAAATCATAAAAAGTACGCCATCATTATAAAAATAATAATATAAGTATTTCTATAAAAATAAATGAATATTTTTATAATCTTTAAATATATTATCACTTTTGGTTTGAGGGGGGGTGATCGCCCCCATCACCCCTCCCTGGATACGCCACTGCTTAGCGACCACTTAAGGATAAATATTGTGCTATTAAGGTAGCATTAATGAAATAAAATGCGTGTAGGTGGCGAAAATATGCAAAAATTTATTTTGGGCCACCACTGTGGCTTTGGGGGGCAAAGAATGTAAAATGTGTATAGGTCATAATTTGTAGCTTACACTATGTTGTTTTATTTTACATAAGTACTTTATCAATAAAACAAACAAGTGACGAAATAAAAAACAAAAACTGGAGCCTGCCAAAGCATATCACGAAGTTTACGGCGCCACTGTGCCGTAACGGTTGCTTACACGAAAAAAATGAATAGGACCTAATTTTTGGAGTTAATAGTGGTCTTTAACCTTGTATAAGTTTTGTTTAAAAATAATGCATAGGTAATGAGAAAATCGTAATAACATGCTCGCCAAGGGATAGGGGTAGTTTTTGCAGTATATTTTCAAGGATAGGGGTGTTTTCCGCAGGAATGTTGCAATAACCATATACATTTTTAAAAAGCACTATTGATGAAGCATATGCCCGTATGGATCAAAAAGCAAAAAACAAAAAAAAAAGTTTCAACCCCCATTTTATTTATTTATTTTTGGCTACAGGGGTTGCACTAGGAAATCGCTTTTGGTGTCCATGCATGAATAATAATAACGTGCACAAAATGATATATGAAGCATATTAATAAAGGGCATTGTGTGTGAAGGATTTCAAGAAAATCACTTTATTTATTAATTCTTCTTTTTTTGGGGTGGTTCCGAAGAAAAAATGGGGGTAAATTATACAAATTTGTAAATAGCACCAGTACGTGGGTAATCGCTGAAAGTCTTTTTACTCTAGCGTAAACGGTTCAGATGGTATAAAAAGGGGTTTTTTTTAAAATGTAACACCCTGTAATTAAAAATAGGCTAATTACCCTTCAGTGAAACCTATACCAAAAAATCAGTCACTTATTTGTGAATACTTGTCGCAGGATTTCTTCCTAATTTCCGTTACAGTTAGGGAAAAATATATATTTTATAAAAACATCTTTCTTAAAAACTTGTCAACTTTGGGGCGCCAGCCCCGCTAAACGGTGGATGATAGACATATGCTGTCGGGAAATAAATCATAGAAAATATAGTCCCCTTCATATTTCTATAAAAAATTTTTTTTGTAAAAGGTACAGGAAGGGCTACGTTCCGCAAAAACCACAAATTACCCCCTTTAAAGGGGTGAAAAAGGGGGTTCCGGGGCGAAATTTTTTCAGAAAAAGTTAGTCTTATAATAAGCACCCCTTGATCTACCAGAAAAAAAATAAAACTGGACTTGTGTCCATTTTGCAAGGTTCAACCTCTGTTTCCTACACTATATAATATAATCAAAACACGAAGAAAAAAGTCTTGAGAGAGGAGAGGAGAGGAGAGGAGAGGAGAGGAGAGGAGAGTGAGAGGGAGGATAACTCAAGTATTATTATTTGAGTTATTTTGAAGCAATTTCTGCAAAAAAATTTGAGTCACCTCTCAACGTCCAAATGTACTAATATTTTTACAGATGCGCCCTGGTCTAATTACAGTTCCTGCGCTTTTATTATCTTGTGTAGTGATAGAATTATTGAGAGCGCATCTCATTGTCTTACTCCATTTTTTGGTATTTTATTTGATATTTTATTTATTGTATTTTTAAATAAAATCAATGTCGGCTTTACCTTCGCGACTCCTTAATTCATTTTACAGGCACCTCGCTGAAACAAAGCCGACATTAAAGTTGATGAACAAAAATCTTTTATACAAAAGGCGTTGTGTCAATTTTCTAACCCCAAATAATTTACATCGAAAAATTAATACTAAAGTGGTTTGGTGAACAACTGAGGCGTTTTTCGCCTTTGCCGTCGGTCGCGTCGAAGTGATGAATGGTGTGAATGGAAATCATTAAACGTCAGCGAAACTCTGGTGAAGCAACAGCCACCAAATGAGGTAAGACGCTAATTTAAATAACTATTGGAAATTACAATGGCGTTACAAATGATCACTCTAAATACTCAAAATATCTAAAAAATAATTATTCAAAATAATAAATGACACACATGAAGCAATATCATACCCGTCGCAAAATACTTTATGTACAATAATTAGAAAATATTTCGGGTCTTTTTGTATAGACATGTACATGTAAAAAATGTGAATTAGTTCCGCGCACAGATATATAATACGTAGACTGCGTGGTGTAGTTTAAAACCGATCCTCCAGTGCGACAGAGAAAAAATATTTCGAGCAGTCACGTGGTCAATAAATCCCGCTTATTAGAAAGAGAAATTATAAAGAGACTTATACCAGAGAATAATGACTACACTGCAGAAATCAAAGTCAGAAACGAAAAAGCACGTTCTAATTTTATGAAAATGAAAAAGGAAAAATGTAGCAAAGATTTAACATTAGCTCTTAAAGTACGTCTAACAAAATGTTACGTATACAGTGTACTATATACTATGGAGTGGAATCATGGACGTTAAATCTAGAGACAATGAGACGACTTAACGCCTTTGAAATGTGGACCTATAGAAGAATTATGAAGGTTTGCTAGGTAGATGGAGTAACGAACAATGAAGTACTGAGAAGAATAGGTAAAGAGAAGAAGTTGAACTTAAATTAAAGAAAGAAAACTACAGTATCTCGGACATGCGATGCGGGGCGAGAGGTATGTCCGACATTGTCTTAGAATAATTCTCATGAGAACTACTGAGTTTTTTTGTAATTCTTACCAACTAAAACCACCTCCTCTTCATACAAGGCATTCCCGGTCGAGTTAAATCGCTGAACGAACCATTGGGATGCCTTGCACAGTCTAGAATTTCTACAAAAATAACTGGAAAGACATTGTTACCTAAAATACATAGCAGCCATTTAACCTAGACATAGCAACCACTTACGCAGAGACAGTATTTTAAAAAATCAGAATATACTATGGTAAAAGTACAGATGTGCAGTGCTATATGGGGACTGACAAGGGGGACATAAAAATAAAAGGGGAGTGCACGAGGTCGTATACAGTTAAGTTCATTAATCTTTACCCGTGCGTCATCATTTAAAGCATACGAAATAAGTCGATGATAAGTCGGACATTGAAATTTACTAAACGCAACAGCAAGTGACAGTAAATGACTTGCTGTTGCGTTTAGTAAATTTGAATTTCCGACTTATCATCGACTTATTTCGTATGCTTTAAATTATGACGCACGGGTAAAGATTCGCTGACTCAACTCTAAACATGGTACCTAATATAATTATTAATTATATTAGGTACCATGAGTTGTAAAGGAATGGTAAAGGTGTCGTCTATTCCGTCGTTCGATCGGGCTGTACCTTGATGGTGGCCTTGACTTAACTATACGTAATTTGTTACCTAATCCACCTTGTTTCTGTTTTGCTTTTTCTAGCGTCTTCCTTTTCTTTATTATTTGCGTAATTAGGTCGAAATAAACAGTGTAGGCTTCTTTGTTCTGTGTCGGTCAAATTGTTGGGTGTTCTTAGCCCTAGCACTAATATCAAATCGTTTCGTTCTACAAGTAAACTTTCAGTGTTCTGCGTCATCTATGAGGCCACAATATAAGCTCAGTTCAGTTCAGTGTTCTGCGTCATCTATGAGGCCACTTTATAAGTCATTTGTGGTCTTTTTTATTCTATACGTGTACCTAAAGAAGCTACAGTCGGTGAAAAATTTCATAAAATAATAATTTAACTTTCTGAACTTATAATTGGACCACGTTACCACATCATGGTTTAACAATTGGGTCCACTGAGCTTTCAATGAGTGTGCCTCCCATTTATTTTGCCATATTTGGAGCATATGATGTTATCTCACTGCAGATTTTATTTTCGGCAGATGACCATTCTCTCCGTAATATAGAATATTTCTTTCTTTAGCTAGGAGGTGAATGAGGAGCGTACCCATTATGACCTGTAGGGTAGTCGTAGTAGTAGTCCGGTACGTGATTGCCACCATAATTAGTCGCTTTCTTTGTGCCTTTGTAAGCAGTTCTTTATATTTAGCCATGATCAAGGTTTCGCACCATATGGGGGTGCCGTTTAGAGGGTAGAAGGTACAACTTGAAGGTACATTGTACATAGGTGCTTTGTAAATTTTAGATCTGTGGTCTAGTTGGATGCACACATATTTAGTATAGCACATAGACTCTACCTTTGTTCTACCTATTACAAGTCAGAGTTGGACGAAAGCTAGGGCCCTTTACGATCAGAAATAATATTTTTTGTTCTCTTGTAAACTCTAAATCTTCTTTCGCCATCAATATATTGACTCTTCTGCAGCTTCTGTTGACTAGCACCTCTAACTCCAAGTTGTTATTGCACTAAGTGAGTAGAGCTAGATGGTCTGCGTATGTAATAGTCACTTTCTAATATTAGTACTGCTACATAGTCAATTTCTAATATTTCACGATAAAAACCATTTCAAAGCGTTGATCCTAGTACCAATACTTGCGGTACACCTGCTGATATTTTCAGGTTCTTCGTTTTCGTCACTTGGACATACCACTCATTAAAGAAGTCCTTAATTATATTGACCAAATAATAGAACACATTTGCTTTATCCAATGTAGTAATAATGTGACTCCAGTCAGGTAAGTTGAAAGCGTTTCTCACATCAAGAATTACTAGGGAGGCCCGTTTCTTCCTCGTTCCTTTTACAGTGTCAGCTCTGTTTCTTTGTAATTCTTTATAAGAAGTATATTCTCTGATCGAAGTTATTTACAAAGTTCAGTAACTTAAGAAATTTCAAACCAATATTGGGCAAAAAAGGTTTCATCCCAGAGTATCAATTCATATTTCTCAACCAACATATTACAATAGACCAAATGCTTAGATTATACACAACAATAAAACAGTCTCGAAAACAAGAAGTACTGTAGTGTGTAATTTTTAGGTAGGAAAGGACATGATACAAAAATCAAACTGCTTAAATCATACCTTACAGAAAACAGATATTTAGATGAGTATTGGCTGTGAGTTTCGGCGGTAGCGCTCTCTCGCGGTTTGAAACTTATACTTTTCTTGTAAAATTGTTCAAATTCAATGCACAAAACTGCCCCTAACTGGCGAAAACTGTCAAATTCCCTTTACTCATCGACTCACAGCGAATAGTGAAGCCTACACAAAACACATTCGAATAGCGGAGTCTACCACATTCTATCTGATATTTCCAAAGGCAGTGTGCTCGGACCTATCGTTTACTTGGTATACGGCTAACTTAACAACAAGCAGTAAGTAATACTTTGAACATTTGCAAATCATTAACTGATGAAAAGACTACAACTAGGATTTGTATACAGAAATATTTACTGGATGCTGGGAAGAAACAAAACAAAAAATCAAAGAGTAGTCTCCAATGCTCTTTGGTATGTCCACAACGATGCTTTCCATATACATCTTCAGTTACACACTTTGCATGGTGAACAGGTATGAGTAATGTTAAAATAAGCTGAGCGTGCACGTTAATAACCGGGAATGCAATCTTCATAACAACCAACAAGCGAAGAAATTTGGAAAAATATTTCCTTTGAGCTACCTAAATAATCGTGATAGTGCCTAAAATAGGTAAAGCTACTATAACAAATAAGTAAAGAAATATATTTTTGCAATATCCGGTATATATTTAATTTGAAAAACAATAATTATGTATCCAAAATGACCGCAGTATATTCTACCAAACCGTGTTATTTGGTATGCTAAATTTGAAAAACAAACAAAAAATTAGTAAGTACATTCTGATCATAAATGATTAGAGTTCCCGTTTTTTTACTCCAATAACGGTAATTCATTAAGAATGTCCAATCTCTGAGGTGTAGATACTAGACCTCAAAATATTAAGACTTAATCCAAATCACTTAAATAAAAAATCTGCCTTGTTATTGAGTTAGAGGGTGTTTTATTTAAAAATTTAATACCTTTTTTTACCCAGTATGTAGTTTAAGACTATTTGACATATCCTTGTGATACTTTGCAAAAGTGTAGTTACCGTATATCTTATTATCTAAATTATGATAAACTAACGTTTCTGCTACCAGAGACGCGCGACAGGGGACAGTGAATGGTTTATCCTTCCCAAATTCTACGCCACTGGCTGAATTGCTATGCTAGCAGCACAATATTTAGATTCTCCAATACTATCTAGGTAAATAATATACTCTTTATTCGTAACGATAAAGTCATTAGCTTTCGAGATATTTGAAGTTGAAAATGAGACGGCACAGCTCTTTTGATTAATGTATTGCGCTCTTTCATTTTTAACTTTAAATATCTCGAAAACTAATGATTCTATCATTACGAATGAATAGTATATTATTTACATAAAAAGTATAGGAGAATATAAATTTGCTAAAATAGCAATTCCGTCAGTGGCGTAGAATTTGGGAAGGGTCAACCATTCACTTTCCCTGTACGGCTCGGGTAGTAGGCAGAAACGTTTATTTAACATAAATTAGTAGGTTGTACAGTACCTACACTTTTTGGCAAGTATGATAAGGATATTTCAAATACTTTTAAGGTACTGAATACAAATAATTTTTAAATTCTTAGATCAAAGATCCCTATTAGGTAAATACCTAAATATTAAATATTTGTATACAGTACTTTAAAAGTATTTGACATATCCTTATCATACTTGGCAGTAAATGTAGGTACTGTATACCCTACTAAAATAGGTTAAACAAACCTTTCTGGCTACTACCAGAGACGTACGACAGGGAAAGGTGAATGGTGGACCCTTCCCAAATTCTACGCCACTGGCGAAATTACTATTTTAGTGAAATTTTCAGATTTTCCAATACTTTCTATGCAAATATTATACTCTTCATTTTTACCGATAAAATCATTGGTTTTCGAGATGCTTAAAGCTAAAAATAAAGGGCCACAACACATTAATCAAAATAGCTGTGCCGTTGCATTTTCACCATCAAATATCTCGAAAACTAATGACTTTATCGTTACGAATAAAGAGTGTATTATTTACCTAGAACATATTGGAGAATATAAATATTGTGCTAAAATAGCAATTCCGCCAGAAGCATAGAATTTTGGAAGAGTAAACCATTCACTGTCCCCTGTCGTACGCCTCTGGTAGTAGTCAGAAACTTTTGTTTCTCATAATTTAGTAGGGTGTACGGTAACTACACTTTCTGCAAAGTATGACAAGGATATGTTAAATAGTTTTAAAGTACAGTGGAACCCCGATAAGTCGGCCCCCGATAACCCGGAACTCCGGCTAACCCGGACCGATTTTTATCAGAAAAACATTTCAACAATAAAAATGTATGTAATATAATATTTGAGAGATAATGTGTATTTGTGTAATTTAAACTACATATACCATAGTACAAATGACTCATGGCACACCACATTCATTGTCGTGTTATCGAAAACAACAGGCACCTGTAGTATCCTTTATTTATTTGAAACTGTCTTAGCATTGTTTAGAAAAGGCTAAAGGACCATTAAAATTCTTTTTTTAATAATGGTCTTAGTCATCACTGTTATTAAATAACATAACATCAGAGACCATATTGTGTGTAGTAAAGTCATATTGTTGGCTTCCGTTCTGTAATCATTCGTAAATCTATTCAGATTTTGTGTTTGCATGTTTTTTGTCTACATAAGGGCAACAAAACGTAAAAAAGTTGTAGTGACAATGGAAAAGAAACTAGAAGCATTAAGTAGAATTGATAAAGGCGAATCTTGCAGCATCATACGGTGTCGGTACATCTACAGTATCGGATTGGAAGAAAAATAAAACTAATATCGAAGAATTTTCTTTCAAAATGATAACAAAAGACAGTTTGGACAATCGGTGCAAAGCTAATAAAGCTAAAAATGAGACTCTCGTGAGCTAAACGTGGTTTACCAGTGTCTGTGTGACAATTATAACGGAGTTTATCTGTAAGCATACCATATTTTATTAATTTTTACCATTTTCTCCGGCTAACCCGGATTTTCGATAACCCGGATTGGCCGCGGTCCCGATTAATCCGAGTTAACGGGGTTCCACTGTACTAGGTAAAACTAGTTATTAAATTTTTAAATAAAACACCCTGTAACTCAGTAACGACGCACATTTTATTTAAGTGATTTTGTTAAATCTTAATATTCTGAGGTCTAGAATCTACAATTCAAAGATTGGACATTCTTAATAAATCACCCTGTATAAAATCGTATTTGATACTTATAATTTTATCTTGATCATAATTTTTTTCAAAAGTTTATTTTGAATTCTGCTTTTTTAAATTTTGAGTATCTTAAGGTAGGTATAACAGGAATATGCTTGAAAGATGACAGGTCATAAAATTCTTTTCACGTGTTTATATTTACATTTTACGATAAAATATTATAAACGGCCAACTTTTTTGATGTTTTTATTGTGCTTAATGATGTGCAATAAACTGGGTCATACTCGTTAACCGTACCAATATTAATTTTAAATGCAAATTGCAAAACTAAATTTATTTTATGAAAGGTGCAATAATAAAGAACCTCAGATGATTACTATACTTTACGGTATATTATATATATAACAATAAAACTAAACATAATTTTCCTTTTAACGATTTTCAAAGAAAACGTTTCGTTTATAACTTCGCAAAAGTCTGTGTGTTATTGCGTTGCCGCTCCTGCAATACTCAGATCAGATTTATCGATTGATTCTTATGTAGTGTTTTCTTTCGAATCCAAATCTGAAAATGGCATTTCGATATTTCTAACCGTCTGCGCCTTCGAGATAATCGACCCCAAAGTGTAAAATGTGACGTCACAATCGGGTTATTTTCTTCCGACACACTACACATCCAGCTGAAATCGTTGCTATTAAGTAGGCTAGTTTTCAACGAAAACTTTTCGTTTATAAATTTGCAAAAGTCTGTGTGTTATTGCGTTGCCGCTCCTGCAATACTTAAAGCAGGTGTATCGACGGATTCTTATGCAGTTTTGCCTTCTGAATCCAAATCTGAAAACGGAATTTCGATATCTCTAACCGTCTTCGAGATAATCGACCTCAAAGTCTAAAATGTGACGTCACAATCCGGTTATTTCCTACCACGCACTAAACGTCAGCTCAAATGGTTGGTTAGGAAGTAGGCTACTTTTCAAAAAGCTACACATCAAACTCAATAAGTTACGAGTAGACTAAGTAATAATTATCTAGTAGTTTTACAAATGTTTGACACTTCTCTTCCAGAATTGAACAAGCGCTGTCGTATTTTTGTGTGACTATAAAAAAATCAATTTATTACCTACCTTCTTACATCTTAAATCAAATATCGAATCTTGTGTAAGTAAACCGTTTATTCCTTTAATCTATTTGTAAATTCAGGTTATATATTTTACCTATATAAATTATTTTTGAAATTAAAAACCATTGACATAATGCACAACAAGGTACCTACATTATGTGACGTTTGTAATTAATGAATTTGAATAATTTTACCAATATTTGGTTATTTTGAATTTTTATTTAATCTCAATTTGTTCAGCAAAGCATAGTTTATTTACATTTGAGTTTGACACTTCGTGAATGTCAAACTAAATTTTAAATTAAGTATTAATAAAACATCAATGATATTTGATAGTGAATTTAATTATTATATAAAATAAATAAGATGTTCAAAAACACAATTTGAGTATATTTTAAAAGCAATAATTTATTAAGTAGTATACGGTATAGTATATATTTACGAGTATATGGCCTACCCTTTATGATAAATGGACTGTTCCATTTGTTATGAAATTAAAATACAGGGTGTTCAGAAACTCTACCGACAAACGAAGACAGAAGGTTCCTCAGATAATTTTACTCAATTCATCTAGTCCGAAAATGCTTCCTAAAGGAGCTAGAGCTATTTGAAGATGGCGTCTGGTAATTAGTTTATCTTAAATATCTCCAGAACGCTTCTATTTAAAAGAACGAAAATTGGTACATATATTTATCTTCCAGGGATAAATCGATTTCATTAATTGCAAATTTCTAGTACCGGTCATAGGCGTCCGTTTGGGTAGGGCATCAGTTATATTGTCGCATAACTTTTTTGTTTTAAATTTTTAAGCACTTTTGTGTCTTGATTAATAAAATGTAAGGCATTATAGTACTAAAAGGTACTCTTACTTTAAGTTGATAGGATACACCGTTTTCTAGAAAAATCGATTTGAAAATTTTTCGTTGTTTGAATATCAAAAAAAAAATTTCAATAAAAAAAACTATTTAGAAAAAACAAAACTGGTACATTTATTTATATTCCAGAGATGAATCGATTTTATTAATTGTGAATTTCTAGTACCGGTCATATGCGTCCGTTTTGGGTAGATCAACGGTTATTTTATCGCATACCATTTTTGTCTTTAATTTTTAAGGATTTTTGACATTAGATTATTAAATTATGAGGTATTCTAGTATTAAAAGTTACTCTTGCTTGAAGTTGGTAAAATACACCGTTTTTTTTTTTTAATTTTCAAATTTTTTTTCAAATTTAGGAAACGAAAAATTTTCAAATCGATTTTTCTAGAAAACGGTGTGTCCTACCGACTTAAAGCAAGAGTAGCTTTTAGTACTAGACTACCTCACAATTTAATAATCCAGTATCAAAAGTGCTTAAAAGTTAAAGACAAAAAAGTTATGCGATAAAATAATCGTTGCCCCACCCAAAGTCACCATAGATGGAATCGATTTATCTCTGGAAGGTAAATATGTGTACCAATTTTCGTTTTTTCTAAGTAAAAGCGTTCTGGAGGTATTTAAGAAAAACTAATTACAAGACGCCATCTTCAAGAGCTCTAGCTCCCTTAGGAAGCATTTTCGGGCTAGGTGAATGTGGTTAAATTCTCTTAAAATTATCTGAGGAATCTCCTGCCTTCGTTTGTCGGTAGAGTTTCTGGACACCCTGTATAGTCGGTTCGCTAAACTCGACACAACTGGCTAGTGATTTTAGTAGGAAGTTTTTTTGTTTTTTGCGAATTTTGCCAAAATTGGCAAAATTACTAATTATTTAGTAATTATTAACTAATTAGTAACTTTTTTTTTTGATTATTGACTAAAATCACTTGCCAGTTGTGTCTGAGTTTAGCGAACAGACAGTATATGAAATAATATTGTTTGGTATAAAAATACATTTATAAAAATATGTATAAAAATACATGGTCTATACATTTGAGTTTGACACTTCGTGAATGTGAAACTAAATTTTAAATTAAGTATTAATAAAACATTAATGACATTTAATAGTGAAGTTAATTATATAAAATAAATAAGATGTTCAAAAATACAATTTGAGTATATTTTAAAAGCAATAATTTATTAACAGCTTCAAAAAGGTTTATACGAGTATGCGACCTCCCCTTTATGATAAATGGACTGTTCCATTTGCTATGAAATTAAAATATAGTCGGTTCGCTAAACTCGACACAACTGGCTAGTGATTTTAGTAGGTAATTTTTTGTTTTTGCGAATTTTGCCAAAATTGACAAAGTTACTAATTATTTAGTAATTATTAACTAATTAGTAATTATTTTTTTGCCAAGTTGGCAAAATTATTTACTAAAATCACTAACCAGTTGTGTCTGAGTTTAGCGAACCGACAGTATATGAAAGAATATTGTTTGGTATAAACAATTATGGTCTGATATGTGCAATTACATCTTTTTCGTACTTCCGGGCCTAAAGTGACAACTTCACTCCCTTGTGACAGGTACTAAAGTGTCACATTTAATCCCTCCGGGATTAAATATTGACGAAACTCCCGGAACGATTAAATCACAAACAATCGAATTTAAGGGATATTTTATTGAAAAATATAATTAATTAGAATGGTAATTAACGTTAATATTCTAACTCTTTTCCACGACAAGCTCCCGCAACGCCCAAAATAAGTGCAACCTACAAAAAAATTGATTTCTTAAAATTTCTGAATATAAACAAATTTCCAAATTTACCTTAAGCATTAAATATTTATCATCCGGAGCCTCCCGTAAGAACTGATCTACCTGCTCAGACGTGAGAATTCTTGACTTCTTTGGCTTAAATCCCTCATTTCTTCTCTTCAAAAAAGCTAATAATTTTGGAAATTTACTTATATCAATATCTTCTCTAATGTTAATAACCGATTTCAGCATTGAGTAATGTGCCCAGAGAGTTGAGGCACAAACCGCTTTTGATTTATCATCGAAGTAGACTAACAGCGCATTTTCAGTAGGTTGTCTCACATTTTTTAAGCGGCACCACTTTTTAAAAGCATCGTACTGCTGCTCGTATAGTTTTCTAGATTTCGGTGGTAACAATTCTTCATCTACTTCGGCTGCTCTTTTATCAATATCAGATACACCTTCTTCACTCATGATACCAATAATTATCAATAACAATGTTTCTTTACAATGACACTAGTAATGACAATGTTTCTAAATTATAACTGTCACAACGCAATGTTACTATGGTAACTTATTTTAAAGACAGTTTATTAAATGAGTTGAAGAGAGAAAAAACTGATTGAAATTATTGAAATAATTAATAAAATCATACCGGAAGTACGAAAAGTATCGTATATACCTTGCGACTGAAGTACATTTAATCCTTCAGGTAAATTATGGCCCTCCCTGCGGTCGGGCCATAAACTTTACCTTCAGGATTAAATGTACTACTTCAGTCCCGCGGTATATAATGTACTATTTAATGGAAAAAAATATTTGAAGATTTTTCTCAAATTACGGATACCAGCAACATTTTTATTTATAACTCTTTTATTTTTAATTTGACGAAGAAAAGTTATTCTTCATAAAAAGCTCTTCATGTTCTAAGATTTATGATGCAACCATCATATGTAAAATTTTATTAATTTTATACGAGGTATATAAAAAATATGAATTTCGATCAAGAATGAACTGCCTTTATAGTTCATAACATTTAAATTAGAATGATATAATTGCACATTAAAACATAATTATTAATTCTAAACTACTTTTCATAATAGCAATTTTCCATATTATGAATTAAAATACGTAAATAAATAAAGTTTTCGTAATGATAATGCTCGCATTTTCAGCTTGTTTTTAATATATTTTATATTTAAAATAAAACGTAATATTTGATCTCAAAAGAATAGTCAAGGTGGCCGAATAAATACGAATCGAAGGCATTATCAGGAACTACGACATTAGAAAAAAAAAGAATATGTGTGTGTGTACTTTTTATACACATAAGAAGTTATACTTCTATTATATGATTTCAACGAAATAAATATACTTTAAACAGTTTATTTGTATTTTATTTAAATATTAAACTAATTTTAATTCTTACCTCTTTCAAAAATTTTTTATTAAAACAATAGATACCAAAAATTAAAAAAAAAATGAATATGAATTGTCCGGATTTGAACGCGGGACCTCTAGTCGAATGCTCTACCAATGACCAACCACGGCTCTATATTTACATCGCTTCTCGGACATAACTACAATCGAGGTGACAAGTAAATCAAATAGGTGACATAAAGTGAAGTATAAAATAAAATGTGTTAATAATACTTATTATCTTACTCCCGAGGAAAACAAATCCAAACACAAAAATTATAATAAATATATTTACTGAAAACACTAATAAATTCGTTTTGCACCTGCATTCTACAATAAAAAAAGCTTATTTTTTACTTTAAAACGATGTATCGTAAAAAATTCTAGGACTATTTTTAAACAAGATATCCGTGGTATATCCAAAGGTATCCGTAATTTGAGAAAAATTTTGAAATTTTTTATTTTTGTTTTAATCAGAAGAATATAATTGCATATTTTAATATAATTTTTAATTCCAAATAAATTTTCTTAATAACACTTTTCAATATTGTGAAATAAACAGGTACTTTACTCTTGAGCCAAGTTAATATTTTTAAGATACCTCGTATATTATGTAGGTATTATCGGTAAAATTTTATATCCGATGATTGCATCTTAGGTTTTAGACTATACTATGCAAATCACTTTATAAAGAACACTTTTTGTTGATAAAGTTAATAATAAAAAAGTTTGTCATATGGTTTCAACTTAGTGGGACATATTTGTGTATAGGTCACACTTTAAAAAAGCATATCTTGTTTAAAAATATTTCTTGAATTTTTTACAATATATGTAATGAATGTACAAAAAAAAGTTATAATGAGAAATTTAAAAATAATCGTAAAATAGATATATCAAAAATCAATAAAAGTATAACATTTTGAAAAAACTTATCTTGCTTAGAAATAGTCATACAACCTTCTACGATAGTCCATTTCTAAGGTAGTTGACTTTTGTTCCTATTAAATGTACCACTGTATATGTATTGATGTGATCTTGATTTTTGATATGAGATAATATTCTTATATGTCACTTAATTTAATCAATGTATTAATACTAATCTAATTAATTAACCAGATCACATATCAATATGTTTTCAATCTCAGGGCGAATTATAAATTAATTACTTACTTTCGTGGCTTCTAAATATTTCTTAATGGTTCCTAATCGGGATAGAAAAGAAAAGAGTAAAAAAAATACACATATGGGTTATAATTATAATCAAAATATTTTTTATTTTATTTAAAAGGCAATCAATGCTTAATATTTGCTATTTCTTATTATTCTTAAAACATAACATTTACAAATGGGAATCTTATTTCCTTTTGGTTTTCAATTGAAAGTTTTTATTAACATTTAACTATTAGGAGTTATTAGGAACAACTCTATTCAAGTTTGATGAAGCTTTTCTGATATAATTGATTATGTTATTCAATTTTTTATGTGGAATTTAATACGAAAAACCCATACATTCATGTCCAAACAAATGAGACTGACCTTTTCCTGGTGAACTGAAAATGTCCTCACACAAGACCCGTTTCCTGCTATCCTTGGCTGCGATCAAACCTCGTCCTGGCTTCCAGTAATGTACTCCTTTGAAAAACTAGCTCGAATAGCTCTCGTTCCTGCTTCGGTCGTGATGCTGTGTTCTACCTTTTTCGAAACTGCTATCAGCTACCGGGACACTCTTGGCTCAAGGAGGTTCTTTTACTCTCGACCTGGCCTACTTCTCGTTCCACGATAGATACTCCACACTCACGGAACTACCGGCTTTCTCACTCTCCGTACACTACCGTCTACTACTCGATTTCACTTCTCCACAGCTCAAAACATTCTGATCTCACTTTGTCATCCATTCCCCTACTTTCTAAATATCCCTTCCAGATTCACAAATCAATCTTCCACCACCAACTCTCATTCGTAATATTCCTCAAAACCAATTTTTAATCTTTCTAAATATGCTTAATGGATTTCAAAAGAAAATATTTAATTCCCATTCTAAAATACTTTCTACTATTTACAAATTTTAATGACCTATTCTCTCTTTCAAATGAGTCTTATTTAGCATAGGCTAATGATCGAAACCTTCCGCGAAAAACGATAATGAACTATCATCTATTTCACTGAGTTTTATTTAGCATAGGCTAATGATCGACCTTCCGAGAAGAACGATAATGGTACGCGTCATTCACTTTGTTTATCTAAGCACATTGTTCCGAGTTTCGTACGCTTATTCTAATCACTTCTTAAAATTAAATATAACAATTTGTTGTATACAGGTTGTTTTAAATTTATATGCCCGTGGTTGAGAAAATTGAAAATATTTTATATTAAATTGAATTTTGTTTATAATTATCAAAATTTAATTTTCATATCAAATAGAAATATAACAAATCCCCGCCTTGTATTCGATAAAATTTATCTGCATTTTTAAATAAATTTTCTCGAGGCAAAACCAACTCCCTGTATATTTCCTTACTTTAATCTACGTCTTATACCCCTTCTTCTTGTATTACTCTAATTAGTCCCACCTGTAGAGTAATTGTTTCCTTATTTTCAGTGTCCTCATCCTGTGTTAGAGTGTCGGCTATTATGTTGTCTTTCCCTTTTTCCCATATTAATCTTCTGTCTTTTTCCTCAGATTTTTCACATACTTTTACCGTGTATTCTGCATCCACGTTTTCATATGCCTCCTCTTCAAATGCCACTGTTTCGATCATATCTTTTTCGCTTTCATTTTTTTGCTTTATTTCTTCTTCTCCTGAGCTCGTCTCTTCTTTTGAGGAATCCCAGGTTTCCTTTGTTTCTGATACTCTCAAATTTTCTTCTTCTGGGCTCAACTCTTCTTTTGAGGAGCCACAGGTTTCATTTTCTTTTGTCTTTTTCTGACTTTTTCTCCCTTTTCTTCTTTGTCCTTGCTTCGTTGCCAAATTCATTTCCACTGTTTGTTCTTTACCTGATTCGTCCGTATTTTGTTTCTCCTGTTCCTTGTCCTGTTCTTCTTCTTTTTCCTCTGTTAGATTCATCGTATTATTTTTAAAATCTATCACTACATGTTTTTCTGCCAATTCGTCAACTCCTACTATCATGTCATGTGACATGTTTGGCATTATTACACATTGTAGTGCATACATCTTCTTACCCAGTCGTACCATTACTCGTATGCCTTCATTTATAGTTGCCAATGTCCGTTTGTTTGCGCCCACTAAATTTACCCTAGGTATTTTGTAAATTAAATTTGTTAAGTTAACTTCTTCTATTAGTTTTCTGTTGACCAATGTTATTACAGATCCAGTGTCTATCAAAATTTAATTGGTTTCTCGTTGATAAATCCATCCACAAATTTTAAATTAACTCCATTTTTCTTTTCGTTGTTTCTTGCAAATTTAATAAACTCCTTGGGGTTACAAAAAATTCCTGTTTGATTTTTGGTTTTTAGTGAGCGCCGTCGTGAAAAAACGCCGGTTGCTCATCGTTGTTTATATTTTCGTCATAATGTCTCTCTCCGTCATATTCATCTGTCTGGGTATTATTTACTTCTCTTCTATTTTCTCTTGGTCTGTCGGATCTGTTTCGGTTTTCTCGATATCCCTGTTCATTTTGTCTACCATTATTTCTGTTTTCTTGATTTGAGCGTGTGGTGTTTCTATTCTGGTATTCTCGATTTCTGTCCTCATTCCATTGCCTATTTCTTTGTTCATAATTTCCTCTTCCGTTGTCTCTATTTTCGTTTTCCCTTCTGGGATTAAAATCTCGTCTTGTATCGTCCCTCCTATTTTCATTTCTATCTCTGTACTCCTGTGTTTCTCGGGGCCTGTAATCTTCTCGCGACCTTCTTGATTTTCTTTCTCTTAAACGCAATTCTCTTATTTGTAGGAATTGGCATAAACTATCTATGTCTTTGTAGTTTTGCAATGTGATATGGTCTTCCAGCGTTTCTTCGAAATGTCTTGCAATCAGTTCGACTAATTGTTCCGATGAGTAATTATATTGTAAATGTTTTGCGTTATAGTAAATTTGTAATGCATATGTCCTTTCTGATATACCCATCCTATCATTGTATTTCCCATTTTGCAATTCCTTGTTAATTTCCAATTGTTGGACTTTTCCCCAGAAATAATTCAAATATTTTTGTTCAAATTCTTGCCAACTGTCAAATTCTTCTTCTTTGCAATCGAACCATAGGCTTGCTTCATTTTTGAGATGGTTTCTGATAGTTTCTTTTGCTGTTTCGAAATTTCCGATGTGCTGTATTTTCTTTTTCAGGCTATTTATGAACGGCACTGGGTGTAATCTTCTTACATCCCCGCCAAACCTTATCTTCACGTCATCTGTGCTATGTATAACCATTTCTCTTCTTTCTCCTCCATTTTGTTGAATATTGATTTCCGCAATCTTTCTTTCCATTTCTTCTCTGATTGCTTGAATAGCGTTTTCAAACTTGTTTTCCAAATTTTCTATTTCCTTTTTCTGGCAATTCGTTATTTCCTTTATTTTGCTTTTGATTTCTTTAATCTCTGTCTCTTGTTGTCCCATATCGTTCTGGATCATTGTCAAACATCCTTTTACTTCTTTTTCATACTTTCCTATGCGTTCCTCCATTTTCTTGTTGTTCTCTTCTATTGCTTGTTTCATTTTTTGTTGTGTTTCATCCATTTTTTATCCAATTTTTGTTGTGTTTCATCCATTTTTTGATCCACTTTTTGTTGTGTTTCATCCATTTTTTGTTGTGTTTCATCCATTTTTTGATCCAATTTTTGTTGTGTTTCATCCATTTTCTGTTTTGTTTCCTCCTGATTTTTATCCATTGTCCTTTTTGCTTCATCCATTGCTTGTTTTGTTTCTCTTTGATTGTCATCCAGCTTTTGTGACTGGAGTTGCATCAGTTGTAATAGTTTATCTATTCCTGATAATTCTTGCTGTTCTGATGCCATGATTGTCGTGTCTAAAATATCTTCTTGGTCTGAATGTTCTTTTTGTTTTTTGTTGTCCTTGCTTTGGCTTCTTGTCACAGACATTTGTTTTCAAGAAGTATTATCCCCGCCAAATATGAAATTTTACTAGTATGTTACCAAGACGACTTTTTTTTACCCAAATATTATAAATTGTCAATAAATATATCAAATGTAAATATCGTAAAAATAAAATATTAAATCAGTTATGTAAAATTTGTACCTAAAGAGATCTAAAATTTAATGTTATCAAATGTAAGTGTCTCACTTTTTACCACAGGCATATAAATTTTCAAATACCGGCTTTACTCTTTCTATCCTTCAAATTTGCCACTAGAAATACTTTACAATGCTTTCCACGTTGGACGACAGTTGATGTGATCTTGATTTTTGATAATGAGATATGAGATAATATTCTTATATGTCACTTAATTTAATCAATGTATTAACACTAATCTAATTAATTAACCATATCACATATCAATATGTTTTCAATCTCAGGGCGAATTATAAATTAATTACTTACTTTCGTGGCTTCTAAATATTTCTTAATGGTTCCTAATCGGGATAGAAAAGAAAAGAGTAAAAAAAATACACATATGGGTTATAATTATAATCAAAATATTTTTTATTTTATTTAAAAGGCAATCAATGCTTAATATTTGCTATTTCTTATTATTCTTAAAACATAACATTTACAAATGGGAATCTTATTTCCTTTTGGTTTTCAATTGAAAGTTTTTATTAACATTTAACTATTAGGAGTTATTAGGAACAACTCTATTCAAGTTTGATGAAGCTTTTCTGATATAATTGATTATGTTATTCAATTTTTTATGTGGAATTTAATACGAAAAACCCATACATTCATGTCCAAACAAATGAGACTGACCTTTTCCTGGTGAACTGAAAATGTCCTCACACAAGACCCGTTTCCTGCTATCCTTGGCTGCGATCAAACCTCGTCCTGGCTTCCAGTAATGTACTCCTTTGAAAAACTAGCTCGAATAGCTCTCGTTCCTGCTTCGGTCGTGATGCTGTGTTCTACCTTTTTCGAAACTGCTATCAGCTACCGGGACACTCTTGGCTCAAGGAGGTTCTTTTACTCTCGACCTGGCCTACTTCTCGTTCCACGATAGATACTCCACACTCACGGAACTACCGGCTTTCTCACTCTCCGTACACTACCGTCTACTACTCGACTTCACTTCTCCACAGCTCAAAACATTCTGATCTCACTTTGTCATCCATTCCCCTACTTTCTAAATATCCCTTCCAGATTCACAAATCAATCTTCCACCACCAACTCTCATTCGTAATATTCCTCAAAACCAATTTTTAATCTTTCTAAATATGCTTAATGGATTTCAAAAGAAAATATTTATTTCCCATTCTAAAATACTTTCTACTATTTACAAATTTTAATGACCTATTCTCTCTTTCAAATGAGTCTTATTTAGCATAGGCTAATGATCGAAACCTTCCGCGAAAAACGATAATGAACTATCATCTATTTCACTGAGTTTTATTTAGCATAGGCTAATGATCGACCTTCCGAGAAGAACGATAATGGTACGCGTCATTCACTTTGTTTATCTAAGCACATTGTTCCGAGTTTCGTACGCTTATTCTAATCACTTCTTAAAATTAAATATAACAATTTGTTGTATACAGGTTGTTTTAAATTTATATGCCCGTGGTTGAGAAAATTGAAAATATTTTATATTAAATTGAATTTTGTTTATAATTATCAAAATTTAATTTTCATATCAAATAGAAATATAACAATGTATATACCTAAAGTTGCATATATTTTTATTATACTAAATATACTAAAAGTTACTGAACAATGTTTGCGAAATAACACGGAAAATATCTCAAAATCTCTGTGATTGGCGAAATTTTAAAAATAATATTTCGGAAATTATAAATCCTAGAGACTCCTACTAAAGAGAATCCTAATAAAAGTATAACATTTTGAAAAAACTTATCTTGCTTAGAAATAGTCATACAACCTTCTACGATAGTCCATTTCTAAGGTAGTTGACTTTTGTTCCTATTAAATGTACCACTGTATATACCTAAAGTTGCATATATTTTTATTATACTAAATACACTAAAAGTTACTGAACAATGTTTGCGAAATAACACGGAAAATATCTCAAAATCTCTGTGATTGGCAAAATTTTAAAAATAATATTTCGGAAATTATAAATCCTAGAGACTCCTACTAAACGACATTTTAAAGAGGAAGGATGGAAGTTTTTTTACGTGAAGCAATGCCTATGCCTATATCTTCAGTGAAAAAAGTTATGGGGAAAAAACAAAATTATTTTATTTCGTGTTTTTTTTTTTGCTTTTTTTTAATATATTTTTGTAAAATAAAACTTTAAAGGGTGATATTTCAATAGTAAATTTAATCTGGAATAATTTTTCTGTAGACGTGTTTGTACCAAAAGTGCATAGAACTCACCCTAATGCACCCTGTGCCTAGGGACTAATTCACCCCTTTCTCAAAAATGCACCCCTTTATATGGTAGCACTCCAAGGTTTTCTCCTATATAGAGGTCCATTGATCATATGAAACAATAAACCCCCGTTAACGTTGTAGTTTCTTTCTAAGTACAAAATCAATAGCCTATTATTTGTGGGGGCTTATCGGTTTCTGGCCTTGGTTTATTTACATTTAAGTCTTTATTGTTCTCTTGTTTAGATTGAGTGTCTTCTACTAAATTATTATGCAAAAACTATTAAACTGATCTTAACGAAATTTAGCACACATTTCAGTCGTGTTATGGAATTTTTCTGATCGGAATAATTATATGATGGCTACATTTTATGTTACAAATTTAGAGGAGATACACCATATTTTGCGCTTTTTGGCCAATTATTGCTATTTTTTTAACAATAAACATTAAATTTTCAACTTCTAGCTAGTCAATAAATATTACTTTATCTTCTACATTATTTTTTGTTGGAGCATAATATCTCGAGTTATAAGACAAAAATATAAATTTCGATTTTTTATGCACTTTTAGATGCATTGTATGCACTTTAAAGTGAACTTATACATTTTCACCCATTTTTGTATAGAAGACTTTTTCCTGACGTCATCCTGAACACATTGGAAAAAGATGCATGTCTCCAGGTGCTGTATTTAAAAATCGATTTATTGTGGTGTTTTTAGAGTTAATGCCCTGGCCTATTACAAATTTATCGCCAACCGTCACTAAAGTCATTCATTATTGTACTCAATTGCCTTCATTTGCGGCAGTAAAGTAACACTTTATTGTACTGAAAGAGGAATTTTACTTTACCTGCCGCGATTAATCAAATTAACCGAGATTCAATGTAAGTGGTCGATAGCAGTAATCGATTATTTATTTGAGTGTACTTAAAATGTATTTACTTTAATTAATGTAAAGCTTACTACACTAATAAATGCATCCTTTAGGCTTAGATATGTTCCCATCCTTTGGAAAACTGCAGAGGTTATAATGATACCAAAAGTAGGACAAGATAACCATGAATTAACATCATACAGGCCAATCTCCTTACTATCCATAATCTCAAAGGTGTTTGAAAAATTACTACTACGAAGAATGAACCATATAATTGAACAAAAAAATATTATTCCAACTCATCAATTTGGATTTCGTGATAAACACTCCACAATTGACCAGATCCATCGAATAGTAACTGAAATAGAAAAAGCACTGGAAGGGGACAAAATTTGTTCGGCAGTATTCCTGGATATTGCAAAAGCATTTGACAAAGTATGGCACGACGGTCTGTTAATGAAGCTAAAGAAAATATTTCCTATGCAACTCGTTGAAATATTGAAGTCATACCTACACCAGCGAACATTTAGAGTTAAAATGGAAAACGAGTACTCTGAGTTAAAGCAAATAAATGCAGGGGTTCCACAAGGTAGCGTTCTTGGACCAATACTATACCTTTTGTACACATCTGACATTCCGGAGAGGGAAAACATCCAACTGGCCACATTTGCTGATGATACAGCAGTCATGACAATAGGAGCAACTATAGAGGAATCTACGATTAACTTACAAAATGCAATTAATGGTATAGAAGGCTGGTCCAAAAAATGGCGTATAAAGTTTAATGAACAGAAGTCAGTTCATATTAACTTCACTAACAAGAAAATCAATAATCTTCCAATTATCCTAAACAACAACGTTGTTCCTAATAAAAAAACAGCGAAATACCTGGGTTTAAATCTCGACGTCAAACTAAAATGGAAGGAGCACGTTAAAAAGAAAACTGAACAGATGAAGATAAAGTACAAAAATATGTATTGGCTAATAGGTAGGTACTCTCAACTTTCCATCCAGAACAAAGTACTAATTTACAAACAGATATTGAAACCGGTGTGGACCTATGGCCTACAATTATGGGGCTGTACCAAAAAAAGTAATTACCGAAATTTAGAAACGCTCCAGAACCGAATATTAAGGAATATTGTATGTGCTCCTTGGTATGTTCGGAACGACGATTTGCGTAGAGATCTTAAAATCGAATCTATTCCAAATGAAATCAAGAAAGTCGCCAGGAGACATGAAGACAGGCTCCATAAGCATCCCAACCATGAAGCACTTCAGCTTCTTGTCAACGAACCCCAGATGCGAAGGCTCAAGAGGACTAAACCGTTCGAGCTCGTGTAATGTGTGAAGTTGTGCCGGGCTTAGTTAGTGTTGTGCATTGTATTGTAGCCACAACAAATACGTGAGCAATTAGTGAAAAGCAGAGTCAGTGCTGTGCTGTGTAGCCACAACAAAGAAGTGGACATTTCATGTAAAAAAAAGCTAGGATGGACCAGGTGACATCTAGTTTACAAACATTTTTTAGGGAAATTAGGTTAAAGAAAAAATACTGATTAATCTTGTAGATTAGGTGTATTTATATTGTTTAAATAAAAAAAAAAAAACTTAAATTAATAAAAATATTGTACATAATTTACGTTATTATTAATTAAATTTATGCCAAAAAGTGAAATTCTGTAGTATTTTTATTAATATTAATATTTATCTATCGATTAAAAATCGAAAGCGGCATGCAGAAGTAATTTGTCATCACTGTCATATTTAAAAAATTTGAATTGAAAATTGTATTTAGTGTAATAAAAGTGTTAAAACGAATATCAAATTATAGTATGTACCGGGTGTCCCAATAAGAATGGCTCTCGGCCATATCTCAGGAACCGTTTATAGTAAAGCTTTGAAATAAAAAATTTTATAACAAAAGTTGCCTCAGGAAAAGCCTGGAAATTATTTTCATAATTGTGGGACCACCGCTAGAGGGCGTAATTTAATATCAAAAATTAAAAAATCTAAATTTTACAAAATTTTCCTAATGAAGGGGCACTGGAAATCCGATCGTCGTATTCTTCATAAAATTCTACGCATATTTGATTTGACAAGTTTAGGTCTACCTTTGGAAATAAGAGGTGGGGGTGAGTGGGAACCTTGTTATGAAAAACTGGCTGTGAGTCCGGTTCTGCTTTATCAAATTTTACAAACTTGGTCTTGTTGAAGACAGATCTTTTTCGCCAATGTAAAAGTTATGATTTCGAACCAACTTACTGAGTAATATGCCAGCTAGAAGGCGTTATTTAATTTTTTTCAGAAATCTGGTGTTCCTTGGAAAATATTAAATACAAACATGCATTTTTAATACCATATTACAAAATTAGACAAAATTAGCAACAGAATAGCGAAAACCGCATGTTAATAGCTTTTTTCTATCTCGAGATATCTTACAAAACGTGTAAATTTAAAAACATAACTGTTACTGTCACCGGTAAACGAAATAATTCATTAAAAGTAGTGTGCTATGGAAACGACAAAGAAATATTTTCCAGCTGTCAACGTATATTAGGTGTTTTCAACGCTTCTCATTTGTTTCGAGCCTCGTTCATATCTCGTATATTAATATTATACACGGATTATACGGCATATGACAGAGGCTCGAAACAAATGAGAAGCGTTGAAAAGCCCTATTACAAAGAAATAAAACAACTATTTAGTGATGACATAAACGTTTAAATTTTTGCCCATCATTTTCGTTGCAAACATTTACTCTTTCAAGAGTAGATTGAACAGCAGTCTCAATTTCTGCTCTCGATATGCTTTGAATGGCGTTTAGTATTCTCTGGATAATGTATTCTAGAGTAGTATATGATGGGCAACAATTTGAATATTTAGGTCGTCACTAAGTAGTTCTTTTTGTTCTGTGTTATATTTAATTTTAATAGTATTGTTTCTCTTTATATTGTTGTTTTAATTAATTATATTTTATACGTTGACATCTGGAAAATGTTATTTTGTTTTTTTCCACAGCACACTACTTTTCATTAACTTAGTTTACCGTTGAGAGTAACAGTTATGTATAAAATTTACACGTTTCTCGAGATATATTGAGATAGACAAAAGATATCGACATGCGGTTTTCGCTATTCTATTGCTAATTTAATCTAATTTTATAAAGTATGATTAAAAATGCATACTTGTATTTAATACTTTCCAAAGAAAACTAGATTTCTGAAAAAAATTAAATAACGCCTCCCAGCTGGCTTATTACTTATTAGGATGGTTCAAAATTATCACGCTTACATTGAAGACAAAGATCTGTCTTGAACAAGACCCAGTTTTCAAAATTTGATTTAGCAGAACCGGACTTATAGCCATTTTTTCATAACAAGGTTCCCACTCACCCCCACCTCTTATTTGCAAAGGTAGAGTTAAACTTGTTAAATCAAATATGCGCAGAATTTGATGAAGAATACAATAATCGGATTTCCAGTGCCCCTTCATTAGGAAAATTTTGTAAAATTTAGATTTTTTTATTTTTGATATTCAATTACGCCCTCTAGCGGTGGACCCACAATTATGAAAATAATTTCCAGGCTTTTCCTGAGGCAACTTTTGTTATAAAATTTTTTATTTCAAAGCTTTACTATAAACCGTTCCTGAGATATGGCCGAGAGCCATTCTTATTGGGACACCCGGTACAGTAGTGCTGCTTTGGAAATGGAAGAAATTACATGTACGCCACCTAAAATATGCAAGAAATCGTTAGAGGCAGTTTCAGAGATTCTCCGAGCAAAATCCATCGAAAAATACAATAGGCAATATGACATATTTGAAGCATGGCCTGAAAATAATAGTATTACTAATTATAGTGAAAGTGTTTTACCAGCATATTTCTCTGAATTTTCTAAAGAATATTCTCCATCGACTATGTGGTCCTATTATTCAATGTTGAAAGCAACTTTGACCACAAATAAAGACATAGATATAAGCAAGTTTACGAATGTTTTGTATAATTATTGTACCTATGTAACAAATGTTACAAATGTTTCTACTAAATTTAGGAATATATTAATAATTTATAAGTATGTGAGTAGTAATTTTCTTTACAACTTTTACTCACTTATTTCTTTTTTTATATCTAATATCGGCTGTGTCTAGCAAGTGGTTGCGTGGGGTAGTGGTATGTGTATCTAGTTATAGTATGATAGAATTGATTCAAAAAATGACATAAACCAGGCATCCAAAGTGAAAGTTATCCTCCAACACCAAATTGTTCTATATGGTCCATATAATGTTCAGAAAAAAGTCACACCTTTTTGAGCGTCGGGTTTGGGGAGAGAGGGGGGAAAGTCGGTAAATTCGTAGTTTTTTAGGTTTTTCGTCAATATTTCTAAAACTATGAGGTTTATCATGAACAACCTTCTATACCAAAATGTTCTACATTAAATTTAAAATAAAAAAGGCCCTATACATAATTCTTCTAAAGTGAACGGTTCCAAAGTTACGGAGGTAGTATAATACCCATCCTAACCCTAACCCAGACATCCAAAGTGAGAGTTTTCTTCCAACACCAAATTGTTCTATATGGTCCACATATTGTTCAGTGAAAAGTTACACCATATTGAGCGTCCTGTTTGGGGGAGGGAGAAGTCGGTAAATTAGTAGTTTCTTTACGTTTTTCGTCAATATTTCTAAAACTATGTTTAAGCGTAAACAATGTTCTATACAAAAACGTTCTACATAAAATTTAAAACAAAAATGGCCCTATCCATAATTGTTATAAAATCAACGGTTCCAGAGTTACGGAGGGTGAAATGTGGAGCTTTTCGATACTTTTTATAATTTTTGGGCAATGGATGATGATTTTGGGTGGTGAGGTTGACGTTTCTTCAACGGCTTATCACTAAGATACCATCGGCCACTGAAATAGCAAATCCTGTTAAAGAAAATTTCTTTTAATCAGTAAAAATGTTATAAATTGCCCAAAAAATATAAAAAGTATCGAAAACCTCCACTTTTTACCCTCCGTAACTCTGGAATCGTTGACTTTATAACAATTATGTATAGAATCTTTTTTGTTTAAAATTTGATTGAACATTTTTGTATAGAACATTGTTTACGCTAAGGTATATTTTTAGAAATATTGACGAAAAACATAAAAAAACTTTTCCATAAAAAAACTACTAATTTACCGACTTCTCCCCAGTCTCCCCTCAAGCCGGACTCAAAATGGTGTAACTTTTTACTGAACAATATCTGGACCATATAGAACAATTTGGTGTTGGAGGACAACTTTTACTTTTAATGTCTGGGTTAGGCCTTTTTTGGACAAATTATACTATACTACCTCCGTAACTTTGGAACCGTTCATTTTAGAAGGATTATGCCTAGGGCCTTTTTTGTTTCACATTTATTGTAGAACATTTTTGTATAGAAGGTTGTTCATGCTAAACCGCATAGTTTTAGCAATATTTACGAAAAACTTAAAAAACTACGAATTTACCGATTTCTCCCCCTCTCCCCCCCACCCCCAAACCCGACGCTCAAAATGGTGTGACTTTCTTCCTGAACATTATGTGGACCATATAGAACAATTTGGTGTTGGAGGATAACTTTCACTTTGGATGTCTGGGTTTGGATCTAGTTATACCATACTATTACGGACGTGTTAGTACTGGGTTCGAGTCCCCCGTAAGGAAAATTTTTTTATTTAATATTAATGGTTATTGACATACTTAGAGTATTATAAGGACTTAAAAAATTATTAAAAATAATTAATCGGGCTGTTGCCCAATGACGTCACCCGACAAGTCCCGACAAGTTACCCCAATGACTTCACCCCCACAAGTCAGATTATACATTGTACAATAAAAAGATTACTATTACTATTAACAAAATATTACTATTTATTTAGATTTTCTACGATTAAACAAGGAAAAAGCAACTTCGAAAGGCTGTTATTTTTAGTTCTTACATGCATACAAAGTACACACACTCTTTTTTCATTAGAAGGATGTAATTAAGTAAGTGTTAAAGTTTTGTATGATTGGCGATAAAATCTTGTATGCACCACGTCAGTAAAGACTCTTTATCGAACTCGTCTGTTATTCGCCTCTCTCGCTAGGCTCGCTCGGCTCATAATATCAGACTCGTTCGATAAATAGTCACTTTACTGACTTGGTACATAAATAACTATTATCGCCAACCGTCACTAAAGTCATTCATTATTTTACCCATTTGCTGCAGTAAAGTAACACTTTATTGTACTGAAAGAAAAATTTTACTTTACCTGCCGCTATTAATTGAGATTGAATGTAAGTGGTTGATGGCAGTAATCGATTATTTATTTGAGTTAATTTTAATTTATTTACTTTAATTATTATTAAAAATATTCTACATTGTTAACTAAATTTATACCCTCTCTGTGGCTCAGTGGTAAGAGCGCCTACCTTTGGATCGAAAGGTCCGAATGGTCTTGAGTTCGAATATCACCAGGGTAGAGAATTTTTCGTTTGTTATAAATTAATAAATGAAAATAGTTTCTATCCTTGTGGGATCGGTACTCACCGGAGGGACCGCAGACGTTCGGATAAAATTAGCGTCTCTTTGCAAAGACAATGACGTCGACTTTGCAAAATAACAAGACATTTACTCAACACACACACTACACATTACACTAGGTACCTAATTGGAAAAATCCATACAGTACCATCACCATGCCAATGACCATTAGTTGTCGAGGTATTAGCTAAATAAAATTAAATTAAATTTATGTCAAAAAGTTAAATTCTGTAGTATTTTGTAATTATATTCATATAAAATAAATCAAAACTACCGATTTAGTAATTATTCAATATTGAAAATTATCGATTATACATCTAAAGCGGCCATCATGCAAAAGTCATATGTCATCAGTCATCACTGTCACAGTCACTGTCATGAAATTTTTATTACGTCTAAAATTTAAAAAGTAAAGTAAAATTTAAGTAAGTGTTGAAACCAATATCAAATTGTTGGCGATAAAATTTTGTATGCACTACGTCAGTAAAGATTCTTTATCAAACTCGTCTGTTATTAGCCTCGCTCGCTATGTTCGCTCTGCTCATAATATCAGACTCGTTCAATAAAGAGCAAATTTACTGACTTGGTACATAAATAACGATTATCAGTTTTGATTCGGTAAATTCTTATAGTCGCGTGACTACCAGAAAAGATATTTATTTTTTACGCTCAGTAGCCTCTAAATGATTTCATAGGTGCAGGCTACCGGTGCAAATACTTGATCCTGAATTACTATAAATTGTTTGACTAGTATATTTTTAATACTAATTGCACAAGAGCTCTAAAATTATTGAATTTTTTCCGAGTGACACTGTGACAGTTTTAATTAGTTTGAAATTATGTCAAAGTGTCACGAGGGCAAAATTCTATATTAATTTTAGAGATCGAGTGCAATTTGTTGCGATTATTTCATGAATAAAACTGTTCAAAACCAAAGTTTTATTGTAATTTATTTATGTAAGTACAAATTAGTATAATTATCACACAGTTGGTATAAATATTTTACGGTTGAAAGTCATCACTTTTATAATTTTTAAAACATTAATTGTCATTAATGTCACTGAATGTATTTTTTCATAGCAACGAAGGGCATCTGACGTAATATACTTGACGACGGGAAATTATCAAAAATTATTAGTTTAATTTAGATTTCTGTAGCTTTCTATTGGTCAGAATCTCCTATAAATGAAATAATCTCTGAGAGTCAACCACAATAATAATTGTCATTCAAATTACAGATTTTATTCGATTCGATTCCCAATCTGGAATGAGTTAATAATTTCGGTGGGTCAATAAACAAGTCCGAAATAGGTCAATAAACAAGGTAATTCGTTTACTTGCATTTGATTGACTTGTTTATTTCCAAAATTGCTTGAAATGGAAACATCAATGAAATATGTAATTTTAGTTACAATAATTGTGGCTTATTGCCAAAAATAATAGACTGGTCAACGTAGTCAAAAGAAAGTAACTTGAGAATCACATTGAGTTGTCTTTTCAAGGCTATTCTATCAGTATCCATAATTTTAATCTGCTTTTAATATAGTAGGCTACTTATCTCCTATATGTAGGCATATCCTACGTCCCGGTCGACCGGGACGGTCCCGGTTTGAGCTCCCTGTCCTGGCTTCCCGGTCGGTTTGCATTATCGTCCCGGTTAAATTTGAACAACACCGACATCCCGGTCATTGATCAAGGACCATCTAAAGTGCTCGAAACCCAAGACCTGCCCAGGTGCCATTCTCTCTCCCAAGCTCTTCTACCATGGTTTTTCAAAAATGCCGAACTCGTATAAAATGATCTTTTCATTGCTGCTAAAGAAGCTATTTGCATTTTATGCAGCAATGCATGCTATAATTTTTAAAACACCTGATTGCTTTTCTAAATTAATAACGAAGCTGTTTAAGCCCAAATTCGGGTCTGTGCATACCAAGTGGTAGTGATCGCACTGATGGAAAGAGATCACAACGATACAACGAAAGAATTACACAACGAGCTAAAAGAATGCAATATTTGAGGATTTCAGCAAATACTTACATCAAACAGACAAGATGTTAAATTGCACCGATAGTTGATAGGTACTTTGTATCTGAGAAAGACATATCTGTAAAGTTACTCGCTTTTGTCTCTTCCAGGCTTCCACAATACAATCCAACATGCAGTTGATGGTCTTCCTTCCGAAAAAGAGGCTATCGTAAAAATATACAAATATTTTTGTATACTGTACCTACGCGTTGCAAGCTTAAAAGAGTTTTGTGAGACAGCTGACATCGAGTACAAAAGTTTGTGAAACATGGAAATACAAGATTTCTATCTTTATCACCAGCTGTGGAAAGAATCCTGCAGCTATACGAAGGCTTGAAATCTTATTTTCTTGTTGAAGTATACTGCCCTCTTGCATTGCGACAGTTCTTCTTAACAGAAATTGGACCATTTTACTTTTAATTTGTGCTGGGACAGTTAAATATATTCAACAAAACTACTGTGTCTATGGAAAAGACCAACTTTACTGCGACAGATGTAGGTATGGAGATGACAAAGTTACAAACTAATCTTCAACACAGGATGGAAAACAAATGTCTCCCTTACGCATAAAAACTCTTAAATAAATTGAGATATTTACTATAAAATGTCTAAAACTGTATGAGTGACGTTCACGCTTTTTGTGAGAGGTGCATTTTGTATGTAGAATTGAGTGGATCTGCTTGTAAAACTAGTTTACTGGTGTAAAATGGAAAGAGCAGCAGAAAGTACAAATAAAATGAAATTCAATCAACAACCCAAATAATGATTGATGAAGTATTATTTGCAAAAGGTTTTTACAAAATTCTAACAGTTATTCCTGAGAAATGGGGTGCCAAATAAAAATCATGAAAAACACAAATTAAGCGACAAGAAAAACGAAAATGAGACTCTTCCTATTCTGCGTCCCGGCTTGGCTCTTCGTAATTATGGTAAGCCTACCTATATGGTATTTCAGTGCAGATAAGTTCTGGGATTATCATATATTTGAGTCACCGGAAAATAGGCTCTACGAGAATGGTCATAGTGATGTCTGAAAACTAATTAACATATCACTGAGTCTCTATAGGCTGTCGGATTTAGGCCACAGCACGACCAATATTGCCATAACGAAATTTTTGTGAATCCAGCAGGGGACGACCAAAATTTAATAATTTTTTAAATTAACGCAAATTATGTACATGTAAAAATGGGATAAATGGGATAAATTTATCAGGATTTTTTTAAATTAAAAAATGTGTATAACAAAAAAGTTATTGTAAAAAAGATCATTTTCAAATGGCTGTACAGATGTTTTGTCAATATTTATAAGGCTTTTTTTGTATCTCATTCTCTTCGTTGGGTCTCAAATTTTCATGTTTTTAAATATGTGTTTATTCTTAATTGTTTTATTACAAATAATAATTGATGCATAATGACGTACCATTTTCCGCCATATAAACTGTTATTATCTGTGCCATTTTAACCTAAAAACAACAAAATCCAAAAGACGAAATGAAAGGTTATGAAAAATCTCATATTTTAAAAGAAAAGAAAAAAATGTACTACTCATAGAACAGGAGCTATTTTTGAACACAACGCAATTGTTTATAAACATTTAGAGCTGAAATTTGGAAGGTTTGTAAATTAAGTTTCAGTTTTTCATTTGAAAACCCTTTAGCGCCTACAGTCATATGGACCCAGCTGTAAAGGTATCATTTAACACAATAAAATTATAATAAAACAGACAGCCAACATTACATTTACCGCATGAATACTTTATTTAGAGTTGTCTGAATCTGTGTTGATGAATAATTATCAGGTTTTATTAGATTTCACAAGCTAAGGAAATTCGAAAATCGTGTTATATTAAAAAGTATTTGATAAGGGACACCCAATATATGAAAGTATATTTTCAGTACTTGTCTTTGGGAATAGTAGGATCAAATCATTTTTACATATTTAAAAAATCTTAAAATATAACGTAGTGTACATATTTTTGTATTAATATTACAAGCGACAATTAAAAATTGGTCTAAATATTGCTGTATCCATAGTGTATGTATGTATGTATCCATATGTATAGACGTCTTAGAATAGAGGAAAAACGTATCCATCGACGTAAGAAAAGGGGATACGAACAGAACACTCTCAATGAAATACAAAGTTTATTTGATAAAAATGAAATAATCAAATACTAACAATCCTTAAATAATAGCCCTCGAGAATTTAAACCACGACTTAAAGTTTTTAGAGACACTAATGGTGAAATTCTACATGACAAAAACTCAGTTCTTAACAGATGGGCACAACATTTTAGCGAACATCTAAATATAAATGATCTAGAAGAAAGTTACAACATAGAAAATCAACAAAATCTACATTATCAACTACACAGTGAAGACCCAACAAGAGAAGAAGTGTCAAATGTCATCCTAAACCTCAATGACAATAAAGCCCCAGGAATCGATGAAATATGTTCTGAAATATATAAAAAGGTGGTGATCAACTATTTGCAGCAATCCATAAATTAATAGTACTTATATGGCAGAATGAACTGGTACCAGAAAAGTGGCTAAAGGGTATAATATGTTCGTTGCATAAAATAGGTGATCAACTGGATTATCAGAACTATAGAGGCATTACTCTGTTAGCATCTGCTTATAAAATATTCGGTAATGTATTGTTTGAAAGACTGAAACTTTTCACAAAGGATATTGTTGGTCAATATCAATGCGGATTCACTGCTGAAAAGTCAACTGTGCATAAAATTCAAGCACATAGGCAGATTCTAGAAAAGTCACTAGAATATAACATAGCTACCCACTATCTCTTCGTCAGCTTGAAAGCAGCCTATGACAGTGTTAATAGAACTGCATTATATATTACTAGAGCTCGGGAAATATGCAAAATGCATATTAAGTGCATATTTGCATATTTTGGATAAATTTTGTAAGTGCATATGCATTTATTAAAATGGCATATTTTTAGACTTTTTTGCATTTTTTTTTTGGCATGGATGCATTTTAAAGAGAAATGAGAAGTCTCATATCTAAACAATAAATCTGAAAATTTTCGTGGAACCAATTTCTGGTAATATCCTTAATATCTGCCTTTTACTATTTATAAGTCGACGAATAAAGGAGACGAAGGAGACTCTACAATATGCAGTCACATTTTGTTAGTGAAAACATTTTGTTATTGTTAAGTGATGCTGCGCCATATGACCAAAAGTGGACAACATTTAAAAATATTTTTTCAAATTTGTTACTTGTCTAGAGCACGCTTCTGCTACAAATAGAGTAGCAGGAGGCTACAAACTGTAAGGATGGAATTTCCAATGGCCAATACGCTTTTATCAAAAATAAAAACATGTTTTTAAAAGCCCTTCTGCGAATATAGGTGTATAAAGATGTGCCTTTACCACCTGAACCTGTGATAACTAGATGGAGAACATGGTTAAATTCTGTAAATTTCATAACCGTTATTTTGAGGGAATTAGAGACGTCACTTGTAGTTTTGATGTAGACGTAACTCAGGTGCTATGAAAAATGTGTGGATGTTTTAAAAAAACCGTTATTAAAAAGTAATTTGGCACATATCAAACCAATTTTGTAAATATTGCTTGGCCAATTACTAAATTAGAAAAGCGAAACATTTCTTCAGACCAAAGTATTGAAATTATCAATTCATTAAATGAAATAATTAAACACCTTGGTGAAACCAACAAAGTGTATCAAAAATTCTGCACGGCGTTAAAGAAAAATGAGGCATATCACAAAATAATTAAAAAAAATATTATTAAGATGGGGAAATGTAAAGATAATTTAATTTTATGGGTAGAACCCTCAATTAAATAATATTTTAAGTTTGCTTCTTTCAGGTGATACAGTAGCGATCAACAGGTAGCAAAAACGCGTTCCAAGATTGCGGCTGTAATTTTGAATATTTTTTGGAGATGTTTGGCACACGTTTTCGTAATATAATAAAGAATGGCGGTACAGAGCCCAATTTAAAAAATATATTAATATGTGGAAATTACTCTGTAATTAAATAAAATATTAAAAAAACGAGCCTGTACCGCCATTAAGAAGAACAAAAAAATACACTTTCTTCAAATAAACTTTTTTATCCGATGCCTAGATTTTGTGTCATTTTGGAACTACTAATGAAATAAAAAATTTTAGTAGTTCCAAAATGACACAAAATCTAGGCATCGGATAAAAAAGTTTATTTGAAGAAAGTGTATTTTTTTGTTCTTCTTAATGGCGGTAGAGGCTCGTTTTTTTAATATTGTATTTAATTACAGAGTAATTTCCACATATTAATATATTTTTTAAATTGGGCTCTGTACCGCCATTCCTTATTATATTACAAATATGTGTGCCAAATATCTCGAAAAAATATTCAAAAAACAGCCGCAATCTTGGAACGCGTTTTTGCTACCTGTTGATCGCTACTGTTTCCTCTTAACTTCATGTGAAATAGAAAGAAGTTTTTCCGTGTATGCTTAAACAATTACAAACAGATATACCTACGGCTGTTTTTCTGTAGAAAATTTAGAAAAACGTTCAATAATGTACAGTTTTAATAATAATTGTAATAATAAATAAAAAAGAATGATGATAAATATAAAGAATAAATGAATATAATGATGTAGGTTATAGACATTTCATTAAATATTTTTTATGACTTTAGCATAAAATAAACATTTTTTTTTTATTTATCTTAAATACCTCGACAGTCCATTGGCATCAAATAAATAATTAAATATCTTCAAAACAAGGATTACCGTGTTGTTTATTTATATGCATTAAATGCCTAAAAGCATATTTAAGTGCATATTTCAACTGTTTCTTGTGCATATTTGCATTCATATTTTAGGGTTTTTTAAGTGCATATTTCCCGAGCTCTATATATTACAATGATGGATTTTGGGATCCCACCTAAGTTGGTTAAGTTGGCCCAACTAACAATGCAAAATGTAAGTTCGTGCGTTAGAATTCAAGGAGAAAACTCGACCTTTTTTAGACATTAATAATGGTCTACGACAGAGGGACGTGTTTCCTCTTTAATATTGCATTGGAAAAGGCAGTCAGAAAATTAAATATTAGAATGAAAAGAACTATTTTTAATAGACCGACGCAAATTCTCGCATTCGCTGACGATGTAGTTATAGCGGGCAGAATTATTAGAAACATGGTGCAGTGTTTTACAAGGCTTGAGGATGCGGCAAGTGAATTAGGACTTGTAGTAAACGAGGAAAAAACCAAATAATATATGTTGGTTTCTAAGAACTCCCGAAATATAGAATAGAATAGAAATAGAAATATGCTTTATTGTCATGAAAAATTTAAAAATTTTATAGACAAAGCTTACAAGAATCATAAATAAAAACAATAACAAATACAATTTACTAAAATTATACAAATCGTCAATATAAATAAAACATAATAAAGTCAAATAAACATCAGTAACAATCTATTGCAAAATTTAAAAAAAATTGCAAATTGCGTAATCTACCTTAAGAAATTTAATAAGTAATTTAATAAGTTATGCTGCTGCATATGACACTCAAATATATATTAAGATTCTACTTATACATAACAATACTGTAATTTCTTAGTTATCGGTTAAGAAACTCTGCTATTGAATAATATGGTCTTTCAGATAAATAGGCTTTAGTCATTTTACGGAACTTGGGGAAAGATGTTGCAGATTTAAGTTGTAGAGGGAGATCGGACAGAGAATTCAAATTAACAACCATACCTTTGAGCAAGTTAAGAAATTCACATATCTTGGATCGCTAATAAACTCAATAAACACAACAAGTGACGAAATAAAAAGACGCATAGCAATAGCACACAGAACTGTTCACAGTCTCCAGAAACATTTAAAAATAAAAATATACAACGTGCTGTAAAGCTCAATATATACAAGACCTTAATAAGACCGGCTTTGATATATGGGGCTGAAACGTGGACCTTATCTCAAAATGATGAAAGACTTCTTGGTATTTTTGAGAAAAAAATTCTTAGAAAGACTTTTGGGGCCATAAATGAAAATGGGCTATGGCGTCGAAGATACAACTTTGAATTGTATAAGTTACACACCGATCCGGATATTGTAAAATTCGTTAAAGTGCAGAGACTTAGATGGGCTGGACACATGGCTAGAATGCAAGATCGCGAATACACTAAGAAATTAACTTTTTCAAAACCAGAGGGCATAGGACGTAGAGGATGACCACGAAGAATATAGATTGATGATGTGGAAGAAGACCTAAAGATTCTAGGGGTCAGATGGACGGAAGTTGCCTGGAATCGACAGGAGTGGCGATTTCTTTGCGAGCAAGCCAAGATCCACAACGGATTGTCGAGCCACTTATGATGATGATTGCTGTACCCATATGGGGTACACTAGGCGTATATGTAGTCTAAACTTATATTTTTATAATTTCACTGGAATAACACTACAGGAAGCTTTAGATACTGCATATGAAGAAGGTGATGTAACAGATATATTTTTTGAGTTGCCTGAATTAAATTTCCTTACGAATGGTAATTCCAATGACAAAGACGAAGGTTGTTATTCGGATTCCTGCAGATGCGGAAGTTGTATGTACTTGCCACTCTGGACGTCTAGGAGATGTATAATCAGACCTATTACAGAAGCAAGTTATGATAGCGATTTGCAAGACGTACCCAAATAGTTCTAATTCTAATCAAGTAAAAACTAATACCAATCCCCGATTGGTAATTTCTCTGCCAGAACCTACAACTTATATTAACGGAGACCGTCATTATAAATCTAGAATAGAGCAGGCTAGAGCCGCTTTTAGAAGGATGTCAAAATGTTATGTAACAGAGACCTAAAATTGGCATTGAGGATCCGCCTACTTCGCTGCTACGTGTTCTCGGTCTTACTTCATGGTGTCGAGTCCTGGACTGTGAATAAAATCGATATAAATCGCCTTGAGGCTTTCGAAATGTGGTGCTATAGAAGAATTTTAAAAGTTTCCTGGGTGGAGAAGATTCGAAACTCAACAATACTAGAACGTCTTAGCAAGAATACTCAGATCATAAAAAGAATCAAGCAGAGAAAGCTGGACTACTTCGGACATGTAATGAGAGGTCCCAAATATAGGTTGCTACAAAATATTATGCAAGGAAAAATGGCAGGCAAACGCGGTCCAGGACGAAGAAGAACCTCATGGTTGAAGAACTGGCGAGATTGGTATGGTGTTGATAAAAGCATGCTATTTAGGGTGGCAGTGAATAAAATTAGGATAGCTATGATGGTAACCAACGTTCTGAAAGGACATGGTACATGAAGAAGAAGAAGTCATTATACGCCGCACAACAATAAAGGGGATTCCAGTCAATATTCAGGGATGAGTTGTGTGCAACTGTTTGAATTATTTATTGCTGATGAGTTGCTAGAAATTATAGTGTCTGAAATAACAAAATATGCTCTACTTATAAATCAACCGAATCCAACGTGACAATTCCTGAATTGAAAGTATTTTTGGCAATTCTCTTAGTAAGTGTTTATAATAAGCTACCATTCAAAAGAAGCTATCGAGTCAGCATAACTTCCAAAAAATGGTACAGACCAATACTTGGGCGATACATAGGAAATCAGGGAAGAATATTAGTCTCTTTAGTAGGAGTTTAGAAGAAGTATTTGTCAGAAAAGAGTATATTTATACAAACTCAAAAAATGTTCTATGCTTCTTTTCATGAGCATTTTTCAGTGCGTCACAAATGATAGAAAAAAAGGTAAGTCCGTGATAATATACATTTAAGTGACATGACATTTTAGTTAAATCTGACAGTTGTGACATTTTTATTGCAATTTGGCATAAAATCAAATCGATTGTGTTTATTGCATTTATAAAATGGTATTTTCTTTGATTTGTATAGTCTTATAAATTGAACAGATTATATTCATAGATATATTATATAATGCGTAAATATTTTTTTTTCGATTATAGCGCCATCTATTGACAACTGGAATAAATGTTGTAAATGTCACCGACAAAATGTAATCACCGACGTGCGTTTTTTTCTGCCACATGCAATTTAATGCGTTAGAAAGAAATCGAAAAACTGTGACGCACTGAAAGGTCCTCAAGAGAAAAAGCATATTCATTCCATTTTCAGTGGGAAGTGATTTTCGAGTGTCTGATTGCGCCAATTTTGACTGTAAGGATAATGTCTCTACCTGAGTGCAAAAGGAAGAGGTGCGTCATGCCAGCTCACAGTTCAAAAGAGCGTAAAATGTGCGAAAAATTCAACGTTGAACTTCATGTTTTAAATCATTTCATACAAATTGGGCAAATTATTAATGAATTGTTTGCATAATTGATCCTGCCAAATGCTTAGTGGTCCCATATCGGACCACCTTCTTTTTTCCAAAAAAGGTTTTTTTTTAATTTTGACTTAATATTGTTCTGAAGCTATTTCCTTGTGGCATTTTTATAAACAACCATTTTCAATGGGAAATAAGCCACAATTTTACCAAAAAAGTGATTTTATTAACGTTTCGACGCCCAAGTCGGGTATCGTTGTCAAAATACAAAATAATACTAAATTAAACAAAAATGGTGTTGTTTAATATAATGAAATGTTAATAAAATAATCTTTTTGGTAAAATTGTGGCTTATTTCCCATTGAAAATAGTTGATTTTGATTTAAATTTAAGAAAATTAGTTGTTTTCACATAGTTTTACATAAAGTTATTACATATCAAAAGAATTTTCTTTTCTCGGCGCTAATGGGTTAACCCATTAGTTCATTAAGTTCAATATATATGCATAATTAATATTGTGAAAACTTGATAACACTGCAGAAACGTATTAAGCCTATTAAAAAATCAAACTTTACAAAGAAAAATTCAAATTATGATAAAATGTGATTTACAAGCTAAAAAGTCAATCTTATTATAATTAAACTTTTTGACAATAGCATAAAACAATTGAGCCGTGAATTAATAATTATTTATGTACCAAGTCAGTAAATTTACTCTTTATACTCTTCTGTTATTCGCCTCGCTCGCTATGCTCGCTCTGCTCATAATATCAGACTCGTTCGATAAAGAGTCACTTTACTGACGCGGTGCATACAAAATTTTATTGCCAACAGTTGGATATTGGTTTTAACACTTACTTACAATTTAAAATTTAAGAATTTTTAAATTTTAGACGTCATAATAATTTCCTGACAGTGATGAGAGATGACTTTTGCATTATGGTCGCTTTCGATTTTTAATCGATATTTCATCATCATCATCATTGGCTCGACAGCCCTTTCTGGGTCTTGGCCTGTTCCAGGATTCCTTTCCACTCTGATCTGTTTCGTGCTTTTTTTCTCCAGTTCTTTATTTTTAAGGTTTTTATATCATTTTCTATTTGTTCTAAATATCTCAGCTTCGGTCTTGTTCTTGTTCTTTTTCCTACTGGCATCTGTTTGAATATTTTGTTTGGTATTTCGCCTTCTTCCATTCTTTCTACATGTCCCATCCAACGCAGCCGTCCTATTTTAATGAATGTTATGATATCTGGATCCTGGTATATTTCGTATAGTTCAAAGTTGTACCTTCTTCGCCAAATTCCATTTTCTTTTGTGCCCTTATATATGTGTCGCAAGATTTTTCTTTCAAAGGTGGCTAGCAATGTTTCCTCTCTTTTAGTGAGTGTCCAGGTTTCTGAGCCGTATGTGAGTACCGGTCTTATTAGGGTTTTGTATATTTGACATTTTGTTTTCCTTGCGACGTTTTCTGATCTTAGTTGCCGAATTAAGCCATGATAACTTTTATTGGCAATAAATATTCGCCTCTTCACTTCCTTTGCTACGTTATTATCAGATGTGACTAGGGATCCCAAGTATGTAAAGTTTTTTACCCCCTCAATGTTGTATTCTCCTATTGTTATATTTTGTGGCTGCCTTATTTCTGTGTTTTTACTTACCTGCATATATTTTGTTTTGTTCTGGTTGATTTTCAGGCCATTATTTTGTGCAGCTCGTTCTATTTGATTGAATGCCTCTATCATTTCTGTTCTTGATCTTGCGATTATGTCAACATCATCTGCAAATGCTAGTATTTGCACGCTTTTATTAATTATTGTTCCTCGAGTATTGACTGTTGTGTCCCTCATTATTTTCTCGAGTACAATGTTGAACAAGATGCATGATAGAGCGTCTCCCTGGCGTAGTCCCTTTTTCACATCTATTGTTTCCGTTAGTTCGTTTTGTATCCGGATTTTACTTTCTACTTTTAGAGATTCTTTTATCAGTTCTATTAGTTGTGTTGGTATATTAAATTCTTTCATTGCTTTTATTAAGAATTCTCGGTTTATATTGTCATATGCGCTTTCGAAGTCTATAAATCGATATTTACCAATATTAGTTAAATTACCAAGGTTTTGATTTATTTTATATGAATATAATTACAAAATACTACAGAATTTCACTTTTTGACACAAATATAAATAACAATGTCGTAGATTTTGTACAATATTTTTATAATTAAAGTAAATAAATTGTAAGTTAACTCAAATAAATAATCGATTACTGCCATGCATCGACCACTTACATTCAATTTCGATTAATCGCGGCAGGTAAAGTAAAATTCTTCTTTCAGTACAATATAGTGTTACTTTACTGCCACAAATAAGAGCAAATGAGTACAACAATGAATGACTTTAGTGACGTTTGGCGATAAAAAAATTAACTCCTGTTATATAAGTCGTGCAAACTTCTTTGTTAAGACTTATTTTTTCATAACCTTTCAAGTGTTGTATTTTTCGTTTTTCTAACGGTCAAAACGGCGCTGATGGTTAAATTGTTTTTAATACGAAAAATGGTACTTTATTCTGTATCAATTATTTGTACGCAAACAATTTAATATGAATATACTTTTTTCAAAACATTAAAACTTAAGACATCACAAAGATAATGAGACTGAAGAAGCCCCTCTAAATATTTCCCATGGTATAAATAAATATAATTGTTTAAAAACTACTCGACCTACAGGGCCCATCTTTTGCACTTATAGTAACTACATAAAAACTCATGTTATAAAATATGTGTTTACATATTTTTATTGCTTATTTTATTAATTATAAAAAATTTAAAAAATCTTACTTTTGGGTTTAATTTTGCAATAACTTTTTTATTTAGAAACATATCCTAATTTAAAAGATCTTGATTTAAAGAGCAAGCAACAAAGCATTTTCAACAAAGTCCTCTCTCAAACGTTTTCATCTACAATGCGTAGTTTTTTCATACTACTGAAATGAATGAAATAAGTAACTTTTTTTTTAAATTAAATGGTATTTAATAAGACACCATGATGCAGGAAAAAGTTCAATAAAAAAGTAACTTTTTTAAATTAAATGTTATTGAGTAAGAAACCATGACTCAGGAAAAAGTTTGATACCCATGCGATGGTACCTACGCCATTTCTATTGATTTTCCCAAATATACCAATTAAAAATAGCGGGCAGTAACTTTTCGATTTTTTTTTTTTTTTTTTTATTAGAAAAAGATGTCGCATCCACCAAAAGGTTATTAGCGACGGAACAAAATATAAATAACAAAATTAAACAATTACAGATTGTACAAAATGTTTCTGGATCTGAGATAATTAACTATATTATTGTCACAGGAACAGTTTTGACCTAGAGCCTGTGGTAGAGCGTCTGGGATCTTGTAGCGCTGTCTTTCTTGGTCATATTTACTACATATTGTTAAAAAGTGTTCAACTGTTAATCGGACGTTACACTGATCACATATACGTGGATTTTCCTTTGTGAATAGGTACGAGTGCGTTAATCTGGTATGACCTAGACGTAAACGCGTAACCACAATTTGTTCTCGTCTATTGCGCGACGATGGGAGCCACTGAGACACATTATTTTTAATTTTATTTAGCTTGGAATTAGTTTGAGACCACTCATTTCGCCACAAAAACAACACTTTATTTTTAAAATAAGCTTTTAAGTCACTGGAAACACCCTTGTCTATCGGCTCTGAAAAATCACTTAAAATTGCCTTTCGTGCGGTCCTGTCACCTTCTTCATTTCCTATTATTCCGACGTGTGAGGGAACCCATAAAAATTGGACGCTTCTTCCATGTTCATGAGCTTGGGAAAGCTGGTATTTTAGCAACTTTTCAAAAGTATGTTTCGGAAAAATATGTATTAATGAGTTTAGAGAGCTAAGGGAATCTGTTATGATCAGGGCTTTTGTGAGTGTAAGCTCGTTAAGAAGTTTCACAGCGCGGTATATGGCGTAGAGTTCAGCTGAATATGTGCTACATGCTGGGGGTAAACAAGTGAAATGTTTTGAATTGTACAACTGATTGGTCTTTAAGTTTGTCTCCTGTAGACAAATAATATCTGGAGAATATTCAGATAAAAGAAGCTGTAGCATAGGGAGACGATGGAAAAATCCATTAATGTTCCATTGAAGTATCGCGTTGAATGTTGTTAACAGATTCGGAGTTAGATGATACTGAACAATTGTCTACAGAAGAGTCACTGTCTAAGTCAGAAATCTTATTCCCTAAATAGTTGTGTAGTTTCTTTTGAAGTTTTGTAAACTTGGTTTTTGTAGATCTATCATTTGCATATTGATAGCTGCTTTGTAAAAGATAGAGTAAACCAGCCATATCAGTTGTAAATTCTTTAACGACGCTAATAGTGTCGGGGGAGCCTTGGACATTATCAATAAGTAAAGACAATTGGTGGTAATTTAAAACGAATGGTGGGGTATGATTATCAATAAAATTTTCAAGAGTTACCCGTGTAGATGGGACTTTAGATGAGCGCGGTTTTTTTGGTTTAGATGATTTGGGTTTTGCAAACAGATTTTGTGATGAAATTGCCGAGTCTGAAGGAGGCGTATCGATCTCACCAATACTGCGTTTTATGGAAGAACTTGCGGTTTCGCAAGTGCTATTAGAGTTTTCACTTAGATGCTGTGGCTTTATTACATTTGGGGGTACTGGAGCAAACTCATTGGTAGTGGCAGAAGTCGAGCTTGAGGTTTTATTTGTAATATTGGTTGAAATGGTTGTTTCAGAAAATTGTGGTGATGTATCAGTTTTATTAGAGTTTTCTGCAGTTGTATCTAATGGAAAAGGTGCTGATAGATTGGAGGATATTGCCTCCGAAGTTTGTGAAAACGGTATTGCCGCTGAATGAGGTTGATTTAAAGTGTTGCTATGAGTAGAAGTATTAGTAATTTCTTGGTCATGGAGATTTGTAGGTGTAGGTGATATGCTCGGATTTGATAATGGATAACTTGATGACTGCTGAGTGTTTGGTACCTTGTGTAATATACTTGTTGGATCTGTTGGATTTGGTACTTCATTGTTTGACTCAATATGAGTTGATGCCGTTACTGAACTGTTATTGCATTGGGATGATATGTGTCCTGTATTTTTGCAAATAAAGCAGGTGAGTGTACCTTGTGACAAAAATATGCGGTGAGGTGTTTGGTCGAAATTTATTAGAATAGAATCTGGAATTGCTGATGTTATAGGGCTTACATAAACTTGCCTCCGAAAGCTCAGTATGTGACTATATTCGGGAAGAGTGGAGCTAATTTTCAGAAATGTTATTGGGGAAATAAGCTTTAAACCGATATTCTGTAATTCTTCAACTAATACTTGATGAGGAATTGACGGGCATACACCAGACAAGACTAGTCTTTCTGCTGGAGAGACAAGTCTCCGTGCTGTTACAACTTCGCCGAGTACTTTTATAGAGCCATGTTGTGTCATGAAATTATCTACAACGGTTTTGTTTGCTAAATACATGCAGATTCTATTATGAGATAATCTAGATGAAAAAATAATATTTTTTGGGTTGATGATTGTGCCCAAAGGAATTAAATAATCCTGCAGTTTAGCATTATCGATACAACTAAATACAATTGCTTGGGTCTTACTCGGAAAAGACTGTGAAGCGGCTGAAGCATAACTGTTTGTGATATTTGAACGTTGATTTACTGGGCTGGTTAGATCGGAAGGTGTGTTTTCATTGTGTGAAGTCATTTTAAGATGCGGTGGCGAAACCTTCAGTCCGACTCTGGTAAGTGACAAACCAACCGCATGCTAGCTAACCTCACAAAATGATTGTACGGTGGTGTATTTTTCTTATTTGACGTTTTCTTTTCACAATAATAAACTAATAATTACGTATAGATGACTTACGTAGTAGTATCTAGTAGATAAACACTTTAGTTTTAAAAAACTATTTAATAATACCACTTGTTTTTAGTAAAAAACTAGGAGAACAATATCAGTACCTTTTCGATTTTTAAATGCTTCGTTTCCTGGATTATTATGTAAAATCCAAAATATTAACAAGCTCATATCACATTATTTTAACCAACAGATTATTTTACTAATTGAACCTTATCCTTGGATTATTTGTAGAAGCAATTATCAATAAACACGGCATGCAATTGTGTTCATGCACCTACTCATTACACGTGTTCCGTACGTGAAGTGGTTTAATAAAGTCTACCACAAGACCCCGTTGCAGGTTTGATTCCCCTCCCCGCTAACCGCGCGTTTATAAATACCTTTTTGGAATTATTAATAAATGCGTTTTAGTTCTATTTAAGCTTTCCAGAATAATCCATATTTTAATTTGGTTTGGGATAACCAATTTGATGAATTTTCGAGGATTTAATGTAAATAACTATCAGAGTTATTTATTTAATTTAAGCTTTATATTATTAATTTGGTTGATTATGACAAAATTTAATCCAAAAAAAAATTTTAATAGATCGATATAATTGTAAATAGTCCATTCGAAAGTTACATTTTTCGGAGGGCGCTATTTTATTATTTTTTGTTGTCTAGAGGGGATTCGTGTTAGCTTAAACTTAAGTTTGTGAGGTCGCACCTCTTGACCCCCACTTGCTATCTAGTTGAAAGGGAGGTAAAGAGTTTTCGCGCTGTATTTTGTAAACTAGCAACTTAAGGCCAGCCAAAGTCCGAAAATTGAATTTTTTAATTTTTTTTTGGTTATTATTGAAAATTATTCTCTGAAATTTTCTCTTTTTTGATTCATCATTGGCTACAAAATGATTTGTTTTTTAACATCCGCACTCAACTTAGCGTGTACCGGTCAAAGGCAAAACCAGGATGATCCAAGGGGGGGGGTAAAACTCCTGGAGGGTCTCTGGGGATATGGATTAAGCTCTAAGTACATCCCAATGGGGGTTATAACCCCCAAAACCCTTCTTGGTTACGCCACTGGTACCGGTAGCTTTCTTTATAGCCTATTAGAGTGTTTTATATTTTTGCAATTTCCCGAATGCTAGGTTTTTAAATTTTGATGTCAAATATCCCTGGATTCTTAGATGATAGAAGGTCCAAATTTTTACAGTAGTTGTAGGTAGATAATATCAAGTCTCGCGTAGTTTTATTGCAATATGTATAAAAACAAGTAAACCAAAAAATAAAATCTAATCATTTTTGGGTTTTTTTTGTAAGGGTATTTTCAAAAATTTTAAAATAAATGTTACCTTCACTGTAACTTTACAAAAATCTACGCGGGACTAAACAATACATCTAGTTTCAAAATAAAATAAAAAGTAGGTCTCTAAGTACTTTGGTTACAGAGCTATGTGACATAATGTTAACATTGTCGTTAAATCGGACTTCGGGTGCCCTTAACAGAAAATTTTATAAGACATTATTGGCAGTAAATTAATTTTTCCACAACTTTGTTCCTACTCCTATATTATGTTTAATTACGTAAAATCGCAAATAAAAAAGTTATAAACAAAATAACTGAAAATTTTTGAACAAATTTTATTTTGAGCGTTATAACTTTTTTGACCCCAGAGAAATTTGGTAGATAGTTTTTGAATAAATAATTACCAATTTAGGGATTGTTAAGTGACCGCTACCCTCAAGCCAGATCTGCATTTCTGAAATATTTTATTATGGAAGAGGTTATCTTAAAAATTTCAGAATGCCTCCAATACCTACCCAAAAATGTCACACAAGTTCCGAATATGGTGTGATCAATGGACTTAACTTATGTTGTAGGCGCAAAATTTTAGTCCAATGCTATTTAAATGCATACTATTTGTCGAAACCGGAGAAAACTAATAAATATTTTTGAAAATTTTAAATGCAGAATCAAGGACTACATTATTACCGAGGATCCAAATTCCCTTAGAGTAAACAAAATGGTTCTTTTGAATGAAATATATGAAATTAAAAATCTCACTAAATTTTTTATTTTTTTTCACCCCTGTAACTTATTAAAATAAACATTGTAGAAGTTTTCAGAGACTTTCGGCCCTCGAAAGTAATGTCATCTTTCATTCTGCGTTTAAACTTTTCAAAAATATTTATTAGTTTTCTGAGGATTCGAAATAAATGAACGCATTTAAATAGCATTGCACCAAGATTTTTCGCCTACCTCATTAATAATAAGTTTACCTTAAATCATCATTTTTTTTTCGTGGCTTTCTCTTTCGGCTTTTTGCGTTCTACTCTGTTATTTTCTATCCCTATTTTATGCTAATACTTTTTAACATTTTTTTATACGGTGAGGACGTTTGGGATGGAATAAATTCATTTTTTTGAGAATGGGTGATTTTGGAAATAAATCCCGATAGAGGTCGATTTTTTTTAAATTACGATTTTTTGGCATATATCTCAAACTAGTGACGTCATCCATCTGGGTGTGATGACGTAATCGATACTTTCCTTAAATGAGAATAGGGTCTTGTGATATCTCATTTGGAAGGTTATTCAATTATCTATTCAATAATATAAACATTAATATAATTATTTATACGAGGTGTCAAAAAAAATCGACCTGTTTCGGGATTTATCTCTAAACTCACCTATTCACGAGAAAATTAATTTATTCCAACATCCTCACTCAAAGCAAGCGATAATACAGGGTGTAACAAAAATACAGGTCATAAACTAAATCACATATTTTGGGACCAAAAATAGATCGATTGAACTTAACTTACCTTAGTCCAAATGTGCACATAAAAAAAGTTATAGCCCTTTGAAGTTACAAAATAAAGATCGATTTTTCCTATATATCGAAAACTATTAGAGGTTTTTTATTAAAAATGGATATGTAGCATTTTTATGCTATTTAAAAATTATAGTGAAATTTGTGTACCCCATAAAAATTTTATAGGGGTTTTTTTCTCTTAAACCCCCAGACTTGTGTGTACGTTCCAGTTTAATTATTATTGTGGTACCATTAGTTACACACATTATTTTTAAAAAAAATTTGCCTCTTAGTACTTTTCCGAAAAGCCAGTTTTTATCGAGATATTTTAATATTTTTTAATTTCAAAGAGCTATAACTTTTTTTAGGTGGACTAAGGTAAGTTAGGTTGAGTATGTGATTTAATTTATGACCTGTATTTTTGTTACATCCTGTATATAACGAAAATATACATCCATCTTAACATACACGTCATTAAATATATCAACGTTCAAATTCACATTTTAAAGCAGAGTGTAATTTGTGGATGGTGTAATAATGTAATCGTCGTTAAATATTTCGATATACTGCATATTAAGAGTAATGAATTAGTTACAGTGTAATTACTTACAATGTGTAAAGCCGTACCTAGTAACGTATGGTCCTAAAGTTTTGGGAAAAATTTCACCTGGTCTGATTTTTAAAATGCATTTAACAAAGAAGGCCATGGAATTGCAATGTCATCAGTTATTAACATTTAATAAACAAAGCAGAATATTTTGTTTTGTGCTCTGCAAAATGTCTTATAAAATTGATATTCGTCGAGGTGTTTATAATATGGTTAGGCGAATGTCGAAACGAGATATTGTTAATATTTATCGAGATCAAAACATAAGCAAATCGACAATTTATCGCACAATCAGAGAATGTGAAGAAGGGATACCATGTCTTAACTTGCGTAAAAGTGGCCGACCGCGGATTTTGAACCATATAAGAGAGGCAATACTGATTGAAGCAGCTAAAAACAAAATTGGGGTCTCACAGCGAAAACTGGCCAGAAGATTTCTTGTTGGAAAGACTACAGTATACAGGACCCTATCGAGTAACAATATTATCTACCGGAAAAGAAGGAAAGCTCCAAAATACACAGAGGATTAATTAGAGAGAATTCCGAGATGTTGCCGCGCGTTAAGGCGAGTGCATTTCGTCAACAAGTTGATCGTGATGGACGATGAAAAATATTTTACTTTGTCCAACTCTGAGATGAAGGGTAACGATGGGTTTTACACGAACGATTACGAAAATGTACCTGATGAAATAAAATTCAAAAGTAAGAAAAAATTTGAGGACAAAATTTTGGTATGGTGTGCAATTTCTGAGGCTGGCTTTATCTCACAGCCCTACATTGGTGTTGTTCGAGGCGAAGACTTAAACGCAAATATTTATATTCAAAGATGTCTCTCTAAATTTCTTCAGTTTGTGAACACACATCATGCAAATGATCAAATAGTCTTTTGGCCAGATCTTGCTTCATGTCATTACGCGAGGATCACAAGGGACTGGTACGAAACTAACAACATTACCTTTGTGCCGAAAGAAGACAATCCCCCCAACCTACCTCAGGCTCGTCCAATTGAAGAGTTCTGGGCAATATTAAGTCGGAAAGTCTATAATAACGGATGGGAAGCACAAAATCAGGAACAGTTAAGACGCCGCATATATACAAAAATTAGAGAATTTGACGCCGAGGTCGTCCAAAGGATGATGCAACGTGTCAGGGGAATTATTAGGCAAATCGAAAATAATGGTCCCTTGTCTGTCATTTGAATTTTGATTTATAATAAGGATAGTTAAGTTAAATTGTTGAATAATTTAATAAAAATATAAGATTATTGTGGTCAGAGTTATATGCTTTTGAAATTGTTCCCAAAACTTTAGGACCATACGTTACCTAATATTTTGATTTTTATTGATAAATTTAGTTACTATTTTTGAAACATGAAAGATTTTTATTAATATAAAATTGTTTTGTAATTTTAGACGAAACATATCCACATGTGTTTTTTTTTCAACAAAAATTGAAAAACTGTTTAAAAAATTATGTGCTTTTTTACACCGAATACTTAACATCTAAAATTTTTAATTCCAATTACAATTACATCGAACATCGAAAATTACAATAGTTATCAGTAAAGAACCAGTGAGATGCAAACCTTAAGTCGATTGAGTTAGCATTGAAAAATATATAGAAATAAGGTGACTAGTGATTACACTTTCCAGCTATGGAGACGTTGCAGGAGAAATAAGAGATCAAGTACAAAGGCCAAGTAAATTAGCAGGATGCCTTTCCTACACTATATGGCGTAACCGACACATTAAATGTGAGCTCATTATATATTTATAAGGTCAGTATAAGACCAACACTGATGTTCGAGTCAGAAAAAAGAACGACACAGCCAAAACACTGAGAACTTCTAGTCCAGTCGGGTTAGACGAATAACAGGCCTAACCTTGCATTAGGAGCTGCCCAAAATTTTATTTTTTTAATCTTTAGGGGGGGTCAATAGTAGTGTAAATTTAAAATCTCGACTAAATTCTGCCATTGCGTTAGCCGCCACCTTGATTTTAAACGAGAACCGGTTTTGCTCTATATCTCCGCCATTTTCAACTTTTCGACTAAAAGTATAGAGTCGGACAAACATAAGTTTGGGATTGCGACGTAGCGTTTCGCGCAGACAAGCAAACCATTTCTACCAGTGGCGGACGAAAACAGGCAGATTTGAAATAAATTTTTATAAGTAAATTATAATAGTACCTAAATTATATTTAATTAAAGCGAAGAATGAATTTGTTTCTTTTTATTTTCATAGTTTTTAATAATTATGAAGCTTATAATCAGTTGCATTTGATAAAATAATGAGCAAAATATTAGGAGTACTTTAATATATGACAAATTCCTCAATACTTACAATTATTTAATAACATTATCAGGAAGGAAGGATTTTAACTATAAAAAAATTAAACAAGTGTTTCTTTTTACTAATTCTAATGTATTTATTTTCTAAACAATGATTCTAAACAAAGTTTTAATTACGATTCTTCGGATTGTTCTAAGATATCTATTCCGGAATTTGAATCACTGTCCTCGTCCTCAGAAAAGCTTTCTTCTGATGAACCAGTATTAATAAAGTTTTTCGGAACTTTTGATAACCAGTTTTTCGGAAATCGAAATCTAAACAAATTATCGATTATAAATACTTGGTACTTTTGAAAAAACATTCTTCATAACTGTAAATTGTAGAAAGTTGAACTAAAACGATGTATACAAAATATCAATTTAAAATACAACATTCTTCATAACTGTAAATTGTAGAAAGTTGAACTAAAACGATGTATACAAAATATCAATTTAAAATACATTATCCATTATACAATTTTATTTTTTAAGCTGAATAATTACTTTTACTATGTTACCTAAAGCCTAATCCAATTATCGTTTTCCTTAATGTTTCCTTTGATCCTGGAAATTCCATTTGTTTGTTTTTTAGTTTTTGATAGATACCTTAAATAAATAGAAATCGTTAAAATATTTGGAAAGTAAATCTTCTTTTATACTTTAAGTAAATAAAATTGTAAAAGAATTGTATCTACCATTTTTGTTAAAAATGTATCTATATCAGTGTGTTTACGAAAAAACTTTTATTTCGTTCTAAACGGGTACAAACAATTGTTTTATAATTTTACTTACTCTATTTTATTTACCATAAAAAATATAGGTATCAATTTCCCATTAACTAATAATTTTTTAACTTTTAAACTATTTACCATTAATTGTAGGGGATCTTTTCTCGATGGTGTAGAAGTCGTATATAATATTTTTGATGGTTTTCACTTGTCCACGGCTCAATTCAATTTTTTTGGAACGACAACGTTTTCTTTTTGGACTTTTAAAAGATAAACTAGTCGCTCCATTTTTATTTACGTCTCTACCTTCTTTTCTTATTTTGGTTAAGGTGTTTCTGCTTATACCCGTCGCTGCTAGAATCCTATCCCTACAATTACCAATGTTAAATGTTACTAAACGAAAATATTGCGAAAAAAATTGCAAAAGATTGGCGTGAAAGAAGAAACAGTGCCTAAAAACTTGTGTATTTGATCAGAGCATCCTTCCTGTTAGGATGTATGGCTCATAAACATGGACATTAATAAAGGCCAACATAAACAAAATAGAAAGGACTCACAGAAAATATCTGTTGTATTAATTCATGTTTTATTCCATGTTGGGAATAACACTTCAAGACAGAAAACCAAACAAATGGATAAGAGAGAAAACAAACGTAAAAAATGTAACTGAGCATATTCAGGGTTAAAGTGGAGATTTGCAGGCCACAATGCGAGACAGGAAGATAAAAGATGGAATGCTGAAATACAAAACAGGAGACCGTGGACGCAGCTGCAGGAACTCACTGGAAATGCGCAGCCAAGGACAGACAGATATGGAAAGATTTGGGGAAGGCCTATGTCCAAAGGTGGATAGAAATGGGTTAAAGAAGAAGAAGAAGAATCTGATGAAACTTCATAAATACAATTATAATAAGAAAATAAGAATAATAGTAACTTATAATATCAAGAAAATAAAATGTCATTAACAATACTTACGTCAATTTACTTAAAGGTATTAATAGGTTTTCGGTTGTTTTGAAATGTGCTGCCTCTTGTTCCATAAATGTAGTAACATTATAAATGATTGCCTTTGCTTGGCTATTCAATCCCAGCCCTTTGATTCCTATCTCTTTATGAGGCATATTGTTAAATAACTAATGACTTAACTTAACACACTAGAGATACACTAAATGTCTTAATAATACACTAATTACTACTACTAATATACCAAACACTAAGCTAAAAACTATTAATAAAATATCCAACACAATCAAACCAATAAGTTAAACACTCTCTGCGATACGTAATGCACTTCTAACTACGACACTGGTGATCAGCAAACTGGCCGTTTCCATGGTAACGCTAGTAAACAAGAACCACTGCGCATCATCGAGTTTTGAATCATATTCCCAAACTTATGTTTGTCCGAGCTAACAACCAAAATTGTTGAAAATGTAATTTTCTATCATTTCTATTTTACAATTTTTTCGTGCCATGGATATTTTCCGAGTTATAGCGGAAAATAGTGACAGTTATATATGAATAGAGCATAATTATTGAATTATCTCGTTTATTGTTAGTTTTACGACAAAAATGTTTCTATACAAAAATAGAGAGAATTGAATTCTACACAATTTTAGTTTCTTTCATTTTTTTGCCAAGGTTAATATTTAAGGTAGTATGTATGCGATAATGGCGCGTGCGTAAGACCTGATTGATTTTAAAGCAATTGTTTTTGTTCAATATCTACCCCATTTTCAACTTAAATGTTCCAAATATGATTCCCTACAATTTCTTTTTAACAATTTGTTTCATGCGGTTGATATTTTCCGATTTAAGTGGGAAGATATTAAAAAGTGGTGGGGGGACTGAATTGAATCTTTTTTCCGAGCTGCCCCAAATTTTATAAATATATCCTTTAGGGGAGATCAATAGTAGTGTAAATTTAAAATCTCGACTGAATTCCGCGGTTGCATTAGCCGCCATATTCATTTTAAAGGAGAACCGTTGTTGCTTAATATCTCCGCCATTTTCAACTTTTCGACAAAAATGGTAGGAACTAAAATTGTTCGAAACGAAATTTCCTACAACTTCTTTTCCACAATTTTTTTATGCGATCAATATTCTCCGAGTTAATGAGGAAAATAGTGGAAACGGATGGGAAGCATAATTATTAATTGTCTCATTTATTATTAACTTTACGACATAATTGTACATAAACAAAAGCAAAGAGAATTATATTTTATACAATTTTTGAAACTTCCAATGAAACACCAACCAAACTAAGTACATAAAAGACATAAATACTAACTTATATGCATTAAGTTCACTTAATTTTATTAACTAGCGGGTTTTACTGGTTGAATTTGTCTGTCGATAATTAAGTTTCATGTCAGCTAACATATTTTAATATTTCAACAAATTTTTTTTAAATTTTGGACCCCGTTTGGGGAGAATTTTCCCATCCCCCCCTCTCTTAGACCCGCCACTGGTTCTCTCGAAAAATTGTAGTAAATCGTAATTGCAACAATTTCAGTCCTTACACTTTTTGTCGAAAAGTTGAAAATGGGGAAGATATTGAACAAAAACAATTGCTTTAAAATCAATTGGGTCTTACGCTTGCGCCTTTACCGCATACGTACTACCTTAAATATTGATTTTATCAAAAAAATGGAAGAGATCAAAACTGTACAAAATTTAATTTTATTCCTTTTTGTATAGGTTAAAATTTGTTGTAAAAGTAATAATAAACGAGATAATTCAATAAATCAATAATTATGCTTTAACTGTCACTGTTTTTCCCCATAACTCGGAAAACATGGACCGCACGAAAAAAATTATAATAAACTAAATTATAGAAAATCGCATTTTCAATAATTTCAGTTTGTATATTTTTTGTCAAAATGTTGAAAATAGCGGAGATATTAAGCAAAAACCGTTCTCGTTTAAAATCAAGATGGCGGCTAACGCAACGGTCAAATTCAGTCGAGATTTTAAATTTATACTAATATTGACCCCCCTAAAGATTAGAAAAATAAAATTTGGGGCAGCTCCTAATGCAAGGTCAAATGGTATCCCGACTGGGCTATTCGGAAATGACAGAAATTAGAATATTCAGAAAAATTACAAGAAACACGCTGAGATACTGACTAGTAAGTGACAAGATCACAATAAAATGTAATTTATAGCCCTTAGTGCCGGCGCAAATTGATCCTAAGCGAACACAACCTGGCACCGGCGAGGTGCGTAGAGAGTTCTGCGCATCCTAATATCAGTGAATACAGTGCCAGGTCTAGCATGCGAAGGTTTGTCATCGGCGTACAGTTTTCTGGTGTCATAAGACGCGTGACTCAATTCTCAGTTCCGGTTTTGTTTTCGAGATGGACGTAGAAAAGCTAATAGAACTCGTTCGGAATTACTATTATTATAAACAACACTGATTGTGATTGGATTGTCGTTGCAAAAACTGCTTACCTATTACATATATTTATATCTTGTCTACATATTTTATTTTTAAGCATGAACAAGCGCGGTATGATGACACATTTTATTTGAGGGTTGTACGATATTCACAGATATGCTTAACGGTTTTTACTGATAATGTTGTGTAGATTTAAGAAATGAATGATATTTACAAAATTTTTATACCTATAGAAAAGGGATTACGCCATCATTTGTGACATTGTATTTCTAGGCCTGGATCCCGCGTACCAACAAAAAGTTGATTAATAGCAAGCTGAAAATTTGTTAATAGCTTAACGGTGTATCGTCAGACAAACTTTGATGTACGGGAACACTGAAACAGGGGAAGTTTTAATTGTGAAACAGGTTAAAAATTTGGAACGTCAGACTACAAAAACATTCCATATATTTTGTAGGACAGAACTTCCAATTGATTTGTTACCATTTCATTAAACTCTCATGGAAAAATTAGAGTGGTGTTTATCACTAACTGGGCATTTTAATGAGTGAAACAGGAAGAACATGTCAAATAACAGGAATCATGTTGGTTAGTAATATGTAGCAGTCTGATTTTTGAATGAGAGTTTAATGATATTGTAACAAATCGATTGGTTGTTCTGTCCGACAAAATACATGGGACGTTTTCCTAATGTGACGTTCCAAATTTTTAAATTGTTCCATTATTAAACCTTCCCCTGTTCCAGTGTTCCTGTACATCAAAGTTTGTCCGAATAGACACCGTTAAGCTACTAACAAATTTTCAGTTTGCCGGATCCAGGTCTATAAAGTATGTTTTGCTTTTAAAATAAAAGGTGTCCTTCAGTTTGTGTAGGTTCATTTAATAAAAATAAAAGTTAAGTTTCTGTAATACTTAAGAGGCGGCATTTCGAAGACTTGCATCATATTGAAAAGATGTACCGCACGGCTTTCTAGTTAGTGTGGCTTTTGCCAATAAATCAAAGTTATGCGTTTACAAGAGCATATTATTTGAAAAATAAGGAGTATCATAATATGTCATAATTATAATCTCCTTTATACAGATCAAAAAATTGTTTAGTATGTATTTCTAAATCCACACAATCATTGGAAAATGATTCATGGTAAAAAAATACCTATTAATGACACTGTTATCGACAAAGTCGATCAATTTTAAACTTGTCATCATATATTTATTAGACCTTTGTTTATCGTTAAAAATTAAATGATGGTTGTGAACTGTATTTTTTGTGTTATTTAATATTTTAGCAAAAACATAATCAGCAAAAATCTTATTTAAAACATGCGAACCGTTTTTGCAATCACAATCAATGCAGTATTTAACTTATGCTTGTTATTATAAAGATATGTAGAAATAGAATACTCAGTGTAAGATATCTTTTTATGCACCCCGCTTATGATAAAATTCGATGTTTTCGAAAGTCATACCGCTACGACTACTAGGGACGTGTAAGATATTTTTAAAACGTTACTTATAGGTCTGTTCGTACAGGAATCATAAACTATCACTGACTATCAGCAACTGCACGACGCATGCGTGTTTCAATTGTGCGAACGCTAATATTGAAACACGCATGCGTCGTGCAGTTGCTGATAGTCAGTGATAGTTTATGATTCCTGTACGAACAGACCTAGTTACATGTACGGAACTACCGTTTTTTAGTTGCCTACTCAATTCAGTACAAGGATCAGATACATCAGTATTTGTACTCAGTACCACTGAGAATCGGTATCAGTAGTAACCGTTACACGTTTGCACTTATTTTGCCCGTCTCTATTCGTTACTGCGACAGCCGACGGTCGGGTTATACTCTGGGCTAATTAGCAAAATACAAGGAAAAGTTATTTACCAGCAATTCTATTGCTGAAATCGAATCTTAATATTGTATGTATTAATGATATAGGTATGCAAAGTCCGCAGATAGTGTGCTACTTTTTTTATAAACAAAATGGCGCCCGAAAATCGTGTTTTTTTCAATTTTTGCTCAATAACTCCAAAGATTTTAACTTTACACCAAAAACATTCAAATAAAAATTCACCGCAATTAAATTCTGCATAGAAACATGTTTTTCCCGACTCACTTCGAAGAAAACTTTCCCCGGAAAAAGCGGGTTTTTCTAACAAAATCTTTAATTTTCAACTAAAATTTTAGATAGGTAATTGTTAATAAATAATTAAATAACCTGGTAATGTAAAAGCCCTTTTCGTATAGATCACAATTACAGACGCCGATGGAAATTGAATGAACAGTTTAGCAACAATTGAATTGTTAATTAAAAAATTACGGTCGCTATAATAACGATAATAATTATGGTGCATAAAAATAACTATGATTTTTTCATTAAACGACACTATACATATCTAATCTACTTTACAGAATTGAAATTGGAGTATTTAAGCGGCCTCAGGAATATTTTAAAATTATAAACAATTTTTGGCTTATAAACAAATAGAATGTCTCGGGAAATATTAAACTAAATTAAATTATGAAAACGGTATTCGAAAAAGAGCGGCAGGACGCTTCTTTTAAAAGAAAAAACGTTTAATTACCATGAGTGGTTCCTGAGATACAACCGATCAAAGTTGACCGGAATTTACGGCAAAGATAAAAAATAGGATCATAATTTTCAAACCATCACCTTTTTATTTTTGTCCTCTTTCTCACCGCCAATTTTCATATCTTTAAAATGCTTATAACATATATTATTATAATAAAAACTATCGATAATACGTGTGAAAAGTGCCAAAAATAGCAAAATTCCACTCAAAAATTAGGTTGGAGAAAATGTAACCCTCAAAGTTCAAAATCGGTATACGTTAAAAAATTGCATTTTCTCGGCTTCCCATGGAGCAATTTCCTTCATTCTTTTTTTATTCCCTAATAACTCGAGTAGAGCCATCGAACTAACGCAGTCAAGCTTGCTTTTGTTTTGTTATAATAGATTAATTTATTTATAAGAACAGAAAACTACATATTCTTTCCAGTTGTAGGCTTTTTTTAGATAAACTTACTACAAGTGTACCTTTTAAAGTTAAAAACATAAATATTCTCATTTGAAAGCTGTATAATTATTTAAACAATTTTTATTTAAACAAATTAAAATATTGTGTTATAATAAATAAATTAATTTATTATAACAAAACAAAAGCAAGTTTGACATTTAATAATGCGTTAGTTTGATGGCTCTAATCGAGGTACTTGGGAACAAAAAAGAATGAAGGAAATTGTTCCATGGAAAGCCAAGAAAATGCATTTTTTTAACGTGTACCGATTTTGCACTTTGAGGGTTACATTTTCTATTCTCCAACCTAATTTTTGATTGGAATTTTGCTATTTTTGGTAATTTTCACACGTATTATCGATAGTTTTTATTATAATAATATATGTTGTAAGTAGTTTAAAGATATGAAAATTGGTGTGAAGAAAGAGGACAAAAATAAAGAGGTGATGGTTTAAAAATTATGATCCTATTATTTATATCTTTGCCGTAAATTCCGGTAAAATTTGACCAGTTGTATCTCAGGAACTACTCATGATAATTAAACGTTTTTCTTTTAAAAGAAGAGTCCTGCCGCTGTTTTTCGAATACCGCTTTTACAATTTAATTTAGTTTAATATTTCCCGAGATATTCTATTTGTTTATAAGCCAAAAAATTCTCTATAATTTTAAAATATTCCCGAGTCCGCTTAAATAGGCCAATTTCAATTCTGTAAGGTACATTAGATAGGTATGATGTCTTTTTATGAAAAAATCATAGTTATTCTTATGCATCATAATTATTGTCGTTATTATAGCAACCGTAAATTTTTAATTGACAATTCAGTTGTTGCTAAACTGTTCATTCAATTTCCATCGGCTTCTGGAATTATAATCTATACGAAAAGGTCTTTCACGTTGCCAAATTATTTAATTATTGATTAACAATTACTTATCTATTTGTTTAGTTGAAAAAAAAAGAAAAATTGAAAAAAAAACACGATTTTCGGGCGCCATTTTGTTTATAAAAAAAGTAGCACACTATCTGCGGACTTTGCATACCTATATTATTAATACATACAATAATAAGATTCGATTCCAGAAATAAAATTGCTGGTAAATAACTTTTCCCAAAAATGGCCTATTCTCCGATAAGCAGCCCAGACTATTAGCTTGTGTTTAATATGCGGCACGCTAGAAAAATAACTGCACAGGTCACCCGTCCCACCGGCGCAGGTTGTGACTCGCTTAGGTTCAATATGCGCCGGGACTTACGCTCCATGATGTGTGAGTCTAATCTAAATGCTGTTTTAGGCATTCGTGAAAATCAAATTTTCACGAATCGCTCCCGTACGACATGACTGTGCTAGGTGCGAGTAGTCACGCTGAATCGGTACCGTTCGTCTCCCTTCTCATTCTTTGACGTGATTAGAGTATGAACGGACGTATTTCGTAATAATTTAGACTTGTCTGTACTGCAATGGCAAAAAATAGTAAGTATTACTTAGAATCAGTTTAAAACATGTTTGATGGGTATTATTGCTTTAAATAGGTTTAGTTTCACTAAGTTTCGTACAAAAATGATTAAATGATAAAAATGTAAAGGTTATGTTCTTATGAGTTACTTTTGGCGCTAGATCAAAATTGTGGGTTTCGGGAGTTAACATAGTAAAAATCGAAAAAAAAAACAGACAAAACCAGCTATGTTTTTTGTTGCAGGAGATACAAGAATGGTTAACTTGGACGAACTTACGGCTAATCCGGATAAAATTTATTAACTGATAGATGAATGTGGGTCCGATTTCGAGATTGAAAGCGACTATTATGATGATTATTTTGAGCCAAACATCGCTGATGAAGAGTCTGATGAGGAAAATAACATCTAACAGGAAAATCCTGAACATTCTACGAGCAAAAATGTACCTTCCGTAGGCATAAAATGGACCAAAGATTCATTCGCAAGCAAGAATATTTTGGAAGAATCCAATGGGACTGATGATATCAACGACGTTTTGAGTCCATTTGGTTATTTCAGTCGATATTTAGATGATGATTTTTTTGAAATGGGAGCAAAACTAACTTTGCAATACTATTTGCAAGAGACTGGCAAGGAAATAAAACCAGATGTTTCTCCCGAAGAAATCAAACAATTTTTTGGTATGCATGCGGTTATGGGATGTTTTAAGTTTCCCAGAATACACTTTAACTGGAGTGTAAAGTACCGACTACCAATCATAGTTGATGTAATGAATCGAGACAGATTTTACAAATTACGCACAAACTTTCACCTTGTAGATAATTTATCGGTAACTGAAGAGATAAAACAACAAAATCGCCTTTGGAAAATTCAGCCGATGATAGATAGAGTAAGAAAAAGATGTCTAGAAATTCAGAGACTACGTGGGACGTCATTTTCAATTGATGAACACATAATACCCTTTTTGGGCCGATGTCCAATACGACAATTTGTAAAAAATAAGCCGAGACATGTTGGCCTAAAAAATTTTGTTTTGACGACATCTTGTGGCACAGTACTTGATTTTGAAATTTACCAAGGCTCTCTGACTCCGCTGAAAAATAAAGAACTCGGTTTAGGACCGTCGGTCGTTCTTCTCCTAGTAGAAACCTTGCCTCCGGAAAGTTGCGTCTTCTTTGATAGATATTTTTCGACTTTGTCATTATTTGATAAATTGCTTGAACTGAAAATAGAAGGAACGGGAACAATTGTGCCAAACAGAACAAAGGAATGTGTATTTATAAAAGACAAAGAAATGAAAATAGGTCAGTCAGAAGAATACGTAAGAAGTGACAAAAAGATATGCTTGACAAAGTGGAAAGATAATAAATCCGTAATTATGGCTTCCACGGCTTTTGGAGTAAAACCTTTACAAAACGTCAAAAATTGGGACAAACAAGAAAAATCATGTCGAAGTAACTTGTCCAAAATTTGTTAACATATATAATGAAAAGATGTGAGGTGTCGATGTATGCGATCAAATGATTGAATGTTACAGAACCTTTCTTAAAACTCGTAAATGGACTTTTAAAAATATCCTTCACTTATTTGATTTATCCATCGTTAACAGCTGGATGGAATATCGAAAAGATTGTAAAAACAATAAATACAAAACAAAAGATATCTTGGACCTGCTACAATTTCGGTTAAATTTGGGTGAATTTTTGATCTGTGGAACAAAAACCAGAAGACCAGAAAGAGACAATGAAGATAACACAGAAGAATCCAGTTAACTAAAAGGGTTAAGTACGCTTCAATGCCCTGTCGTGACAAAAGGTATGATGGGTTTGATCATTGGCCTGTTCATGAAAATCAAAAAAATCCTAACACATGTCATCTAGAAACCTGTCAAAGTAGATCAAAAATAAGGTGTAGTAAGTGTGATGTTTATCTTTGTTTAAGTAACAAACAAAACTGTTTTGTTCAATTTCATTGCAAATAACTTTATTCAATAAATTTGGTTTCATTTTTCTCAAATTGGTTTCATTATCACAATTGTGCTAGTTATCTGTGTGTTACTGTATGACACAATTGTGCTAGTTCTTGAATCCTGTCAAATGTCACTTTGAAAATTATGCAAAAAATTTGACTTCTTATTAAGGTATAAACTAACATTATCCTAAAATTTTAACTCAATATTTAAAATAATTTACGTTCCGGAGCGTAAGGGTTATGGTATACACGCATGGATACTTAATAAACAAAAAAAAAATGGATCAGTAAAATATCGGCCACAAGAGTCACTAAAATAGCGAGGAACCAATCAGCACTTATGGGAAGAATTACCACCCGGCCGCGCAACAGAGAGTGAAAATCGAAGACCTAAATGAAAGAACGAGATATATCAGATTTTCTAAAATTTTTAGTTTCTTATTTAATGAAGGTGATATATTATGGGACTTCTCTAGCATGTGAAACTTACACTGTATAACTTACTGTACACCAATAACAATGTTTTTAAGCTTTTTAGAGGTACAGTGTAGGTTTCATAATATGATAGAGAAGTCACATATCACCTTCATTCGCTAGGAAATTAATATTTTAGAAAATGTCACATACCTCCTTTTTCCACCTAGATCTTTCTTTTATACAGGCACTGTACGCACTTAACAACAAGCACAATTATATAAAGGAAGAAAAATATTCCGATAAATAACGAATGCTACATGCGGTTTTTTTCTGGTAAATGTTAGTGACACACAACCAGGAGACACATAACTAGGCTTTGCTTTTGGTCGAAGACATGTATTGTGTACTTCGTTATATAGAGCGTAACGTGAAAGTGAATATATACTAATTAGTAAGAAAGGAATAGAAGGCAGTGCATGATAAGTTAGTCAAACTGACTGACAACAAAAAATAAAGTTGTATTGCTAAACGATCTTTGCGCCAGGTGAAAGTTGAAACATCTTCTGATGTGCTTACTTGTACAAGTAGTTTTAAAAGTATCTTTTTTATTTTGAAGCAACTCTCCAGTAGTCTTAGAATAACTTTGTGTATATATTTTCTCACAAATCATTAAATATAAGTATGTAGTTATACTTACTGTTTATAAACTTTTTTGTAGATTTCGAAATGCAGGGTAGTTTTTATCCTTAAAAATAAATTTATCAACTCTATGTCATATTATGTATAAGTTTTAGTTTGTAAAAACTGTCATTATAGATAGCAGTGCGTGAAGGGTTTAAAGTGTGCGTGAAGTAACAATGTATTTTAAATTGGATTTACTTTCCGTACTGTTTTTGGACACACTTTCATATTATTATCAAATATCCTTAACGTTCGCGTTGTCATGGTGATGACATAAGGAGCAATAAATTACAACAAAAGTTTTGAAAGTTTTGTGGTTTGAAAGAAGTTAAAATTTTTAAATGTCAAAGTTCTAAAAATTGTAGAATAGAAATGAATTCCTGTGGCGAAGTGTTACAGTTTTTTTATTTGTTTATCGTAGATATAATATTGTGTGAAACTGTGCGTGAAGTACTTTTTGCGAACTTACGCGATGTATAGTACTCGCTCCGCTGTCGCTCGTGCTCTACACATCGCGTGCGTTCGCAAAAAGCATACTTCACGAACTGTTTCATAAATAACTATTTTAGGTATTGAAATACTAAGAAATTATATTAATAATATCAAATCATTATTATATTATTGTCCTTTTCATGAGCATTTTTCAGTGCGTAACAAATGATAGGAAAAAGGGTAAGTCCGTGATAATACACATTTATGACATTTATTCTAACATGACATTTTAGTTAAATCTGACAGTTGTCACATTTTATTTTCAATTTGGAATAAAAACAAATCAAATGTGTTTCTTGCATTTATAAAATGGTATTTCCTTTGATTTGTATAGTCTTATAAAGTATACAGATTATATTTGTAATATTATTATCTAATTAAATAAAAAATATTTTTTTTATTATGGCGCCATCTATCGACAACTAGAATAATCACCGAATTAGAATAATCACCAACGTGCTTTTTTTTCTGTCATATACAATTTAATGCATTAGAAAGAAATCGAAAAACTGTGACGCACTGAAAGATGATCATGAGAAAAAGAATACCTAAATTATCTGATCAAAATTTTATCCCCATTAAGCTTTTTTATACATTTGAGCAATTAGGGGTAGTTTTCACCCTTAAAAATAAGATTTTAAAGGGTTGAAATAGTCAGTAATTATAGGTAAAATATCAGACAATTATTATTTAATTCATCTGAGCAAATTTAACTCCTTTTGATGCTGTATGTATGATGCTGTTTGATGTATTATACTTTTTTTTATAGATTTTTGCTATAAGGGGTAGATTTCACCCTTAAAAAAATTAAAATCTTCCATCGACACAATATAGATATTATAGTAGAGGGTAAGGTGAACTTTCTCTTAAGTGAATCCCAGATTTTTATGCAAATCGGTCTATTCTGTAAACATTGCGAGGTTTTGCCCTATTTTAAGCTTCGTTTCGTGGACTACAAGAATTTAATATATAAACAGAAAACAAAAAATAAGAAAATATATGCCAGTAACACTGCGGTAACATCAACTATTATAATTAGACACACAATATTCTACGCAACCCAGAGTCTACGCCAATGACTCTGGCTTCGACAGCAACGAAAATTGATTTAAATTTTCTTTTGTTTTCTAAAAGGTGTACATTTGGGAGGCTTTAGTCACGCCGGGGGCTTTTCAAAAGCTTACTGAAATTACAAAATAAAAAGTGTCTAACAAATTGAAAATATTATGAATGTGTTCAGAGGGATAAATTATTTATAGACATCTACAGTCTGGAAAATTATGTACTGCTGTATATTTTGACAAAGAGATAAAAGGAGACAGATTTCAAAACCGATGTGATCAATAATATATAAAGACTGAAAATGTTGAAAAAATAAAAAGGTTTTGATGAAGTAGATAAGAAAATATTTTTTGTATCAAATAATCAAATATTTATACCTACGACACATCAACAAACTCTTCTGGTATGTCACAAAAGTCTTAATCATTAATATTTTATTTTAACCTTTCTGAGGCCAAGTAAAATTTAAATGAAAAATATCAGATTAGGGTCCAAGCAGACCCCAATTTTTTAGCATTTTATTTCACTAATTTATTTTTCTTGTTTTTCTAATTTTTTTTTTCAAAAGTACTGTAGGACGGTTGGGTCCAAAACGAAGTCAGACAAGGGGATGCCCTGCCAACTGAGTTATTCATTACAGCTCTAGATTGTGCAATAAAAGAAGCAACAAATACCGGAAAAACTAATAAAAATGCGGTACAAATAGTAGGTTATGCAGATGATATCGTTATAATAGCCTGGGACAAAAGATCATTAATTAAGGCATTGTCTGAAATAGAAAAGGGGGCAAAAAGAAGAGGACTAGACATAAATATGGAAAAAACAAAGTACATTAACGCAAGCAGATTCAAGAAAACAAGACTAACAAAAATGATAATAGATCATTACAGATTTGAGGAAGTAGACACATTCAAATACTTGGGAACGATGATTAGTAGAGATAATGAAAGAATAGACCTGAAACAGAAACTACAAGCAGGAAATAGAGCTTATCACAAATATAAAAAAATAATAAAAGATAAAAGATAATTCTGTACTTAGGTATAAGTAAAAAGGTCTTAAGTCAAAAAGTTTTACCAGTTTTTTTGTACGATAAAAAAGAATTAGAAATCGATAGAAATTTTCACTCTATTTTGAAATTAACTATTAAATTGAACTAAGCATTAAAAATACATCACATTTCATCGGTTTTTTTAACTTACAAAATTTAGTCAAAATCGATATTTTTAACTTAAGACCTTTTTACTTATCAGTACAAAATTGATATATGGGTTATATTAAATTTTACGGAAAAAATACAATTCATATAAAACAGATTAACTTAAAAAACACTAATCTAAAGTATAAAAACTAAAATCTACAAAAAAAAACACTATAGTTTTGATTATTACTCTGTTTCTCAGTGTAACCAAACATTGACTAATGTTTCGAGCGAATTCCTCATTACTTTTCTTAGTGTAATTATACGTGGCAATCCGATCATTCTACAACCGATATTTCTGTCCCCTGAATATCAAAGGAGCCGACAATAGCTTTCGCTTCTTGTTGGGTGCTGTATTCTTTGGTATGTATGTGTGTATGTGTATGTGTATGGAACGCCGTTTTACTTTTTATTCTTACATTTTTATTTGGTTATTTTTAAACGTACAACATCTTTATTCAACTGAATTAAATTGTTTGTTTAGAAAACTTCTACTATTTAAAATGTTGAATGAATAAAATTGTATCTTGCTATTTTTATTTTTATGATACAATTAAACATATCAACAGTCATTTTAATTCATGTAACATTTTAATTCAACCAAAAAATAAATATCAAACATTTTAAATAAAGAATTAAAATGATTGTTAGTTTTTTTTTGTATTACAATGCTTTTTCTTATGGAGCTATATGTTTCGAAAGTAAATATCCACAATCATTTTAATTCCTTATTTAGAATGTTTGTTATTTATTTTTTTGTTCAATTAAAATGTTACATGAATTAAAATGACTGTTGACAATTTTTATTGTATCATAAAAATAAAAATATGAAGGTACAATTTTATTCATGCAACATTTTAAATAGTCAAAGTTTTTTAAGCAAACAATTTAATTCAGTTGAATAAAAATGTTGCATGTTTAAAAATGTAAGGATCGCCTTTTTACTTTTTGTTCTTACATTTTTATTTGGTCATTTTCAAACGACCAATATTTTTATTCAACTGAATTAAATTGTTTGTTTAAAAAATTTTGACTATTTAAAATGTCACATGAATAAAAATGTTCCTTGATAAAAATGTGTCGGTCAAATATATTTGAGAGTCATATTAAATGCTTTCCATTTTTATGATACAATGAAAATTTTCATGTCTGATTCTATTTAAGTTTCTAAGACAGTAGTTTAATTCAAGCAAAATATGTTGAGAGTTTCCAAAACCATTATATATGCTTCTTTCTGCATCCAGTAATGATCGATGTATTCTCCGCTTCACAGCAATAACATCCATTATCAGGAAATCGTGACAAAATACAAAATCCAAGCTTGGTAATATATTATAAATTATTGTCCTTGTCTAAGATTATTGTAAATATTAAACATGACCACAAAATAGCCGACTTGACGGACTTTATGTCAAAGGGTGGACGATTACCGCCAACCTTAGACAAGGCCGCCAACACAGCATACTGACATAACTTTAGTTGTAAGTTTCTAAACACAGCCCGCGAATAATCAATCATGCTCACTCCGAACAGTATGGAACGCCTTGAAAAACTATTGACTTTTTTTACGCTGTCTATGACTATTGACAGACAAGCATTCAACGTTGCCAAATGACATACTTTGATAGTTCTCGCAGCACCCGCTGACTGCAGCGACCAATTAAAATTATCAACAAACATTTTAATTCGTACAAAAATTATCATGTAACATTTTAATTCAACAAACATTTTAATTCAACAAACATTTTAAATAAAGTGTCTTTTATTCGACCAACATTAAAAATAAATTATTTAAAATGTTTCCTATTTATGTGTTGTTTGAATTAAAATGTTACATGACTTAAAATGTTTGTTGAAAATTTTCATTGTATCATAAAAATGGAAAGCATTTAATATGACTCTTAAATATATTTGACCGACACATTTTTATCAAGGAACATTTTTATTCATGCAACATTTTAAATAGTGGAAGTTTTCTAAACAAACAATTTCATTCAGTTCAATAAAGATGTTGTACGTTTAAAAATAACCAAATAAAAATGTAAGAATAAAAAGTAAAACGGCGTTCCATATATGTGTGTTTAGTTTTCAAATAATATAAATTTTAATATTGGCTTGATCTTATTATCTTCTATAAATACCCAGACAATTATTGTTCTAATTCTGGTTTATATTTTGTAGCATTTAGTTTACTGTTACCGGGACCTGATGTTGCTGTGCATATTGTAGACATCGAAACCGGTCGTCGGATTTAACAATAAATGATTGAGAGTACATTTCTTTAAACATTTAACATGGACTCACATTTATTGTAACCAATTCAACGTACCTTTTAAACATACTTATTAAACAAAACAAGAAACTGGGACATGCTACACATGAATAGAGATACAACTTGCTCCAATTGATTATGCAGGGAAAGTTTCAATGAAAAAGAAGCATAGGGAGACGCAAAATATCGTGGCTGCGCAACCTGAGAGAATGGTACGAATGTACATCAAATTATGAACTTTTTAAAGCAGCCGTCTCCAAAATCCGAAGAGCTATGATGATTGCCGACCTCCGTCGCGGAGATGTCACTTAAAGAAGATTAAACCTAAAAAAGCAAAATCAGCAATATCACGAGATAACGGATTTATACATATAAACTTAAAATTCGAATCAAAATATCAAGGCTGGTGAAATTTAAAATTACAGTATGGTATTTTTGTATGTATTGTGAATTTCGAATATAAAAATACCAAAAAAAAACGCTAAAAACTTTACTAAATATACGAACAATTAAAAATAATGTTTGAAAATATATGGCCTCATCCGCCGTAAAAAAAAGTTTAAATCAACAAACACGTTCAACATAATTTTTTATTTGTACTCACTCACAGAAACTACACATAAAACGTGGATTTTATTATTTTTTCAGGCCAGCTGGAAAATATGACTGCCAATCATAATTTTTAAATTACCTAAAAGTGGTAACAGTAAGGGAGGCAAGTTACTCGAATTTGCAGTTACTCGAACGTTATAAGGTCCTATTAGGTTGTGAAGATTAGGTCCTTAAACAAAAAAAAATGTTTCCATTTTAGTGGGGACTTTCCATTTTTTAATTTAACTTTATATTTCCATCAATCTTTTTTTTTTCGATTATAGCGCCATCTATCCGTAATTCGAAAATAATTCTCGAATAAAAGTTACTTATTTTTACGTAAGGAATCCAAATCTGCAATAAAAAAACTGGGGGCCCCTATTTAAGATTTTAAAGTATCCCCCCACCCCCACACCACCTCAGTGGCTGGTGGTTTGTCGATAGACTTTTAATAAAAAAATATGAAAAAAATATTTTTAAGAAACGCTTTTCTTTTGTTACGAGTGACTAAAATTAAACATATTATAAAAAAATCAACTAAAAAGCAAAAAATAAAAAAAAATTTAAAAATCTAACACATTCGTCAAAGAAAAGCGTGGCGCGTCATCATCGAATAAACGGTTTTCGCAGCAAGCTTTTCTTTAACGAATGTGTTAGATTTTTTCAATTCTTTCATTTTTTGCTTTTTAGTTGATTTTTTTATAATATGTTTAATTTTAGTCACTCGTAATTAAAGAAAAGCGTTTCTTAAAAATATTTTTTTCATATTTTTTTATTTTTTACTTTTTAGTCTTACACTTTCCAAACATTAAAATATATCGTAATGTTTATTAAAATATGTATAAGACATGATGTACAAACATGAAAAGTATTCGGAATCGGCAAAAATTTGAAACTTTATTGTTTATTTATGAAGCATAACGTAAACAATTAACGTAAAAAGTAAAATTATGTATAGTTCATATAATTAGCTACAATCTGTAAAAGTTTCAAGTTTTCTCATTGTAAAAAACAAGATAATTTAAGCATTTTCCGTTAAAATCGTTTTGTTATTTAAACAATTAATAAAAAAAATTGTTTTTATTGATTATTCGTGTATTGTTCCGGCGAATGCATATGTCTGCAAATTTTTAGTCATTTGCATTGAAGAAAATGCAGTGAAATTAACGTCCAAAGATTTGACCCAAACGATTGAACTAAAGAAAAGCGTTTAATTAATTAATACTTCAAAACGAATTCTAATGTTAATTGTAGCCCAAAACGTCTCTACCGGTGGTTTTTCTAAGACTACCACAAAAGCACGAATTTTTTGAATTCAAAATTTGAAACTTGATTGTTTATTTATGAAGCATAACGTAAACAATTAACGTAAAAATGAAATTATGTATAGTTCATATCATTAGCTACAATCCATTTTTTCATTAAAATCGATTTTTTTTATTTAAACAATTATTATACTTAAAATTTTTTTTATTGATTATCCGTATATTGTTCCCGCGAATGCATATGTCTGCAAATTTTCATTCATTTGCATTAAAGAAAAGTCAGTCAAATTAACGTCTAAAATTTGATACAAACTATTGAAGTGCAGAAAAGCGTTTAAAAAAATATTTAACACGTATTTTTCAGTTTTTCGATCTAACTTCCATTTCGCGAAATATTAGCTTTTTTATGAAAATTTGCGAAGCGCCCATTTCCTTACGCCCCGCTTAAATCTTCAGATTTTTGAAATACACACTGTTCTGCATGTACTTAACTTACCTTATCTAATCTGACGATGTCGAGTTTTTCTAAGGATATATTTTTTTTCGGACCCCGCTTAACGAACTTCCCTGTATTAGGAGTTCATATATGGTAGGGGTACATTTACAGGGTACAAGGTTTCTCCCCATGTGATTTTCTGACGCGCTCGAGTAACTGCAAAAATCCTCGCTCCCCTATCACAATTTACGTCATAAGTTCCGTAAGTGATATTTTACGAAATGACTGTGAATGAATAATTAAAGAATACTAATATAGTCCAGAAAGCCACTGCGCATCCGCTAGGAAAAATATTCTAATTCGGATTTTTTGCACAATCTTACTCAAAAAGGACTCCTTTTAACAAATTTGCATGTTGCCAGGACCAACAGTTGGTCAAAAATTTTTTAAACGTTTTTTTTTTGTTTTTTTCCTAAAATTATTTTTTTTGCATGGATCAAATTTTTTTTAGGTTTTTTGGATCATTCCAAACAGAAAAGGTCTTTCGTTACTTTTCTCTAAAGTTGATAGTTTTTGACATATAAGCGATTAAAAATTGAAAAATTGCGAAATCGGTCATTTTTAACCACAAAAACTATGTGAAAAACTGAAAACTTTAATGTTGCCAAGGTAGGTAGATATTCTTTAAACATCGATTGATGAAATCCCGAAGAGTTTTTTTGCAATACAATATCAAAAACCCCTTTGTTTTTAATTGCCAATCAAGCGTGCGCGACACTATTTTCCACCGTTGTATGTGTATGCAGTATGGTGCAAATGAAAGGAATAAATTCGTTATTTCGTAAACCGGCTATTTTAAGGAAAAATCCCGAAACAGGTCGATTTTTATTTTTAAGTTATGATATTGTGACAAATATAGTATACTAGTGACGTCATCCATCTGGGCGTGATGACGTAATCGATGATTTTTTTAAATGAGAATAGGGGTCGTGTGCTAGCTCATTTGAAAGATTATTCAATTCTCTATTCAGTAATATAAACATTTACATAATTATTTATACAGGGTGTCCAAAAATTTTATTTTTTTTTCAATTTGCCAAATGATTTAATTTAATAACAAGAATGTGTGTGTACTTTGTACGCACGTAAGAAGTTATACTTCTACTACATATTATGTGATTTTTAAGACTATACCAAAAATTTAAAAAAATAAAAGAATAAAACGCACACAAACACATTGAAAAATGCCACAAAGAAAAAATGATTTCTGGACGATAATAATTGTTGGCAAAAATTTTAAATACGCATTTGCTGAAAAAAAAAAAATTATATAACAAATATACTTACAATCATAATATGCATAAAAAAATAAAAAAATAAAACTTACATCGGGAATTGAACCCTTGAATTTCGTGCCGCTTTGACTCGTAATCGAAGCGTAGACTCACTCGTCCAGTCGCACATTATTTATCATGTGGAAAAATACGGTAACTGAACGTTTTACTGTTTGACAATTGTTTTGAAAATTATGTAGTTTAAGTGGAAGAAAATATAAAAATATAACAAAACAGTAAGAAAACAATATATTAGATGAAGATTGGTAGAACTTTTGTTGGTAATCAAATTAAGTATGTAAATCAAAGCATTACATACCTACTAGATAAATAAATCTACGCCAAAAAATCATGATTTAAAAATAAAAATCGAACCTAATTTGGGATTTCTCTCTAAAATCCGCATTCTGGAAAAAATAAATGTATGTATTTCAACCTAATCCAAATGTATAATTACAATATGATTATAATAAAAACTAGGTACTTACCAAATTAGAATGAGTTTTCCTTGTCCAGAATAGTCCAAAAGTCCAAAAATATAGGTATATGAAAACTATTTAAAAAGGCAGTATAACTATTAACTAACTTTTGTTTGTTGTTTCTTTTCACACAAATTTTAAAACGCAACAACCATAAATAATCTAACTACAGCTGTGCCACAGCCACCATATTGAATAATTTTTGACATGTCATTTGAACATCCAATCAGAACAAAGTTATAATGCGCATGCGCCCGGTCGCTAGGTTTTCCCATATAAAAATTTACCCCACTATCGCCGGTAAAGAAGTATAACTTCAAAAAATTTTTGGACACCCTATATAAATAATTATGTACATGTTTATATTACTGAATAGAGAATTGAAGAACCTTTCAAATGAGCCAGCACACGACCCGTATTCTCATTTAAAAAAATCATCGATTACGTCATCACGCCCAGATGAATGACGTCACTAGTATACTATATATGCCACAATACCATAACTTAAAAATAAAAACCGACCTGCTTTGGGATTTTTCCTTAAAGTCACCGGTTTACGAAATAACGAATTTATTCCTTTCATTTGCACCATACTGTATACACATGCAAAGGTGGAAAATAGTGTCGCGCACGCTTGATTGGAAATTAAAAAACAAAGGGGTTTTTGATACTGTACTGCAAAAAACTCTTTGGGATTTCATCAATCCATGTTTAAAGAATATCTACCTACCTTGGCAACATTGAAATTTTCAGTTTTTCACATATTCTTTGAGGGTTAAAAATGGCCGATTTCGCAATTTTTCAATTTTTAATCGCTTATATGTCAAAAACTATCAACTTTAGAGAAAAGTCACTAAAGACCTTTTCTGTTTGGAATGATCCAAAAAATCTAAAAAAATTTGATCCATGCAAAAAAAATAATTTTAGGAAAAAAAACAAAAAAAAACGTTTAAAAAATTTTTGACCAACTTTTGGTCCTGGCAACATGCAAATTTGTTAAAAGGGGTCCTTTTTGAGTAAGATTGTGCAAAAAATCCGAATTAGAATATTTTTCCTAGCGGATGCGCAGTGGCTTTCTGGACTAATAGTAATAAAAACACAAGTTGATATTATTGTTAAAGCGACCTAAATACTCAAAATCGTTCCAAAAGTAAAAAATAGTTTCAAAAGTGAAAAAAAAATCATCCTTAAAATATGGGTAGTTCTTTTTGGTACGATTTGTGTAAAGTGGAACTTTCTATTTAATAAATCATACCAAAAAATTAGTTTTTGCTTCAGAAAAAGTATTTAGCTAATCCAGTTAATTGTATAACAAGTTTTTGATCTTACAAACTAAAGCAACAAAGCTGGCATAATATGTAAATATCTAATGAACATTATTATCAACATTAATATCACAAGAGAGTGAGAATAGATTGAAAATAATGCGACAATTTTTCGACAACTTGTTTCCTGGCAATAGACACTAGAGCCCGTAGGCATATTTTTACAGATGCTAGCGTGTGTAGACACCAGGGTGTTGAAATCAGTTAGGGTTTGGAAAACAGTACATTTACAGATGCTAGCGTGTGTAGACACCAGGGTGTTGAAATCGGTTAGGGTTTGGAAAGACGGTACATTTACAGATGCTAGCGTGTGTTGACACCATAGTGTTGAAATCAGTTACAGTACATTTACAAATACTAAGAGATTTGGACACCAGAGTGTTGAAACCAGCTAGCTTTTTTAGTGGTTATACATGCATAGATTCTAACGGCTATTGACAATGATTTTGTACAATACAGTGCAAATGTCTGGAATAAATTCATTATTTCGGAAGCCACCGACTTTAAGGAAAAATTATGAAATATGTCCATTTTTAATTTTAAATTATGACTTTTTGGCATAAATCATACTTGTGAAGTCATCCATCTGGGAGTGACGCAATCGATGATTTTTTTTAAATGAGAATAGGGGTCGTGTGCTAGTCATGTGAAAGGTTATTCAGTATTATTCTCTATTCAGTAATATAAACAATATACATAATTATTTATACAGGGTGTCCTAGAAATTAATTTACACAAAAAGAAGACTAATATAATATGTAAATTATTTAATTCAAAATGCATTCTATTGTTGTCAGAAAACAGAAAAAAAAATGATTAGGTATTTCATAAATAAAGCCATCTATTTGGCATCGAAAAAAGATGCGCTATCCTTGCCTGGTGAATAGCCCGATATTCCTCTACCAGGACCATAACCGTACCAAATTTTCTGGAGGCCTAGGATAACGGCGAATAGCTTTTTTTAATTGATCCCATAAATGCTCAATTGGATTGAGATTTGGGCTGCATGCGGGCCATCCTAATCTTATTAATCCAACCTCTATTTTGTGAGTCAATCAGTGTTTTTATTTACAAGATTTATTCTTTTCATTATTTTATTTAGCTCGTATAAGAAAAGAGATATTGTGATAATTGAAAAAACAAGATTTTAGTGATGCCTCCGGGAGAATATGACAGGACTATGAAATAAAATCAGCTCTTCCATTTTTCCTTAGAATTGTTTAAAATTAGGAGAAATACAACGCTTCCATTCATCCCTGTATAATGCCATGCAAGCAAATTTTTTGTGTTGTCGGAATAATACCCAACGATGTCAATACATGTACCTACAAACTGGTGCAAGAATCTTGAAAATCGGAGCACAAACAATAATAAAGTTACAAATTGTCAAACTTAATAAAACATTTTGGGTGGCGAAATTTTGTGCCGTTGAGTGTATAATTACTTCTTTTGGTTTTTAGACTTATTGCATAACATGCTGTTATCAATAATTCGGTTTCTGTATTCTGTTCTCAATCATTCTGTATTCCTAAGTATCTAACTTTTATTGAATAACAATTTACTTGTAAATTGATATTCAATCACTCCCTGTGATCTATGATAGTAACGGCACAAGCCTTCTCGCATGAAAATATGTAATAAAAACGCAAATGTAAGCGCTCTCCTTTATTCCCTGATCTCTGCCTCAAATCCGGATAAACATACTTTTTTCATCCATGAAAATCTTAACTACACCGACTTGTATAAAAACTCAGGCAGATACCACTTAATTCAATACTTTTTTAGGATGACTTTCCACGGGGCTGCACTCAAGATCCCTCTCTAGAGATATTTTTCAGGATTTACGAAGGAAATGCTCAATCCGAACTTAATAAATGTGGGGAAAGCAAGGGTCACGTATGATGTTTGATATTCAGGGATGGATTCTTCTGGTAATAAATTTTTCATGTGAAATTAATAGCTCTTTTATATAGCATTATATTTATTATCTCACGGATATAGGAAAAGTTTGCATTATGTCTCTAATAATTTAGTGGTTAACGAGGTTATAAACAATATTAAAGGCGTTTGGAATCCTATAAAAACAATCATATCAAGCCTAGATCTTGAATATAGTACTGTGACCTTTTCCGTAATTCCAAAAAGGGGAATGTAAAAAAGGCGGTAACTGTCAGGCCTGGATCCCGCGTACCAAAAAAAAGTTGATCAATAACAAGCTGAATATTTTTTAATAGCTAACGGTGTCTAGTCGGACAAACTTTGATATACAGGAACACTGGAACAGGGGAAGTTTTAATTGTGGAACAGTTTAAAAATTTGGAACGTCAGATTACGAAAACGCCCCATATTTTTTGGACATAACTTCCATTTCAGACTGCTATTTATCACCAATATAATTCCTGTCATTTGACATGTTCTTCGTGTTCCATTCATTATAATGTCCAGTTGGTGATAAACACCAGTCTGATTTTTTCATGGAAGTTTAACGAAATGGTAATAAATCAATTCGAAGTTCTGTCCGACAAAATGTATGGAACGTTTTCGAAGCCTGGCGTTCCAAATTTGTAACCTATTTCATAATTAAAATTTTCTCTGTTCCAGTGTTCCCATACATGAAAGTTTGTTCGACTAGACACCGTAAGCTATTAAAAGGAAACAGTAGCGATCAACAGGTAGCAAAAACGCGTTCCAAGATTGCGGCTGTAATTCTGAATATTTTTTCGAGATATTTGGCACACGTATTCGTAATATAATAAAGAATGGCGGTACAGAGCCCAATTTGAAAAATATATTAGTATGTGGAAATTACTCTGTAATTAAATAAAATATTAAAAAAATGAGGCTGTACCGCCATTAAGAAGAACAAAAAAATACACTTTCTTCAAATAAACTTTTTTATCCGATGACTAGATTTTGTGTCATTTTGGAACTACTAAAATTTTTTATTTCATTAGTAGTTCCAAAATGACACAAAATCTAGGCATCGGATAAAAAAGTTTATTTGAAGAAAGTGTATTTTTTTGTTCTTCTTAATGGCGGTACAGGCTCGTTTTTTTAATATGGTATTTAATTACAGAGTAATTTCTACATATTAATATATTTTTCAAATTGGGCTCTGTACCGCCATTCTTTATTATATTACGAATACGTGTGCCAAATATCTCGAAAAAATATTCAGAATTACAGCCGCAATCTTGGAACGCGTTTTCGCTACCTGTTGATCGCTACTGTTTCACCTTAACTAATTTTCTGCTTGCTATGGTATTAATAAACTGTTTTTGTTACACGGTTTCCAGGTCTATGTGTAAGGATATTAAATATAAATGGTGAGTCATGAGTCACATACTTCTACTTCGCATTGAAACCCCTATTTGCTCCTTTAGGTGTTTTGTCCCTCTTCGAACGTTGATCTTTATCATGTTTACAATTTCCTTAAACTTTTCTCTATCGGCTACTGCACGGAATAAGTCTTCTACTGTGAAACATCATTGTCTAATATTACGCAGCGATGAAAATTTTTTTCCACTTTTACTTGGATTATAAGGCGAAGTAGTTGGTATTTATACCCTATTCCACGAATATACTCCTGTGTTGGATTATTTCGACAACGAATATTTTATTGTGCAAAATATGAAGAACGAAAATAAATTGCAAATTACATTGCTGTTTATTGGAATAATTATTAGAGCCATTTACTTTCGTACTTCTTGTTGCACACTGAAATATTCGTTGTCGCGATAATCAAAAACAGGCGTATCTTTTTGGAATGAACCATAGGTCAGCTAATATATGGCCGAAGTATTCTGTTTTTCATACCTTTATATTATTTATGAGCAGATGTTTTGGATTCATCATTTTAAAAAATCTTCATCGAAAGTGTGCGAAATCCAAGATATCTTTAGAATCGGTCGATAGCATTATAGTTCGAATGCTTTTGTTTAGCATTGTGTTTTTTTCTGTTATTTATTCCATATATGTCAGAACCTTACAATAAGATATACCACACACCATTTCAGTATGTTCTTTCGGATATGCATCAAGAGGTTTCTATTACAAAAAACTGATTTCCAGATCATAAAAGCCATACATGATATTCCAATACTGGTTACTATCTCTTCATCAGAGTCACAATTTGCGTTTAACTAGCAGCCAAGATATTTAAAATGGTTTACCTCCTATCAGTTAAAAGAAAGTAGACCTTGATCTATATTAAGCTTTCCAACTGCCGTCCACTTTGTCTTTAAAATCGCAGGCAATCGAAAATTTTAGAGTGTTTTACTCGATCGAATTTCTTCTTGAATTTGATAAAACAAACATAAACGTTCTTTCAGAACTCACAACTTTTTTGTAAGAGAGTGACAATGTTATAAACAGTGACTCCAACCAATCAACTAATATTTTTTCTTCGTTGTAAATTTTGTTAAAGAAAATGGTTAAGTAGATAATGTTTTTCTCGTACAAAAGTTTAAGTAGGTCAGCAGGGAATTGAACTGGTCCAGGTTCTTTGTTATTTTTGCCTTGCTGTATTGCTTTTATAAATTCTGATTTCAGTATACTGGGACCTCTGTCTAACTGATTATCAGAGGTAATATATGTATTAGTCGACTTTTCTCGAGACGAATCGTTAATCAAAAAGGTCTTTATTACATAAAAAAAGATTGATTTATATCTTCCATTCCTTGCACTGTTGTTAGTGATTAGGTGATTACAAATTATTTCGTCTGCATTTTTAAGTACGTGAGCATTTTGCAGTTTTCAATTTCTTGTGGAAGGTGAATATGTCCAGGATCCCGTGGAATGCTTTTTTTATTTTTTTAGGATGAGTTTAATGGCATGTTTAATAGAAAGTGATCGCGGTAAACCTTACGCGGTATTGGTATTTGAAAATTTTATTTTCTATAAAGTGAAAGTTTTAAAAAGTGAAGGAGTGTTCTGGAGGATAAAACAACTTTTAGTGCGAAATTTTTTACTATTGGTGCAACTTTTACGATATCTAGAAGTAGCCGACAACATAATCATGAAGCAGATTTTCAGAAGTTATATCGAAAAAATTTTTCTAACTATTGTAAACGTAAATCCGAAGAGAATTGAAAAACAAGCAAAAATTATACTCCAAGCACTTGCAGCTAATTTGTCTTAAACAATTACTATAGTTCTGGATCCCGCGTATGAAAAAAAAGTTAATTAATAGCAAGCTGAAAATTTGTTAATAGCTTAAGGGTGTCTAGTCGGAAAACCTTTGATATATGGGAACACTGGAACAGGGGCAGTTTTAATTGTGGAACAAGTTAAAAATTTGTAACGGTCAGACCACGAAAACGGCACATTTATTTTGTCCGACAGAATAGACTTAAACTCTCCGAACAGAGTTTAAACTCTCATGCAAAAATCAGACTGCTATTTATCACCTGTCATAATTTCTGTCATTTGACATATTCTACATGTTCCACTCATTATAACGCCCATTTGGTGATAAATTGCAGTCTGATTTTTGCATGAGAGTTTAATCTCTGTTCGGAGAGTTCAAGTCTGTTCTGTCGGACAAAATACATGTACCGTTTTCGTGGTCTGACCGTTCCAAATTTTTAACCTGTTCCACAATTAAAACTTCCCCTCTTCCAGTGTTCCCATATATCAAAGTTTGTCCGACTAGACACCCTTAAGCTATTAACAAATTTTCAGCTTGCTATTAGTCAACTTTTTTTCATACGCGGGATCCAGACCTATAAACCTTACGCGGTATTGGTATTTGAAAATATTATTTTTTATAAAGTGAAAGTTTTAAAAAGTGAAGAAGTGTTCTGGAGGATAAAACAACTTGTATTGCGAAATTTTTTACTATTGGTGCAACTTTTACAATATCTAGAAGTAGCCGACAACATAATCATGAACCAGATTGTCAGATGTTAGATCGAAAAATTGTTTCTAACTATTGTAAACGTAAAGCCGAAGAGAATTGAAAAACAAGCCAAAATTATACTCCAAGCACTTGCAGCTAATTTGTCTGAAACAATTACTATAGGTCTGAATCCCGCGTATGAAAAAAAAGTTGATTAGTAGCAAGCTGAAAATTTGTTAATAGCTTAAGTGTGTCTAGTCGGATAAACTTTGATATATGGGAACACTGGAACAGGGGCAGTTTAATTGTGGAACAGGTTAAAAATGTGGAACGGTCAGACCACGAAAAAGGCACATTTATTTTGTCCGACAGAACAGACTTAAACTCTCCGAACAGAGGTTAAACCCTCATGCAAAAATCAGACTGCTATTTATCACCTGTCATAATTACTGTCATTTAACATATGCTACATGTTCCACTCATTAAAACGCCCATTTGGTGATAAATAGCAGTCTGATTTTGGCATGAAAGTTTAATCTCTGTTCGGAGAGTTTAAGTCTGTTCTGTCGGACAAAATAAATGTGCCGTTTTCGTGGTCTGACCGTTCCAAATTTTAAACCTGTTCCGCAATTAAAACTTCCCCTGTTCTAGTGCTCCCATATATCAAAGTTTGTCCGACTAGACACCCTTAAGCTATTAACAAATTTTCAGTTTGGTATTAATCTACTTTTTTTCATACGCGGGTTCCAGACCTACTACGATTGTTGTCAGTTACAAGAAAAAATATATAATTATAATTATAATTATCGACGAAAAATGATGCCTGGTCGACTTCCTTCCAATATTGAGGAGGTTCAAGAATTTGTGACAGGGTGTGCTCAAAAAACAACCAAGATGGAAAATTTTCTCTTCATAAACTGTGTTAAAAGTAGGATAATTGTATTTAGTTGTGAAACAAATATAGAACTTTTAGCCACATTGAATTTTATTATATGGATGGCTCATTGCAATTATTCATTATTCATGGGCTAATTAATGGGCATTATATTTCTTTATTATACTGTTTACTGCCAAACAAAAAAAAAAAAGAAATTTACAACAATATTTTTTATTTCTTAAAATCAGAAATTTTTAAAGCTCTCAAAATTGAGTTTAATATTAATAAGATTTTTGAAGATTTTGAAAAGGAATGCAATCATTGAAATGTGTCCGAACACTGAAATACATGGTTGTAAATTTCACCTACACTAAGCTTGGTATAGAAATGTCTAGGTCTCTTGATATAATATCAGAATATAAAAATGATTCTGAAAGAGGCATATTGGCTCAAACATACTTTTGGCCTTACATATAAAACCAGAAGACGTATCAGATTGTTTTGTGTTTGATTTAATGTCATGCAAACCAGGAAATGAAATTTAAGGTAGATATGTTGATTATTTATTTGAAACTTATATAGACGAAAATGCCATATTCTCCCCATATTTGTGGACAGAGGCAAATTCTTCTGTTATTCGTATTACGAATGCTTACGAATCTTTTCATTCGCATTTTAAGTTATCGTTTTGTAATACGCCTCCATCCATATATATTTTCTTTGAAAAAATTAAAGAATTTCAGGTAGATACGTATGTTAAAATTTAAAGTTTGCATATTGCAAAACCTATCAAAGATAAACAAGTTAAACTGAAATTGAAAAATGTTGTAAATTAATTAATAAGATATCAGTCTGATCAAATGACTAGAATGGATTTTGTAAAGTGTCTGTGTTATTATAGTAAATATTAAATAATTATTTATACGTCTTGCATATTATCTATATTATAAACTATTATTATAATGTAAGAAAATTAATGTCTTGTATTCGGATTTCGGATGCTTTCATAATAGAAATTCTTAAATTAAACCTATATTTTTATTTTATTACCTGAGCGAGTTGGTGAGGAAAATACCCACCGGATTAATAGGACCCTTTAAACTTGGTGAGGAAAATACCTGTCGGATTATATGTTTTTACTGGTTGGTGAGAAATTTACCTCCGCCCGATGTTTGATATTCAGAGATGGATTCTCTTTGTAATAAAATTTTCATGTGAAGTTAATATCCATTTTATATAATATTATGGTAACTCAGAAAGCGATAAGAAAAGTTTGCATTAGTTCTGTAATAATTTAGTGGTTAACGAGGTTATAAACAAGTTAAAGGCACTAGAAATCTAATAAAATAATCGTGTCTAACCTAAATCTTCGATATGGACCTTTTCGGTTAAGCTTTTCGGAGAATGTTAAAAAAAGTGCTAACTGTGAAATGATATTACATAAAAAAATAAAATATATATATATATATATATATATATATATATATATATATATATATATATATATATATATATATATATATATATATATATGTTACAGTTCAAGTTGATTCTCAGTTAGAGTTGAATCCAACTAGTTGGAGTCAACTCCAACTGAAACGAGCAGTAAAAGTTGATTTTAAAAATTTAAATCAACTTTTACTAGTTGGAGTTGACTCAAATGTTAAATGTTGATTATACGAGAATCTCAAGTGCATTTTTTATGAGTGCGCGTTTCTTTGTTTTGACCGTTTCAACTACTTATTAGTACAGTCCGTAACGTCGCCCCCGTTAGGTAAATTATTCTGATTCGATTCTTTGCACAAACTTACTCAAAGAAATACATCCGTATAACAATCCTTATAACAAATACACAGGGTGTCATGCGGTACCGCGGTCGAAAAATTGTTTAACCAATTTTTGTTAACCAAATTCACAAAAATAATTTTTATCTACTCTATCTCATATTATGTAAAGTAAAGGTTTTATTGAGTGAAAATTGTAAATATAGATAGCAGTACATGAAGGGTTTAAAGTGTGTCTGAAGTAACAATGTATTTTAAATGGGTTTTACTTTTTCGCACTGTTTTTTATCACATTTTCATATAATTAAACATCCTTAACTTTCGCCTTCGGGAGGAAATCAGACACGCCCTTGCAACGGCAACTGAAATGCTCACAAAACAGCTACCACGGAAGCAAAGATGGATAACAGAGGAAATATTGGATTTAATGGATGAAAGAAGAAAATACAAACAGCACAAAGCAATGTACAAATTATTAAATAGAACCATTAAACAAAAAATAAAAATTGCAAAAGAAAAATGGAAAACAGAGCAATGTGAAGAAATCGAAAACTTATATAAAAAACATGATGACTTCCATCTGTATCAGAAACTCAAGGAATTCACAGGCACGACATACTCACAAGGACCAAATAATCTAATCAACGCAGAAGGCAAACTGATTTCAAGCCCTGAAGAACAAATAAACATGTGGGAAGACTATATAAAGGAACTCTTCTATGACATCAGAGAACCTCCTACATTAAATACCGAAAACGACGAAGGTCTACCAATACTGAAGTCCGAAATGGAATATGCTCTACGTCAACTAAAAAACAACAAATCTGTAGGAAAAGATGAAATACCAGCTGAGCTATTGAAGTTAATCAACGAGGAAAACTTAGACCTTCTTCTTGGACTATTTAATAATGTTTACAGTACAGGGACTATCCTACAGGGACACTGCCTAAAAAGAAGAACGCCAAATTATGCCAGGACTTCCGCCTTATAAGTCTATATTCTGAAGCTTTTCTTGCGTATCACACAGAACAGAATATATTATAAAAAATGTGATGAGGTCACCGGTCAAGAACAATTTGGACAAAGATACAAAGATCAGCAAGCAGGCCTTTTTATCTGTTTCATAAATTTTGAGAAAGCGTTCGATAGGGTGAAGCACAAAACCTTGATAGAAATATTGAACGACATCGGAGTCGACAAAAGAGATTCTAAAATTATAGAGGCTATTTATTGGAATCAGACAGCAATCATAAAGATCAATGGTAATAAGTCAAGGCCAATTGAAATACAACGAGGTGTTAGACAGGGTTGTGTGCTATCACCCATACTTTTAACGTCTACTCTGAGGTAATATTTGCGAACTCTTTATCGCACTCTTCAGAAGGAATCAGGATAAATGGTCAGAGAGTAAATAACATCCGCTATGCAGACGACACAGTATTAATGACTGATTCGGACCATAGTCTGCAGATACTGTTGGATAGGGATACTGAGAGTTGAGAAACTCTCAGTAACTACTGAGAACGGGTTACTAATCGCGGCAGGTAAAGTAACATTCTTCTTTCAATACAACAAAGTGTTAATTTACTGCCGAAAATGAGGGCAAATGAGTACAATAATGAATGATTTTAGTGATGTTTGGCGATAAACAATGATTTTAAACAAATTCGCAAAAATAATTTTTTCACTTCGTACAATTTTTTTTTAGATATTTGGAGCTTTTTTTCTCTAAAATTGACTGTTGTCGGGTTATTAGCGACTTAAAATTTGAAAAACGCCAAAATAACCATTTTCAAGGTTTAATAACTCGGTTAAAGATAATTATTGTGAAAGTCGAGCGAGCGGCCGTGGAGTAACGGCATAATCGCTGGCCTCATACGCCAGTGCACGTGGGTTCGAGCCCGGCCAAAGACAAACCATTTTCATTTACAATAACGACACGAGCCGTCTCACCGTGCCTCGGAGAGCATGTTAAGCCGTCAGTCCCCCTGGGCTAGTGTACATCGACACTAGTTACTTGAAACAGGGGGAGAGATGTAATTGGCGCCGGAACTCTCCGAAAGGCAAAAATGCCATACGATATTATATAATATTATGAAAGTCAGAAACTAAAAAGAATCAAAGATTAAAGCTACCTCTATACGATCCTGAAGAAATTTTTTATTTCATTAATAAGATAATATTTTTAATTATCAACAATGAGCGCTAAGCGTGTATTGAGACGGCCGTCAATGTGAGTGCGAGTGAGATTCACCATTGGACGGCTGTAATAGTGCATCTCTTTAGCACTCACCATTGACGGCCGCCTAATACGCACTTAGCGCTCATTGTTAATAATTAAAGATAACAGCTTAGTAACAAAATAGTGACAAAAATGTCTGCTGGATTTTGTAGAGGGGGCTATAAACTTTGATTTGGTCACTTTCTGACTTTCATAATAATGAATTTTAACCGAGTTATTAAGCCTTGAAAATGGCTATTTTCGCATTTTTCAAATTTTAAATCGCGTATAACTCGACAACAATCAATTTTAGAGAAAAATCACAAAATACCTTTTTTTGTTCAGAATAACCCAAATGATCTAAAAAAAAATTATTATTCGAGGTGAAAAAATTATTTTTGTGAATTTGTCTAAATAAAATTGTTTAAACAATTTATCGATCAAGGTACTGCCTGGCACCCAGTAGATTTCTTATAAGGACCTCTTTTGAGTAAGTTTGTGCAAAAAATTCGAATCGGAGTAATTTACCTAACGGGGGCGACGATAAACCCTAGACTAATTTGAACATATTCAGTAACATTTAATTTCTAGAATCGGCTGTTTGTGTGAATCGGAATCAACTTTTACTAAATGGCATTGGGAAGAGTATACTTTTCCTAGTTGGAGTCTACTTTTACTAGTAAATGTTGAATATAAATCTTCATTTTATATTTATAATCAACTTTTACTGAAACCAGCCGTTGTTGACTCGAACTAGTAAAAGTCAACTCCAACTGGATAATCAACTTGAACTGTAACATATATATTAAGTAGTCGTATTATATTATTGTGCAATAAATCAAATTATTAGCATTTATAGATCAATGTAAAATTGGGTGTTTTTTGCAATATCTCGGTCAATTGGGTATGTTGTCAATTCATAAAATAATCCATTCCACGAATATACGACCCTCTTGGATTATCGCGACAACGAAAATTTTACTGTGCAAAATATGAAAAACGAAAGTAAATTGCAAATTATATTGTCGCTTATTGGAGTAATTATTAGAGCAAAATATTTTCGTACTTCTTATGGGCACACTAAAATATTCGTTGTCACGATAATCCAAAGCAGTCGTATATTCGTGGAATACACCATAATTAAAGAAATTTTTAAGAGGCGTTTTATAGATAAAAAAAAATGATTTTTAACTCTTTATAGTTGTTTAAAAAAAATAAAGCAAAATTAGCTGTACGTCTTCACGGAACTCTCATCAGTGATCCTTCTTCTACAAATTAGCACCTTCAAAAAAAATGTGTAACATTTTTACGTGAAATCGATGATTTTTCTATACTGACTGGGGTATTTCTAAAATGCATAGATATACTCGAGCATTTAACTATTTTTTGAATACTATATACCTAATACATTATAAATACAAAAATGCCCGTCTTAATTCGGACGAGAATTTTAGTTATTATCAAATAAGTGTCAAAAATGGCAGTTTTTTCGTTTAACCTTCGGATGAACAAGCGAGGGAAATTGTGACCTCGGCGTATGTTTTTCTTTAATAAATTCAAAAGTATTTTCAATTTTTAACTCATTATTTTTTTATTTGACTTTAATATCATTCTGGATATCCTCATATTTTGAAATAAAAAAAAATCCCTATATTTTACGAATAAAAAATATATTCTGAAGTTGATGTTAAGTAAAATAGCGTCTATTATGTGTAATTACAAGTAGTTTTACGCTAATGACGTCGACTTTTCAAAGTAACAAGACACTTACTCAACATACACACTACACATGGCACTAATACTCATGTTGTGACTGGCTCAATGACATAAAGTCCATGCCACAAAAAAAATTAAGAAAAAAAAAACTTCATTTTTTTGTTAATTGTCATTTTTGACATTTTTGACCTGGGGTCATTTCCCCCCCTTGGTCATCCGTGTAACAAAAAAAGGTTGATCATCGGAAGGTTAAATCGCTATAGATAAAAATAGGATAAATAAATATCTTATTTATAGTATTCTTCTTTTAGTAGATCAGCCAAAATTTAAAACGACAGTTTTTGAATTTTGTTACGATCATTTGTTGCTTCGGAAATTGCAAAATAAAACTAGAATTTTGAAAATAAAAAATTTGCTATAACGTTCGCGAAAATGACCTTAACACATTCATATTGCATGAAAGGTTGAGTCAAACAATCCATATTATAATGCACAAAAAAGTTTGAGACGATTCGTCAATTAGTTTAAATTTTATTTAATTTGTTTATCCCAAAGAGCTTATTTTTCGAAATGTTATTGTTCAGAAAATGATTATGATCTGGCAATTCTGTGGAAACCACATGAAATAAGAATAGTCATATTTTCAAAGTGTATAAAAAAATCGTTAAAAAGTCATTGTTATCACTTCGGAAACATTTTACTAAAGTAGAGTCATTTTTGGCTTATAAACAATTTGAATAACTTTGTTAATATTGACTGTAGGCTAAAATTAGAATGTTATTTGGAAAGTTGGTATTTTTTCACGAATTTTCAAAAAATCTTTTTGCCTATATTAGTTGCGGTCAAAGTTAGCCACTTTCTTTTATTTCATTGTCGGAAACTTTTTTTATAACAATTAAACAACCTAACTAGCGCCATTTTGAAGTTGGAGGTATATAGTTTATGTGTGAAAGTTTGAGTAAAGTTTGAACCTCAACAAAGTGGTTAGTAAATAAAGCTTTAGAAATGACGTTCTAACGAAATCGATTCGTGGTTGGTGGAGGGGAATTATTAAAATCTGTGGACTCAAAAAACGAAACTGATCCTTTAAAGATATGGTGCGATTAATATCTCCGGAGCTTGTCGATGGATTTTGATCATAATTTCTTAATTTGTATGTACTCGTAGCCTTATAGGGTACGTTATGTACACATATCCCCAACTAACTTTAAAAAATGTTAGGGGGAACCACCCTTATCACTCAGGGATATGAAAAATAGAGTACGACCGATTCTAAGACCTACCGAATATACATATATAATTTCATAAAAATCAGTCAAGCGGTCTCGGAGGAGTATGGCAACTAACACTGTAACAGGAGAATTTTATAGATGTAAATATACAGGGTGTTTGGTAAAGAATGGGCCATAGCTTAACCTCAGGTTCCTGTGGTTAAAATAGGCCGATTTAAGCTAACTTACCTTAGTACAAAGTTTATAATAACCGAGATAGAGGGTGTCAAAGTTAAACTTTTTTCTTATTTACTGTTGAATATTCCCTGACAGGTATGATATATTAACATGAAATTTGGTATGTGGGGGTTTTTTGGGTCGAGAAAACTAAATTATTTACCAAAAATTATGTATTGCCCAGAGGGCGCCACATACACCTTTCAGCACTAATTTATTACATTCAATTTTTCTTATCCCTCACTCTGTATAATTTTGGCATTAAAAATTTTATTCTTCTATTAGTTTTACTTAAAAAAGGTATACTTCTTTCATCTCCCTAAACTCAACCATTTTCGAGATAAACGCATTTTAAATCTGCGATATATCATCATTTTTAGCATAATATCATTGTACTTACACCCGAAAAATAACTTAAAACCATAAAATTATCCAAAAATGTATCGCAAATTTCTTCAAATGGAATTTGCAATGCAATGACATAAATTTGAGAACTGGCACAATTATTATGGTTTTAAGTTATTTTTCGGGTGTAACTACAATGCGTTTATCTCGAAAACGGTTGAGTTGAGGGAGATGAAAGAAGTATACCTTTTTTAAGTAAAACTAATAGAAGAATAAAATTTTTAATGTCAAAATTATATAGAGTGAGGGATAAAAAAAAATTGAACGTAATAAATGAGTGCTGAAAGGCGTATGTGGCGCCCTCTGAGCAGTACATAATTTTTGGTAAATAATTTAGTTTTCTCGACCCAAAAACCCCCACATACCAAATTTCATTTTGTTATCTCATACCTGTCAGGAAATATTCAATAATAAATAAAAAAAGTTTAACTTTGACACCCTGTATCATGGTTATTATAAACTTTGTACTAAGATAAGTTAGCTTAAATCGGCCTATTTTAACCTCAGGGACCTGAGGTTAAGCTATGGCCCATTCTTTACCAAACACCCTGTATATAGATGGCTAGTAACACATAGGGGTTAGTGATAGAAGAGCAAAAATTAAGGGTTGTATGTATTTTTTAATTCTACATCATAAAAAATTAGGGTACACATTTTTGTCCAAAAAAATAAAAAAAAAATATCAGGGGGCAACCCTCTTATGGCTTATGGGTATGAAAAATAGATTAAAACCTATTCTCAGTCCTATAGGATATAGGTACGTGTAAAATTTCATAAAAATGAGCTTTCGGAGCAGTATGGTAACTAACACTGTTACAGGAAAATTTTATGTATCTACATATAAGTAACTGTGAATTAAATAATAAAAGTAGCTAACTTTTACCCTAATTAACCTAGGCAAAAAAATTTGTTTATAAATTCGTGTAAAAATACCAGCTTTTTAAATCCCAAAGTAGATTACTCTACAGTCAATATTAACAAAACTCTTCAAATTATTTATAAGGCAAAAATGACTCTACTTTAGTAAAATGTTTTCGGATTGATAAAAACGACTTTTTAATGATTTTTTTTCAACACATTGAAAACTTAACTATTCTTCTTTCGTATGGTTTCCACAGAATTGCTATAACAGTATTATTTTCTGAACATTAACGTTGCGAAAAAGGGCGCTTTGGGATAAACAAATCGAATAAAATTTAAACTGATTAACGAATCGTCCTAAAATTTTTTGTGCATCATTTGGACTGTTTGACACAACTTATCATGCAATATGGAAGTCTAAAGGTCATTTTCGGAAAAGTTATAGCAAACATTTTATTTTCGAAATTTTTGTTTTATTTTACAATTTCCGAAGCAACAAATTATCGGACCAAAATCCAAAAAGTGCAGTTTTAAACCTTTGCTCATCTTCTAAAAAAAGTATATTATAATAAGATATCTAATTGCTCTATTTTTACCTGTATCGATTTAAACGAAAAAACTGCCATTTTTGACCCTTATTTGTTAATAACTAAATTTCTCGTCCGAACTGTGACGGACGTTTTTGTATTTATAATGTATTAGGTATATAGTACCCAAAAAATCCATTTGCCACCTGGCTGCTCAAGTGTCCCAACAAAAACCTTATTTCTCTGGACTATATTACCGAGGGTCGAAAGTGTCTGAAAACTTATATAATGTATATTTTAATAAATTACAGGGGTGAAAAAATAAGGAAAAAAATTATTGTAATTTTTAATTTCAAATATCTGATTCAAAAGAAACTCTTGGTTATTCTAAAGGACTTTCCGCCCTCCTTAACCTTTAACTACCCGCGCATCAAGTTATAACATAACTACACGCGTGGCGTACTTTAAACGTCACAAGAAAATACACTTAAAAACAGCGGATTTATTTTTTTTTTGAAAAAATACACTTAGTTGTTTGTTATAAACCTTATTCGGCATCAGCGAATACTTGGAGTTCCTTCACAGTAAGCAAATTGGGATTTGTAACTGGAATCTGATTCCATGATAAATAAAATTACTAATATAAATTTTTTTGAAATGTGATTTTTTACATGAGAAAAAGTATTGTTTATAAAGAAAAATATGTACTTATATTACTACTTATTCTACAATAATCGTGGCGTATATTGTGCACCACCGGAAACAACAAATACTAAAATGTAAATTACGATCTTCCCAGAACGCCGATTATACCAAAACTAAAACCAATTGTAAAGCACATTCCAGTGATAGGTTAGGTAGATAAATAAGGTCACAAATTAAATTTTTAAATATATTTGCAGTAGAATTCTTATATTTGGCGTACAAAATATGCCAGCGCGTGTAGTTAAAAGTTAATAATGTAATCTTTCATTCTGCGTTTAAATTTTTCAAATATAATTATTAGTTTGCTCAGGATTGGAAAACGTGGATGCATTTTAAACACACTGGATTGACATTTTGCGCCTATGTCATTAATTATTAATTGTTGAGTATTTTCAATTATTCGTTCAACAATGTTTTACGTAAGTGTTAATAAGTGTTTATTCTGCATAATAGTTGTTCGGTATATGAAAAGGGTTTCTAAAGACAAATATCCTTCAAACATTAACTATGTAAACGCGTTTTCTATTTATCCAGTATAATTACTATAATATTACATGAAGCTTGCAGTTGTGCAGAAGAGTTGTTAATTTAGTAGATCTTCTGCATCAAGAACTTTATGATGAGCTGCTGTAGCGAGCAATTCTTCGTAGATTAATTCAAATATTGGTAATAGCAAAATTAATAAAAACAATTATTTAAGTAAGAGTGAATCATTAACACAGCAGATGTTTTTAAAGAAGCGATAAACTTGTTAAATATTTTATTATTTCAGGAATTTGTATGTACAGGTAAAAACTATAATCATATGACAACTATTTTAAAATATACAGGATGTACCATTAAATTATGGCATCTCAATGTTTTATTTTTTCTTATCCTGTATTTTTGTTTCCTATCACTGCGCAAATATAACACGTATAGTGTTATAAGGACTCTTTATAACTAGATAGAGAATTTAGTCGTCTAAATAACCAGATCAGGGAACGAAAAATTTTACGAAAACCTCCAAAAAAATAAAGGAAGGATGAAAATTTGGGAATAGGTAGTTGAAATCGTCTATTATTATATAAGAAAAAGTTTACAATAATTCCACATCCCCTCCATTTTACAAAAATTGGAAAATACAGGGGGAAAATTTTTTTCTCGGGGGTGAAAAAATATACGTTCAAAATAAGTCCGGAATTGGATAAAATGACTAATTCTAAGTAACTTTTGTTCTATAGAGTTTTTTTACTAAGTCAATACTTTTCAAGTTATTTGCGAGTGAATGTGTTCATTTTTAACCAAAAAAAAAATGTTTTTGGACGGTTTTTCGGAGATAACTCAAAAAGTAAGTGTTTTAGCGAAAAAAATATTCTTAGTAAAAATATAGCTCATAAAAAATTGAAAAAAAAATTGTATGCGTGAGGTATACAGACTCACCAGAAGCAGAGCTGCAGCTAATGAAATGTAGGTTTTCCTTCGTCAAGTACCAAATCGAATATTTCAATATGAAATAGCCAAAAAACGGAGCAATTTTCGGGGAAAATTCATCACAATTTTAAAGAGTTAAAAAAAAGGTTTATTTTTGTGTTTTATAAAAACTTCTCACATTAAAAGTAAGTGAGTTATGCTCAAAATATTGTTGTTCCCTTTTATTTTTTGGTAAAAAGATGGCGAAAATCACCCCTTAATTTGCTTCTCAAATAAAATTAACCGTTACCGCTTTACAAGTTACTTTACTTATGCATTGTTTATATTATCTATAAGTTTCATTGGTTCAAAGTGCTCATTTTTGAAAAAAATTGGGTTTAAAATAAAACATATTTTTTTATTTAAAAAAAAATTGTAATTGTTTATGGAATTAACTTAAAAACAATTAGGAATACCAAAAATCTCAAGGAGTAATGAAATGTACGTTTTGCTTTTCTGAATTTTCTTGATTTTTTTGTTTTCTTTTTAGACAAAAATTGGTTATGCTATGGCTGTTCAAAATTTGCCTAAACTCGTGATTAGTTACTCGTTCAACCTATTTTAACTACAGCTTTTCCAAACGAAGCGCTTTGAACCGATGAAACTTACATATCATATATAAACAATACATAAACAAAGTAACTTGTGAAGTGGTAACGTTAAAATTTATATGTGATGATAATTAGGGGGTGATTTTCGCGATTTTTTTACCAAAAAATAAAAGGGACCAACAATGTTTTGAGCGTAATTTACTTACTTTTAATATTACAAGTTTTTTAAAAACACAAATAAACCTTTTTTTAAACACTTTAAAAAAGTTAAAATGAATTTTCCCCTAAAAGTGCCCCGACTTTGGGTTATTTCACATTGAAATATTCGATTTGGAATTTGACGAAGAAGAACTTACTTTTCATTAGCTGAAACTCTGCTTCTACTGGGTCTAGAGACCTCAAGTGTACACCATTTTTTTCAATTTTTTATGGGCTATATTTTTGCTAAGAATATGTTTTTTGCTAAAATACATACTTTTTGAGTTATCTCCGAAAAACCGTCAAAAAACATGTTCTATTTTGTTAAACATGAACATATTTACTTGCAAATAACTCGAAAAGTATTGACTTAGTGAAATAACTCTATAGAAGAAAAGTTGTTTAGAATTAGTCATTTTATCCAATTCCGGTCTTATTTTGAATGTATTTTTTCATCTTCGAGAGGGGGTATTCTCCTCCATTTTTGTAAAATGGAGGGGATGTAGAGTTGTAAACTTTTTCTTATATAATAATAGACAACTCCAACTACCTATTCCCAAATTTTCATCCTTCCTTTATTTTTTTTAGGTTACACCGAGAGAAAAAAATTCTTGACATAAAGAAACTTTATTAATATTTAAGAAAGATCGACTTGGCATATTGCCTAAGAAATATATCTTTGTATGTAAGATATAATTTTCTAAAATATTTCAAATAAATTCTACTATAGCCAAAGAAATATATCTTAAACATGATTGAACTATCACTTTCTGGCAAACTTCAAACCCATTTATCAGAAAGAAATTACACTTGATGTTAATTAATTTTATTAGTCATAAAAATATATTTTCTACACATTAGAAAACTATTCTTTCTGAGCAATAATATTTCTTAGTAAGGAATATTATTATTTTACTATTAATAATTAATTTATTTAATGTTAAGAAATATATTTCGCAGAGATAAACGTATATTTAGAGTTAAGTTAATATTTCTTGAAAATAAAGTGATATTACATACGGCGAAATAAATCATTGTGTTAAGGTAAAATTATTATTTATTAATAAAACAAGATAAAAACGTTATTATTACATACAAATATTTTCTCCACTCTTAAACCACTGGCTTCTACACAACAATAAAAGGATGGAGAGGCAAATCCAACTTCCTCAAATTTTCCTTCTTTTGTTAATAGCACTTTGTATATCAGCAATTCACTAAAACAAAATCGATATGTAGAAAGAGTAAACTTACTTTTAAAATTTTTTTATAAAGATATAGTTATTTATTTTGACAAATTTAGGAAATACAAAAAAAAAACAAATACACGGCCCCACATAAGAACTATTAATACTAATAATAAATCAATCATATTTAGTTCAAACATGGCATTATTTAACCTACACATCTTTGTTTATTTTTTTTTATTTTTGTTAATGAAATATTAATTATTTATCTGTATAATAGTAAGTCACACAATAAACATTGTTTAGCTAAAACAAGAGGGAAAATACAACCAATGTAAAACATTGAAGCAGACATAATAATATGTAATTTTCTTAATTTTTATAATCTAAAAGTGACAGCAAACCTAATCATTAAGAAATTTTATTACGGGAAAGTATTATTAGTTTACATCTAAGTCATTTAATACATATTAACTAATTCACGGTTTTCGGCAATAACATTTCTTAACCATAAACATATATTTCTTTTAGACTAACTGATTTCTTTATCTCAAATAAATTAACAGAAAAAGTCCTCAGCGTTGCACCCGCCATGTTTGATATAGCGTTGTATTGTATATTTTTATAGAAGACGATACATTCAAGAAATCTATTATAGTTGATACATAAGTATACACATTTTTAATAAGGTACTTACATGTATGAAGTTCTACCATTTCTGGAAGGCCCCGCAGTTGGTTAATAACTTCTTTCTTAATATTGTTCTGAAGCTATATATTATATCATTCTGTCCCAGCTTTAAATTGTCGCATATTTCCCAGTTAGAATAATAAGCTCCTTTATTTCAGAGTCGTCCATCATTATACCTAAAAAGCATATAAAGATACTATTATGTTTCTTTTTTAACCATTCGGATACGCAACAATATTATTATTACATCTTAAATTACTCAATTTACTTTTATTTAATGCCTATATATGTACGTACCTTCAAAATATCCGTTAATTTTTAAAGTACACCAATAAATCCAACATCCATCTATATGAACATGAACATATCACGCCATCTTGACAAACACTGACAACTAAATCATAAATAGTTAATCTGCGCAATTCTTTTGTGAAAGAAAATCTCTTTACAAGTAACATTTTGGCATTAATGACAAAGTTTTTATTTTATAACCACAGTTCCTACAGAGGGTATTTCTGAAGAATTATTTCTTGTGGTTTAAAATATTTATTTGATTGCAAGAAAATTTCTTGTTCACGAATATAAATATGGATTAACTTAACATTATATTTCTTATACTGCAAAATATTTGTAGTTTTCAATTTAAGAAATAAAAACTTTAGGATAAGAAAATTAAATGTAACCATTAATGCATTTCTTAGTATTGAAGAAATTATCTGTAAGAAATTATTGAGTTGTGTTTAAAAAACTCGTTTCTTTATATGTGAACCGGTATGTTTAAGTTAATAGGATATGTTAACTTTTAAGAAATATTGCTCAAAGAAATCGGTGTCTTAGGAGAAAAGAAATTGTTCTCTCGGTGTAGAATGTTCTTTGATCGGGCTAAAAATTCGAATCCAGGTCGACCTTCACCCATCTGGTATTAGTCCAAGCAATAAAGCACTGAACCTCCAAAAAAGAAACGACAAGACGGATCTTAATAATCCTTTTTGCATTCGATTCGTGAATGCGCCAGGAAACTTAGTGACTCCGAGCCATAATATAATATTGAAAAACTGCATACAAAAACTGCATTTTTAAAATGCATCTCAAACAGACAATAAAAAAAATTCAGAACTCGTCAATTATTATCGCGGAAATGTGTTCAATTTTGTTACTCGGGGGGTTTTGGGGTCGCTGAAAACGAATATGACGTCGTAAGTGATCTCCGGAGTACCTGGTGTCAAGGGTACCTATTGTTTACCTCGTCATTAAAATTCAATAAAAAATTAGTCATTACTTGGGGGGTTTTATAGTCACTAACGACGAATATGACATCGGAAGTGATCTACGGAGTACCTAGTGTCCAGGGTACCTACTGTTTACCCCGCCTTGTGGAGTTTTCGGCAAAAAATGTGTTAAAAAACTAGCCAAAAATCATTACTTGGGGGTTTTGGGGTAGCTAACGACGAATGTGACATCGGCAGTGATCTCCTGGTGCCCAGGGTACCTATTGTTTACCTTGTCCTCGGGAGTTTACGGCAAAATCATTAAAACATTAGTCAAAAATCATTACTCAGGGGGTTTTTGGGATCGCTGATGACAAGTATGACATCGGAAGTCATCTCCGGAGTATCTGGTGCCCAGGGTACCTACTGTTTATCTCGTGACTAATGATTTTTGACTAATTTTTTAATGAATTTGCCGAAAAATTCGGAAGACGAGGTAAACAGTAGGTACTCTGGGCATCAGGCACTCCGGAGATCACTTCGGATGTCATATTAGTCGTCAGAGACCCCAAAAATCCTCAAGTGATGAATTTTGACTAATTTTTTAATGAATTTTCGAAAACTCCAGAAAACGAGGTAAACAGTAGGTACCCTGGGTACTAGGTATTCCGTAGATCACTTCCGATGTCATATTCGTCGTCAGAGACCCAAAAAACTCCCGAGTAATAATTTTTTACTAATTTTTTAATGAATTTGCTGAAAACTCCAGAAGACGAGGTACCCTGAGAACTAGATATTCAGGAGATCACTTCGGATGTCATATTCTTCGTCAGAGACCCCAAAAATCCCCAAATAATGCATTTCGACTAATTTTTTAATGAACATCCGAAAACTCCAGAAAACGAGGTAAACAGTAGGTACCCTGGGTACTAGGTATTCCGTAGATCACTTCCGATGTCATATTCGTCGTTAGCGACCCAAAAAACACCCAAGTAATGATTTTTGACTAATTTTTTAATACATTTTTTGCCGTAAACTCTAGAAGACGGGGTAAACAGTAAGTACCCTGGGCACCAGGTACTCCGTAGATCACTTCCGATGTCATATTCGTCGTTAGTGACCATAAAGACCTCCCAGTAATGATTTTTGTTATATAAAGTTATTAATATAAATCAATACTTTTTGAGTTATTAAATATCAAAGATTTTATTTTTTCTTAAAAAAATGCATGTTTTAAAGCTCTTTTTCACGTATTACTCAAAAACTATAAGCTTTTGTAAAAAAGCTATTATTACCAAAATTAAAGATAATAAAAAATTTAATACACTTCCTACTTAAAGAACTAAACTGATGTTATTTTAAAGTGAGTTATGGGTAATTGAATGTATATTTTTTTCGACGAGTACTCAAATCTAAGTATTCAAGCTTACATAACGGGAAAACGATGCATTTTATAGAATATACTTGTTAAGCACTTGTCAAAGTACTTCAGAATACCTATCAAATGAGCTTCAGTAGAAGTTAATAGCATCAAAATTAAGCAAGTTATGATGATAATAAAAGAACCCTTTCGATTTTTTTAGGAAAAAGTTAAAAACTAAATATACGCCATTTCCGCAAAAATTAAAATTTGTAGTAATCCTCACAAGAATTTCTTTATGTTATCATAGTTAATTATTTCAACAAATTTGACCGGTTTAGAATGCATATTTTTGAAAAAAAGGTATAATTTAAAAAAAATCAGAATTTTTAGAATTATCGTACTTTTCATTTTCTTTTGATAATAACTCCAAAAATACTCGATATACGTAAAAAATGATAAATAACTAAATTTTAGTTTTTTCTATAACAAATACTTTACCTATTTTACTATTTTCGTAGAGTAAAAAATAACCGAGATAGAAACGTATAAAATTTCAATTTTGCTGCGAGAACCATGTAACCGGGGCCATTTAACCTTTTATTTTTTAAAAAGTAAGAGGTATAAATGACTATTTTAACGTTTTTTAATATCTCGTAGAATAAAATTTTAACCAGTTATTAGATGAACTTGCTACTTTAAAATTTAACGGGGTTATTTACAAAAAAACAATAACATTTTTTAGAAAATTTTTTAAAAGATACATTTTGAAACATTTTTGGTGCATAAACTTTAATACTATCAACTTGTTCGAGCACTTATTTGATAGATATTTCAATGAGCTTTGACAAATGTTTAATAAGTTTATGTTATAAAATGCATCATTTTCCCGGTATTTAAGCTTGAATACTTAGATTTGGGTACTCGACGAAAGAAATATACATTCAATTACCTATAACTCACTTTCAGTTAACATTAAAAGGTTTTTCTAGTAAGGCATTTATTTGGTTTTTTATTAGCCTCAATTTTGACAATAATAACTTTTTTGTAAAAACTTATAGTTTTTGAGTTATTTATGAAAAATCGGTTAAAAACATGCATTTTTCTCACGAAAAATTAAAATCTTTGATCTTTAATAACTCAAAAAGTTTTGATTTATTTTAATAACTTTATATAACAAATTTTGCTTATAATTTGTCGCTCTATCGAATTGTGGGGTTATTTTTTATAAAATAATTTTCACCCCCGAGGAGGGGTGGCATCCACCCCCAGGGTAAAAGCGCAAGTTGGCACCATGTCACCTTTGTTCCTTGAGATATCCTCTAACCACTCACCAATTTTCGTGCAAATCTATGAAGGTTCAACGAAATCGGAGGTAATAGCTCATATTCACCTTCAGTGACTGCACTAGATACCAAACAGGACTTCCCACGGAGAGAGGTGGGGGGTAAATTTAATATTTTAAATACGAATCCCGCGATGATATGTCGCGAAATATAAATCAGATCGAAAAACTGAAAAATACACTTATTTAATTTTTTTGAAAAATCTATCGAATGGCACCAAACGCGACCCCCATGGAGGTGGGGTGGGGGTTACTTTAAAATCTTAAATAGGAGCTCCCATTTTTATTGCAGCTTTGGATTCCTTACGTAAAAATAAATAACTTTTATTCGAGACATTTTTTCGAATTATGAATAGATGGCGCTATAATCTAAAAAAACGATTGTTGGAAATGGAAAATTAAATTAAAAGTGGAAACTCCCCACTAAAATGGAAACCTTTACTTATCTTTTTTTTTTTTTTGTTTTAGGACCTACTTTTTACAACCCAAAAGTTCCCCATAACTCTCGAGTGACTGCACATTTAGCATACTTTGCTCCCCTACCATTACACGAAACGTAGGTTTCTAATTTGACAGTGACGTTAGTGATATAAATATATTATTTGTAAATATAAAATTGTTTACCTTGTTCCTTTATTTTATTAGAAACGTGCACATTTTAATACTGCAATGGCCAAAATTGATTATCAAAATACCGGGTGTCCACTTATATTTTCCCCCATTTTAACTGCCTATAACTTCTAAACGGCTTAAGATAGAAATATGCGGTTTTCGCTGAAATGTTTTATTTTAGCAAAAGTTTTGTCTGAATGAATTAAATTTTTTATATCGCTTTCAAATACGAAAAAAAATGGCGGATTTTGGAAAAAAACGCTGTTGACTTTTTTTTAATGGAACACCCAGTATATTTAGCTGTAAATTGAAAGAAAGGTCATTTGCCTATCCAGCGATATGAATTTTTTCAAAATCGGTTGTCAAATCACTGAGTAATTAATTTTTAAAATGAGAGGTGCAAAGTGGATATCACATACCTAAATAACATAACTAAGCAAATTGATACTATGTTATGTGATTTCCACATTGCATCTCTCATTTTAAAAATTAATTGCTCAGTCATTTGACAATCGATTTTAAAATTTTTTATATCGATGGATAGGTAAATGACCATTTTTTCAAGTTTCCAAAAAGTATACTGGGTGTTTTAATAAAAAAAGTCAACAACGTTTTTTTTTTTCAAAAATCCGCCATTTTTTATTTAAAAGCGTTATAAAAAATGGTCACTTACCTAAAAACTTAAAAAAACGTTTATTTACCTATCCAGCGATATAAAATTTTTTAAAATCGGTTGTTAAATGACTGAGCAATTAATTTTTAAAATGAGAGATGCAATGTGGAAATCGCATAAATTGATATGATGTTACGTGATATCCATGTTGCACCTCTCATTTTAAAAATTAATTACTCAGTGATTTGACAACCGATTTTAAAAAACTTTATATCGCTGAATAGGTGAAGGACCTTTATTTCAATTTACAAAAAAATATTCTGGGTGTTCCAATAAAAAAAATCAACAAAGTTTTTTTCAAAAATCCGCCATTTTTGTTTTCGTATTTGAAAGCGATATGAAAAGTTCAATCCATTCAGACAAAACTTTTACTAAAATAAAACATTTCAGCGAAAACCGCATATTTCTATCTTGAGCCGTTTAGAAGTTATAGGCAGTTAAAATGGGGGAAAATATAAGTAGACACCCGGTATATTTAATGCCTAATTACACCAACAAATCATCTGGTCTGAGTTCCAGCTTAGACCAGTTTTAAGTCTCACTTACGTTGCACAATAAGAATTTTCGATTCTTATTTAATCATGTCTTACAGAGACGAAGTTTAGGATCCAATCCACGTGGCAATCCATTGTGCTAAGCTGAAAATTTATCTAAGAGTCAATGGTACAACTCATATGTTTCGTAAGCTGAGCTTAAACCCCGTCTTATGCTGACACCACACTTTGGTGTGTCCTATTTGTTATGCGGCTGCGCTGTATGTCCCTCAATACTTGTCCTTTGAAGTGTGTCAAAACTGAATATATAGCGGCCGAATAAGGCACTATGCGGTTGAATAAGGCGTATAACAAATAACACACAGCGAAGTGTGGTGTCGCCATATGTATACATATTTCAAAAATCTGGCGGATTGAGCCGGCGGCGCGGCGGTAAGGAAATGGGTATCACAAAGTTTCACAAGGAAAAAGCGAGTATTGCGACAAATGAATCTCAGATTAAAAAACCAAAAAATACGTTTTCAATATTTTTTAAACATCTATCGAATGATACTAAACGCGATCCCCTACGGAAAGGGGCAGGAAGGTAAATTTAAAATTTTAAATAAGAACCAGGCAATAGTTCGCGAAATCAACATCAGGTCGAAAAACTGCAAAATAGACGTATTTAATATTTTTAAAAAATCTATCGAATAACACCAAACACGACCCCCACAAAGGTGGGGTGCTAGGTTACTTTAAAATCTTAAATAGGAGTCCCCATTTTTATTGCAGATTTGAATACCTTACGTAAAAATAAGTAAATTTTATTCGAGACAATTTTTCGAATAATGGATAGATGGCGCAATAATCGGAAAAAGCAATTGGTATAAATGAAAAATTAAATTAAAAAATGGAAATTTCCCACTTAAATTGAAAACTTTACTTATTTTTTTTTGGTTTTAGGGCTTAATTTTCACAACCTAATAGGTCCCCATAACACTAGGTTAACTGCAAATTTAGCATAGTCTTCATAATATTTTTGAAGATATTGACGAACAAAGTTATCGACGCATGCGACCCGTAACCGTGATCTGTGCGTGCTTGTTACACTACTAAATGTCACGGATCCGTGACGTCAACTTGGACCGTGTTAATCATTGTCCTTATTAAAAATGTACTTTTTCAACTTAGTGTTAATTTTTACGAATTTTTTTGTAACTGAATACGGTACTGCACTTCGAATTTTAAAGCTCGAAAACTTTTAACAATACAATTATAATGAAAGGAATCTAAAACAAGAGTCTAAAAATTTGTTATTTAATTAAATTTACGTGGAATGTTCTGAAATCACATCAGCATCAGTAAAATAAAACATTAAATCTATACGATATATATACGGTATTATCCTGTAAAACTTTAATCTCGTATATAAAGGGATTTATATAAAATAATGGTTTTATATAAACTGACATTTCTGGAAAAATAATTATATTTTATCCTTTAGAAAGATAGCCGACTTTTTCCTTGTTCCTTATATTAAATTTTCTGTCCAGCTGCACGAGAAAATTCAAAGCTTAATGAAATACGCTCCTTTTCATGAACATTTTTCAGTGCGTCACAAATTATAGAAAAAAAGGTAAGTCCGTGATAATACACATTTATGACATTTATTCTAACGTGGCATTTTAGTTAAATCTGACAGTTGTCAAATTTTATTTTCAATTTGGAATAAAACCAAATCAATTGTGTCTATTGCATTTATAAAATGGTATTTTCTTTCATTTGTATAGTCTTATAAATTGTACAGATTATATTGATAATAGTATTATTTTATTTAATAAATAATTATTTTTTGATTATGGCGCCATCTATCGACAAATAGAATAATCACCAAACTAGAATAATTACGAAAGTACTCACAGACGTGCCTTTTTTTCTGTCACATACAATTTAATGCGTTAGAGAGAAATCGAAAAACTGTGACGCACTGAAAGATGATCATGAGAAAAGAATATATCCCTTATTTCGTTTCCTTCTTACAGAGAAAAAAAAAAACAAAATCTAGAAACTAGTTTACTCGGAACAATAATTTAAAAGTAGGAAACTTCAAAACAGAAATTAAACTTTAATCCGTGATTATGTATTCAAATAGTCCAGGATGTGAGGCTGCTTCTATAAAAAAATGATTTTAATTGTTCTTTGCTGAATTCTATTTAAAAATTTCCTGATTAACCAAATCTGAAGAGGGCCGCGCGAACTTTTTAGTAGAAACAGTTGAAAAACTTTTTTTAACCATATTCGAAAAATGATCTTTTTCTACCCCAAAAAATATTTTTTTTTTTAGATTTTTTACAGAGAGGTAAAATATGAAAAATGGGTAAATACGTATTTTCGAGCCTTGAAAGCTCATTGGTTACCAAATGTCTAAATTAAAATTTAAAATTCAAATTCAAGATTCTGAAGAGCAGTTTTACGTCAAAAACTCCCAACATGTACTTGACAGTAATTATCTAAAAGTTTGTCGTCTATTATTGACAGACGTAGTTTTATATAATAATTTATTTATTTATTAAATTAAATGCGGCCAATGTGCTAATTAAATTTATTCGTATAAATTGTACATTATACTTATTTATGTATCAAGGGCGTAAAATAGGCGTTGATGGACCGCGACGTGTAAGTAAGAGCCCGAGCTGATAGGCGAGGGCTATTAACACGTAAAGTCCATAAACGCTGTTTACGCCCGAAATACATACAAATTTTTATGCACGACAGTTTTAATGATTATTTATTGATAAAGATACAAAATTCCTTGCACGATTGTCTTAGTGATTATTTTTTAATGTTTCTTTTTCTTTCCATCTTTTGCGAGCAATTTATTATAAATACCGTTTCAAAAGTGGCATGAATTTTATAGCTCAATTTATTTTATAGCTCAACTCATCCTGTATAACAATTCACCGAATAATTTGTATCGGTTAGTTAATAAAAAATGACATATTAAAAGAAATTTGTGTAAGAAATAATAATAGGATAGAACAGTAATCTCTATAGCTAAGTTCGCGTTACCCTAGTAACAAAGTAAATAACTCAAGAATAGTAAGTCGCCATTATTTATTGAAGATTCCGTGTCAAATAAAATGAAAATCGCTCAAAAAATTGTCAATGCTGATATGCCATCTACAAGTTGCTCAGATTGCAGTCCAAATTTATATGGTGATTCTTTTGGGCATGCACCTTCCACAAATCATACGGAGTTTTGGAAGTTCATAGCAACTTACAACAGAGCAAAGTAGCAAATCCTAACATTTTTTTAAACAATTGTTCAAATTGTGTTATAAATATAAAATTGTAGATGTAGGAAACCTATGTTTGATTGCTAAAGTTGTAATTCCTTTATTAAAATAAAATACAATAAATAAAAACTTTGTGTTTCACTAACCACAGCCGCCATCTAACGTTACCGTCCGGCGGGCGATAAAGAAGCCCACGGGCGCTAAAGTGGCACTTTACGCCCGCCAAATTTATACATCATAATATGGACTTTACCGCCCGGTCATGCATAAAACTATATTTTTCTGCAACCGTGTTAAAAATGCAATTTTTAGCACTCCATACGAGCGTTAAAAATGTTACTTTAAGGCACTAGTGCTTTAAAATATTTTTAAGGCACTGCAGTTCGTATTGACCGTATATGCAATTTTGATGTAATTTAAAAAAAAAATATAAAAATGGAATGTCAGTCAAGTTCAAGTAAAAGTTTTTGTAGATATCCTCCTGTAATTACGTTTGTAGAAAAATATTCTATGATATGCGTGTTAAAAAGTACATTTTTAAGGCACTCATGTGAATTGCAGAACTCTCTATCGCTCATTCTGCAAACTTTCACATGCGTGCCTTAAACGTGTACTTTTAACACTTACCTATACAATAAAATAACTATTATTAGTCCAGAAAGCCACTGCGCATCCGCTAGGGAAAATATTCTAATTCGGATTTTTTGCACAATCTTACTCAAAAAGGACTCCTTTTAACAAATTTGCATGTTGCCAGTACCAAAAGGTGGTCAAAAATTTTTTAAACGTTTTTTTTTCTTTTTTTCCTAAAATAATTTTTTTGCATGGAAAAAGTTTTTTTAGGTTTTTTGGATCATTCCAAACAGAAAAGGCCTTTAGAGACTTTTCTCTAAAAATGATAGTTTTTGACATATAAGCGATTAAAAATTGAAAAATTGTGAAATCGGCCATTTTTAACCGTCAAGAACTATGTGAAAAACTGAAAATTTGAATGTTACCAAGGCAGGTAGATATTCTTTAAACATCGATTGATGAAATCCCGAAGAGTTTTTTTCAATACAATGTTCAAAACTCCTTTGTTTTTTAATTGGTAATCAAGCGTGCGCGACACTATTTTCCACCGACAGTATGGTGCAAATGAAAGGAATAAATTCGCTATTTCGTAAACCGACGACTTTAAGGAAAAATCCCAAAACAGGTCGATTTTTATTTTTAAGTTATGATATTGTATATCGTATACTAGTGACGTCATCCGTCTGGGCGTGATGACGTAATCGATGATTTTTTTAAAAGAGAATAGGGGTCGTGTGGTAGCTCATTTGAAAGGTTCTTCAATTTTCTATTCAGTAATGTAAACATTTACATAATTATTTATACAGGGTGTCCTTCTATTTCTTTTCTTTTTCAAATAATTTAAATTAATAAAAATTTTTTGGACACCATGTATAAATAATTATGTAAATGTTTATATTATTGAATATAGAATTGAAGAACCTTTCAAATGAGCTAGCACACGACCCCTATTCTCATTTAAAAAAATCATCGATTATGGCATCACGTCCAGATGGATGACGTCACTAGTGTACCATATATGCCACAATATCCTAACTTATAAATAAAAATCGACCTGTTTCGGGATTTTTCCTTAAAGTCGCCGGTTTACAAAGTAACGAATTTATTCCTTTCATTTGCGCCATACTGTCGGTGGAAAATAGTGTCGCGCACGCTTGATTAGCAATTAAAAAACAAAGGAGTTTTGAATATTGTATTGCAAAAAACTCTTCGGGATTTCATCAATCGATGTTTAAAGAATATCTGCCTGCCTTGGCAACATTCAAATTTTCAGTTTTTCACATAGTTTTTGAGGGTTAAAAATGGCCGATTTCGCAATTTTTCAATTTTTAATCGCTTATATGTCAAAAACTATAATTTTTAGAGGAAAGTCGCTAAAGACCTTTTCTGTTTGGATTGATCCAAAAAAACTAAAAAAACTTTTTTTCATGCAAAAAAAATAATTTTAGGAAAAAAACAAAAAAAAACGTTAAAAAAATTTTTGACCACCTTTTGGTCCTGGCAACATGCAAATTTGTTAAAAGGAGTCTTTTTTGAGTAAGATTGTGCAAAAAATCCGAATTAGAATATTTTACCTAGCGGATGCGCAGTGGCTTTCAACAAATGAAAGCTGACTATATACAACTTCACATTTATTAAAATTTGGTAATTTATTATTATTATAGGTGAGTCAATGATGATCAAAGACATGCATTGTTTTGGAAAAAATCACACAAATATATATTTTTTCAGAACAGTTTGTGTTAGTTTATTAATTGCTTAAACAACAAAGCTGTTTTGTGTAAATAATTTTAAAAATTTCGGTGAATTCATCATTTTACTTTGTTCAAAAATGTTTCTACCTTGTTTTTGATTAGGCTGAATCCGAACCTGGCACTCTTCTTTTTCATGTAGCATGTCCTTTCAAAACGTTGGTTACCATCTGTAATAATTGTGCCCAAATCTACCATTACAATTTTAAAAATATAAAAAAATAAGCTCTTATACAGCACTTAGGCCACGTGTGCGAAATTTGGAACCATCAGGGAAAGTATTTTATTATCCATGTTACGAAAAAAAGTTATTTTTTTTTATTTAAAACAACAGTAAGAGCACAACAATAGTAACAACATTTTTCAATATTGTGCAATATAAAGGAATATTACTCTTAGATGAAATACCTCTTAGAAAATAGATAATTCACGTCAGTAGTTAAAAGGCTAAAATGCGACAAACTTTAATAAAAATAGATATATTGTAAATGTCATTTAAGGTAATTATCTCAGGTTTTAGGGTTGATTACAAGAAAATCACGATAAAGGATCGAATGGTGTATTTTTGTCTATACGTTACAAAATGTGCCATTACAATTTTAAAAATATAAAAAAATAAGCTCTTATACAGCACCTAGGCCACGTGTGCGAAATTTGGAACCATCAGGGAAACTGTTTTATTATCCATGTTACGAAAAAAAGTTATTCTTTTTATTTAAAACAACAGTAACAGCACAACAATAGTAACAACATTTTTCAATATTGTGCAATATAAAGGAATATTACTCTTGGATGAAATACCTCATAGAAAATAGATAATTCACGTCAGTAGTTAAAGGGCTAAAATGCGACAAACTTTAATAAAAATAGATATACCTACTGTAAAGGTCATTTAAGGTAATTATCTCAGGTTTTAGGGTTGATTACAAGAAAATCACGATAAACGATCGAATGGTGTATTTTGTCTATACGTTACAAAATCTCGATGCTAACTGCTAACTAAACTACACAGAAAACTGAAAATAGGGTCTTTGTATCTTTCTTAGGTACATCTGTTTCAACGGGGCATTGGGCCACTTAGGGCCGGTATTTCCAACCTCACTTAAGCCAAAGCTTACTTTAAGCCTTTGCTTAAGCTTAGATTCCTGTATTTCCACTTCAATTTGAGGCTTAAGCCTAGGCTTAAACCAAATAATTTTAAGCTCGCGCGGGAGTTGGTTTAAGCCTTTGCTTAAAATGTGTTTTCTCTTTTTTGAGGTTATTTCTGTAGATTATTAATTAGAAAGTTATTTTGAAAACCAACTTTTGAGTAATAACGTTATTATTAGATTATTAAATAATAATCTATTAATCTATTAATTTATTAATCGTAATAACGATTATTAAAATTCTTACTACTTTTGGAAGGTGTAGGCACATGAAAATTATTTATTTCTACAATGCTTGGTAGGTATATTTATTTTACAAAAATAAATTTACATTCGATTTTGAAATTTTAAGGAATATATCCAATAAACAAAATTACAAAGACGGATCTATTGTTTATGCAAAATAGCAATAAAAATATAACCAGAAAAAATATAGACAATAAACTAACAACACATGTACCATGTACACAAAATTATGTGAAGTACAGTATTTCTCATGATCATCTTTCAGTGCGTCACAAATTTTTCGATTTCTTTCTAACGCATTAAATTGTATGTGGCAGAAAAAAAGGCACGTCGGTGATTACATTTCGTCGGTGACATCTTTATAACATTTCTTCTAGTTATTCTAGTTGTCGATAGATGGCGCCATAATAAAAAAATTATTTTTTTTTAATTAGATAATAATATTACAAATAATATAATCTGTATAATTTATAAGACTATACAAATCAAAGAAAATACCATTTTATAAATGCAAGAAACACATTTGATTTGTTTTTATTCCAAATTGAAAATAAAATGTGACAACTGTCAGATTTAACTAAAATGTCATGTTAGAATAAATGTCATAAATGTGTATTATCACGGACTTACCTTTTTTTCCTATCATTTGTTACGCACTGAAAAATGATCATGAAAAGGACAATAATTGACATTGATACAGATGACAATATAAAATGGACCGTGATAGTCGTGACGTCAAAACGTAAAAAAAAGTTTTACAAACACGTTGTGTCTAGGTATACGCTAAAATGTACGCAAATAAAAAAGTTAAACTTCATCAAGCTAGTGACTATTTAGGGTGGGCAGTGACGTTATATTTTGATACACGCTATTTTGATATGTATAGTGTTTATTTGATAGAAAAATATTTGTTATGACGTTTAATTCTACCTAACTTTTTTATTTGCGTACACGTTAGCATATACCTAGACACAACGTGTTTGGAAAAATTTTGACATTTTGACGTCACACTATCACGGTCCATTAAACGTCAACAGTAGTGGTTTTTACCTCAGAACAGTTAGTTTTGGCATTTTGACGTATTCAGAGGTACCAAACCAATTAACTTTACAGTTGAGCATCAGTTTAGTTAAGGAAATGATGGAAATACGGCACCCGGCTTAAGCTTCTCCTTAACTTTTAACACAGGCTTAGCTAAGCAAAAGCTTAAGTAGCTATTGAAATACCGGCCCTATCGTTTCCCGGAAATCCATCTGCCCGCTGGATCCTTACTGACGCGTTGCTTACATAGACGGCGTAGAAGATGCAGATTTGTTACAATATGGTTTAATAATTTTGCAAGAAAAGATTTGGTACATTCTTATTTAAATTTTTAAGTGAAAGTTACCACATTATAATATACCATATATTATGTGATACGTATAGGTCTGGATCCCGCGTACCAAATTTTTTTTTTTTTTATTTAAATTTATTTTGCAATCTGTTGAGTGTCAACAATAAACAAAAGTAATTACATTGACTAAGGACAAGAAAGATTTTACCCACTGGCAAAATCAAAGTACAATTTTTATAAAGTTCTGTACAAAATAATTACATTTCATAACTACTAACTCATTAGTTTAAAAGTTTACTCTAAATGGTAAGTCCAATGGTTTGAACCTCTTTAACCTACTCTGTTCTTGGGAATTGTCTAGGAGGTTAAGTGCAAACTGGTTTTCATGATCCTCCAACTTGGCAATGTAAGCAGCGCTACGTTTTGTGATAACTTCTTGTACCGTATCAGTTTTAAGGTCTCGATGAATAATTCTATTGTTGATGTACCAAGGTGCATTAGTGATGGTTCTGAGGGTTTTTGATTGGAAGCGTTGGATGATTTCGATGTTGGAGTGACTGGCTCTTCCCCATAGTTCCAACCCATATGTCCAGATTGGCATAAGTATTGCCTTATAGAGCAGCAATTTATTATCCAGAGATAGTCTTGATGAACGGCCCATTAACCAATACATATTTCTGAATTGGAACCTAGTTGCTTTCTCTTGGTCCAGATATGTTTCCTCCATGTGAGACTTCTGTCCAAATGAATACCAAGATATTTTACCTCGTTGGCTGATGGTAATTGGTGATTGTTTAAAGTTACAGGAGGACAAGTTCCTCTTCGTGTTGTAAATGTAACTTGAATAGATTTTCCTTCATTCACTTTAATTTTCCATTCCAAAAACCAAATTTGTACTCTGTCTAGATACGCTTGAAGGATATGCGAGGCATAAATAGGGTCTGTGTGTGAGGCTAGGATTGCAGTATCGTCGGCAAATGTTCGTAGCATCATTTCTTCTGTAAGTGGTCTCTCCTCTAGTGGTTCCTGAAGAGGTGGAGGTATATCTGCGGTAAACAAGAGATACAAGGTAGGTCCCAGCACGCTACCCTGTGGTACGCCAGCTTTGATAGAATAGAGTTTGGAAATTGCATCTTGGTATTTAATAAAATAACACCTACCTGACAAATATGACTCAAGAAGAATGTAAAAGCTGTGCGGTAATGTCTTTTTTAGCTTGTATAGGAGGCCTTCATGCCATACCTTGTCAAATGCCTGCCTAACGTCAAGAAATGCCGCTGAACAGTACCTTTTGGCCTCAAAATCAGCATTTATATGTTTTACCACTCTGTGAACTTGTTGGATTGTTGAGTGGTGGGACCGAAATCCAAACTGGTGGTCTGGAATTAGATTTTTGATCCAGGGTTCGAGTTTTTTTACTAATAGTTTTTCGAAAACTTTAGACGTGATTGGCAAGAGGCTGATTGGCCTGTAAGATGTAGTTTCTTCTTGAGGTTTCCCCGGTTTTAGAATGGTTATTATCTGAGACACTTTCCATTGATCAGGAAAGTAACCTAAGTTTAATATGGCATTGAATATAAACGTTATAAGTTTTATGCATTTGATAGGTAATTCTTTCAATACTTTTCCACTGACCAAATCGTACCCTGGAGATTTTTTATCGTTTAAATTATTAATAGCCAAGATGACTTCGGACGACTTAAATTTCGGAATAGGCAAACTCATTTGATATGGACTTTGAAGAAATGAGAATACGTCTACTTCCACAGGTGAATTCACTTGATGCGTACCAAATAAAGTTAATTACTTAATAGCAACCTTAAATTTGTAAGTAGCTTAACTGTGTCTAGTCGGACAAAACTTTAATGCACGGGAACACTGGAACAGGGGAAGTTTTAATTGTGGAACAGGTTACAGGCTTCGAACGTCAGACTACAAAAACGTCCCATGTATTTTGTCGGACAGAACTTCGAATTGATTTGTTACCCTTTCATTAAACTCTCTTTCAAAAATCAGACTGCTATTTACCACCAACATATTTTTTGTCATTTTACATGTTCTACGTGTCGGGCTTATTAAAATCCCAAAATATTTTTTCATATATAATATAAAGTTTGCTATAGAATAAACTTAAAAACAACCTGCTGGCTTTCACAATCATAAACTTGTCAGGACAACACGTTCTACAATTAAAATCACGTTCCCTAATAAAAACTTCCCCTGTTCCAATGTTTCCATACACCAAAGTCTGTCCGACTAGACACCGTTAAGCGATTAACAAATTTTCAGCTAGCTATTAGTCAACTTTTTTTGGTACGCGGGATCCAGGCCTAATAATATAAAGTGTTTGGATACTTGTATCCAAATATTTCATCTTTCCAATTATTTTTCTTCAGTAGTATCTCCGACTTGGAATAACTATTATTGCCGTAAGTTCATGGTATATTAATATTAAATCTCCACTGAAGTTTGATCAATGAATATCTAATAGTTTCAAAGTCCATTTGATACTATAAATAATATATTTCGGACATCCTCCTCAGTAACTGTTTGTCGAAAGGATAGATACGTTTAGATTCAAAATCATTCATCCGCACAAATATTTCATCATTCCTAAACGATATTGATTTTATTAGCAACGAACAGACCGGTCAAATTATTTCCATCTTATATATTCATTCTCATTTATTTTTCAAAGGAAACTGCTGAACCTATTAAATTCCAAACCGCTTTGATTAAAAGGCAATCATCATAAACCTATTCTTAAATTTACGATCTTACTCCACACTCCACAATTAAAGAGTTTCAGACGAAACGCTTACTTCTATTATCATATCGAGACAGATATACATTAAAGAAAAAGGAATAATACAGAAAAATTTTGGTAAAAGCATCCAGATGGTAAAATTATAATAAAATGTAGAACAGTAGTGCACTGCCCTTATAGGCCAGGAAGGATCTGTGAAAGAACGTCTACATTTGGATGTGAGAGGTAGTATTCGAATTTTTGCAGAAAAAGTTGTGTGATAAATTCAGTTATAATAATTGATGTATCGTCCCTCTATCCTACAATGAAATTTTCTATAAGATGCGACTGGTTAAACATGTTTTAAATAATTACCCTTGCTTTAAATTAGGCGTGGAAATAAAACATTACACCTCGAACTTTTTTAAAGTAAGACGGATCGATATGAAACCTTTTTTATTCGATTCAGAAGAGCTTTAGGAAAATTCTCGAACACTTGGCATGAGCGACAATTAAAAATTGAATTGTAGGCGTGAAATACATTTTTCAAAATGCATCTCAAGGTGTTTAAAAAATAAAATTTTACCATTAGGAAAATAATAATGTACCTAAATCTGTTAAATTTTAATAGGTCGGGTGTTTTTTGGTGGTCGCTGAACAGGAATATCGTGTTGGCGAAGCTGTAAGAGGTACCTAGTGCCTGGTATTGTAGTATGCACGTCGTGTCCTGGAGTTTTATGGAAATTCATTAGGAAAATAGTTGACGTTTATTATCTCAGGAATTTTGACGTCTCTGAACAAAAATATTGCATTGAAGATGCTGTACGACATACCTGGTGCCTGGTATCTACGTCGTCTACTGTTATAGACATTTGTTATTTAATTCAACAGTGAGAGGAAGCAACAGTAAGTTATTTTAATTTCTTCAAAATCGAAATTTTTTTTATATTTCTTTATTCTAAAGATGTCAGAACCTTGAGGGTGTGATTAAAACTCTCAGTAATCCTAAAAACCCCGGCATAACAAAATTCAACAAATTTCATTACGACTGTACACACAATTAGCGTAGTTGACGTAGATACCTGGTTCCAGGTACGTCGTATAGAATCTTCGATGCAATATTTTTGTGTTTAGTGACCTCAAACACCCAGAGATAATAAATTTCAACTAATTTAATAACAAATTTTCATAAAATACCACGAGATGACGTGCATACCGGAATAACCTTCACCAGGTGCCACTTAAAGCTGCGTAGACCCAATATTCCTATTCAGTGAACTTAAAAACTCCCCGAGTATGAAAATCAAACTTATTTCCATGATTACTTTCTGAGTTGTGAATTTTTATTTTTTGAACACATTGAGATCCTCTTTGCAAAATTCATTTTTCGTCTACATCAATGCAATTTTCATTTGAGGCGCTCAGAGCAACAGTGGCCTAAACCCAAAAACGAAGTTTTGAGATAAATGCAATCTTTGCATTCGTATTTCCATTGTGCTTATGGAGTGGTGCTACAAATTATGTAGCGCTATTTAGCCAAATATAGAGGTAAGTTATAAACTTATAAGTTGTAAAATAAGAGGTAAGTATACAAACCAAAGAACAAGAAGCAAAAATGGAGGACAGAAGTAATACTATTACTAATGGATGAACGACGACGACACAAGAATGGCCCAAATGGCAGCAATATGTATAAAAACATTAACAGGCAAATAAAAGCAAAGATAAGAATAGCAAAAAATGAATGGCCTAAGCAACAATGTATCGATCTAGAACATTTACAACGACAGCACGACGACCGGAATTTACATAAAACTTAAGGAGACTGCTGGAATATACAGAAAACGAAGACCAACTACCATAGTTAATCAGGATAACCAGATAGTGCTAGGTGAAAAAGAGAAAATTCATATATGGGAAAACTATATCCAAAAGCTCTTTCATGACGAAAGACCCATGAGTGAAGTTTATACAGACGACCAGCTGACTGGCCCTTTAATCACTAAAGAGGAAATAGAAAAGGCAATATTATATTCAAAAAACAATAAGGCACCAGATGAAATCCCTTCAGAAATACTGCATGAAAAGGGAATTTCAGCACTACATAAAATATTTAATTTTATTTATGAAACTGGTTGATATCCTCAACAGTGGTTGATCTCTACATTGATTCCCCTACCCAAAAAAGTCAATGCAAAAAGATGTGAGGATCACAGACTCATTAGCCGGATGAGTCGCACTTTAAAATCATTCTTAAAAATACTACATCAAAGATTATACAAAAAATGTGAATGGGACATCAGTGATTCTGTTTGGGTTTAGGCAAGGTTTAGGAGCAAGAGACGCAATAGTAGCAACACAGGTGTTGGTTTAAAATTGTTACGATCAGAAGAAGGACGTATTTCTGTGATTTTTAGATTACGAGAAAGCGTTTGATCGTGTTTACCATCACAAGTTAATGTAGATCCTCAAGAAGCTTGATATAGACCAAAAAGACATAAGATGCATTAAAAACTTGTACTGGTATCAGGCAGCACAATTAAAAATAGACAATTCTATATCCAAACCCATACATATACGAAGAGGTGTTCGGCAGGGATGTGTGCTTTCCCCTCTTTTATTTAACATTTATTCGGAAGCCATATTTCAAGAGTTTTTGGAAGATGCAAAGATGGGAATCAAAGTGAATGGAGTATTGATCAAATTCATGATCATCTCCAGAAACTTGGACGCATTTGAAAACTCCACCATAGCACTGAATACTAAGTCCATTGAAAGAGTGAGCAAATTTAAATACCTGGGAACGTAGCTTTTTGAAAACTGGGCATCGGACAGGGAAGTAAAATGTCGCATTGAGCAAGCTCGACAAGCTTTCCTAAAATTCAGGAAGGTACTGACCTGCTCAGAGTTCGACCTTACACTGAGACTAAGGTGGTTTACTAAATGCTACGTGTGGTCGGTGCTGCTATATGTCATAGAGGGCTGGACACTCAAAACGAGGGATATAAACAGATTAGAAGCCTTCGAAATGTGGCTTTATCGCCATATACTAAAGATACCATGGACGGCGAAAGTCACAAATGTAGATGCCCTTAGAAGAATCAACCAAGATCGCCAGCTTTTCGAAAACATAAAGAAAAGAAAAACGGCGTATTTGGGTCACATCATGCGAAACGAAAAATACCAGTTCCTTCAACTTAAAATCCAGGGTAAAATTGAAGGCAAGAGAGGAATAGTACGCAAGAAAATGCCCTGGCTCCGAAACATAAGGCAATGGACAGGTATTAACGACATACAATATCTGATACACATTGCAAGAAACAGAGAGTTAATGGAAAATGTGAACGCTAACATCCATTAGTGGATTTGCATTTGAAGAAGAAGAAGAAGAAGAAGAAGAAGAAGAAGAAGAAGAAGAAGAAGAAGAAAATGTAAGTAGTGTAGACCCTTGTTAATCCGAAGATTTAATGTTGCTCCTTTTATTAATACCGGGTGTCCACTTATATTTTCCGTTCTAAACGGCTCAAGATAGAAACATGCGGTTTTCGCTGAAATGTTTTATTTTAGTAAAAGTTTTGTATGAATCGATTGAGTTTTTTATATCGCTTTCAATTACGAAAATAAAAGTGGCAGATTTTTGAAAAAAACTTTGTTGACTTTTTTTTAATGGAACACCCAGTATATTTTTTTATAAATTGAAAGAACGATCATTCACCTATCCAGCGATATAAAGTTTTTTAAAATCGGTTGTCAAATCACTGAGTAATTAATTTTTAAAATGAGAGGTGCAACGTGGATATCACATACCTAAATAACATAGCTAAGCAAATTGATATTATGTTATGTGTTTCCACATTGCATCTCTCATTTTAAAAATTATTTGCTCAGTTATTTGACAACCGATTTTAAAAAAATTTATATCGCTGGATAGGCAAATGACCATTTTTTCAAGTTACAAAAAAATATACTGTGTTTTAATAAAAAAGTCAACAACGTATTTTTTTTCAAAAATCCGCTATTTTTTATTTAAAAGCGATATGAAAAATGGCCATTTACCTAAAAACATGAAAAAACAATCATTTACCTATATAGCGATATAAAAATTTTCAAAATCTGTTTTCAAATGACTGAGCAATTAATTTTTAAAATGAGAGATGCAATGTGGAAATCACATAACATAATAGGCCTTGGGCCCGCATATACAATTATTATTTATGACCACACCGTTGAAACTTTTTGTACTTGTTATTTGGGTGGAGTCGGACAAATTTTGAGCTTGGCGCATTATGGTAGTGGGGCGTTTGTCTGTCAAGCGGTGACGAAGTTGTCAATTTTATGCAAGAAAAAAATTTATTACCACATTGGTCATTCTATTTTAATCAATGGATTTTATCATATAAACAACGAAAACAATTTTGTCGGACAAAAATATTGGGGCATATGACGCGTCGGACACGCTAAATATGTCAAATTTATGAAAATAATAAATTTATTACCACATCGATAATTTTAACGGTATCTATCATAAAACGTTTTTACAATAATGTGGTAACCTTGTCGGACAATTTTCACGGGGCATATGCGCAGTCGGACGCGCCGAATATGTCAATTTCCTGAAAATTTTTTATTTATTACCACAGATGTCATTTTTATTTTGTACTGTTCTTTTACATGTGTAACGCATATTGGATCACTTGTCGGACAAAAATAATGGGGCGTTTTGGTACAATTAAAAGAAAAAGTAATTTTTATGCATACAGGGTGTTTGGTAAAGAATGGGCCATAGCTTAACCTCAGGTTCCTGAGGTTAAAATAGGCCGATTTAAGCTAACTTACCTTAGTACAAAGTTTATAATAGCCGAGATACAGGGTGTCAAAATCAAACTTTTTTTTTATTTATTATTGAATATTTCCTGATAGGTATGAGATAACAACATGAAATTTTATATCTGGGGGTTTCTTGAGTCGATAAATCTAAATACCTTACCAAAAATTATGCATTGCCCAGAGGGCGCCACATATGCCTTTCAGCACTCATTTATTACGTTCAATTTTTTTTATCCCTCACTCTGTATAATTTTGACATTAAAATTTTTATTTTCCTATTAGTTTTACTTAGAAAAGGTATACTTCTTTCATCTTCCTAAACTCAACCGTTTTCGAGATAAACGCATTTTAAATATGCGATACACCATCATTTTTAGCATAATATCATTGTAGTTACACCCAAAAAATAACTTAAAATTTATGAAAATAATAAATTTATTACCACATGGATAATTTTAACGGTATCTACCATAAAACCTTTTTACAATAATGTGGTAACCTTGTCGGACAATTTTCACGGGGCATATGCGCAGTCGGACGCGCCGAAGATGTCAATTTCCTGAAAATTTTTTATTTATTACCACAGATGCTATTTATATTTTGTACTGTTTTTTTACATGTGTAATGCATATTGGACCCACTTGTCAGACAAAAACAATGGGACGTTTTGGTACAATTTAAAAAAAATTAATTTTTATACATTTTTGACCTCATATTAAATTACGTATTTTTCGGCTCATATTACTCGTATGCGCGCCAATGGTGAATATTAAATTCTTAACTGTAGTTAAAAAATGTGCAATAACTACCTCTTAAAACCCACCAAATTTTCCCTCTTGTCGGAAAATTTTTTAAGAAAATTTTGGGTTCCGATCTACGTCATACCCTTTTAAATGCTTTACTTAGCGTGTGTACCAATTTTCAGCTAAATCGATTCAAAAGTAACCGAGAAACACTGTTTTAAATTTTTTTTTTTTTTGATAATACCTCCTCGTTGATAGCCTAAAAGAATTAAGTTTTCTGTTCGTTTGCCCCAACATTTTTGTCAGACAATTACATTTTTTGTTTAAGAATATAATTACTTGTAACCTACTACTTTTGTCGGAAAAATGGTTGTAAAGATAAGGGATGCACGAACCCAGCATAATTTGAAAGTATACTTTACTAATAAAAATTAAATTTTTTGTCCGACTGTCGAGTTGCCCCAATATTTTTGTCCGACACTTTGATTTTTTTATTAAGAATATAATTACTTATAACCTACTAATGTTGTCGGAAAAATGGTTTTAAAGGTAAGGGTTGCACGAAACCAGTATTGTTTAAAAGACAGTTTATTAATAAAAATTAAATTTTTTGTCCGACTTTGGATTTGACCCAATATTTTTGTCGGACACTTAGATTTTTTGATTTAGAATATAACTACTTATAACCTGATACTTGTGTCGGAAATTTTTTTTAATTGGAAAAAAAAACTACAGAACGATGTTTGTCGTTGTTCAAGGAGTATATACGCAAATATCAGATCACAATTTTTCTAAAATTTTCCCTCTTGTCCGAAATTTTTTTGGAAAAATTTTGGGTACAGTTCTACGTCATACCCTTTTAAATGTTTTATTTAGTGTGTGTACCAATATTCAGCTAAATCGATTCAAAAATAACCGAGAAAAACTGTTTTAAAATATTTTTGGATAATACCTCCTCGTCCATAGCCTGAAAGAATTAAGTTTCCTGTTCGTTTGCCCCAACATTTTTGTCAGACAATTACATTTTTTGTTTAAGAGTATAATTACTTGTATCCTACTACTTTTGTCGGAAAAATGGTTGTAAAGATAAGGGATGCACGAACCCAGAATAATTTAAAAGTATAGTTTATTAATAAAAATTAAATTTTTTGTCCGACTTTGGATGTGCCCCACTATTTATGTCGGGCACTTAGATTTTTTGATTTGGAATATAACTACTTATAACCTGATACATGTGCTGAAAAAATTTTTTTTAATTCGAGAAAAAATACAGAATGATGTTTGTCGTTGTTCAAGGAGTATATACACAAATTATCAGATCACAATTTTTCTAAAATTTTCCCTCTTGTCGGAAAATTTTTTAAGAAAATTTTGGGTTCCGATCTACGTCATTACCTTTTAAATGCTTTACTTAGTGTGTGTACCAATTTTCAGCTAAATCGATTCAAAAGTAACCGAGAAACACTGTTTTAAATTTTTTTTTTGATAATACCTCCTCGTCGATAGCCTAAAAGAATTAAGTTTTCTGTTCGTTTGCCCCAACATTTTTGTCAGACAATTACATTTTTTGTTTAAGAATATAATTACTTGTAACCTACTACTTTTGTCGGAAAAATGGTTGTAAAGATAAGGGATGCACGAACCCAGCATAATTTGAAAGTATACTTTACTAATAAAAATTAAATTTTTTGTCCGACTGTCGAGTTGCCCCAATATTTTTGTCCGACACTTTGATTTTTTGATTAAGAATATAATTACTTATAACCTACTAATGTTGTCGGAAAAATGGTTGTAAATAAAAAAATTTCAGGAAATTGACATCTTCGGCGCGTCCGACTGCGCATATGCCCCGTGAAAATTGTCCGACAAGGTTACCACATTATTGTAAAAATGTTTTATGGTAGATACCGTTAAAATTATCCATGTGGTAATAAATTTATTATTTTCATAAATTTGACATATTTAGCGTGTCCGACGCGTCATATGCCCCAATATTTTTGTCCGACAAAATTGTTTTCGTTGTTTATATGATAAAATCCATTGATTAAAATAGAATGACCAATGTGGTAATAAATTTTTTTCTTGCATAAAATTGACAACTTCGTCACCGCTTGACAGACAAACGCCCCACTACCATAATGCGCCAAGCTCAAAATTTGTCCGACTCCACAAAAATAACAAGTACAAAAAGTTTCAACGGTGTGGTCATAAATAATAATTGTATATGCGGGCCCAAGGCCTATAATATCAATTTGCTTAGTTAGAGAGTTGCACTTCTCATTTTAAAAATTAATTACTCAGTCATTTGACAACCGATTTTGAAAAACTTTATATAGCTGGATAGGTGAATGACCTTTCTTTCAATTTACAAAAAAATATACAGGGTGTTCCATTAAAAAAAATTAACGTTTTTTTCAAAAATCCGCCATTTTTTTTTCGTATTTCAAAGCGATATAAAAAATTTAATCCATTCAGACAAAACTTTTTCTAAAGTAAAACATTTCAGCGAAAACCGCATATTTCTATCTTGAGCCGTTTAGAAGTAAGAGGCAGTTAAAATGGGGGAAAATATAAGTGGACACCCGGTATATTAATACAAAAATGCTCAATTTGTAGCTTAGGCCACTGTTGCTCTGAGAACCTCATTTTTACCTCATGTCGAGTGTTTTTGTCAAGAATTTTTCTGAAGCTCTCCTGAATCGAATGGAAAAGGTTTCATAACGATCCGTCGTACTTGAAAAAAGTTAGAGGTTTAGGCGATTTTAGTGCATTATTTCCTCGCCTAAATACTAATAAATGCAAAAAAGGGAAAAGTCTTTTTTATTCAATGCTTTTCAACCGTTTAGGTTGCACTTAGCAACTTCATAATTCGCCTTTGAAAATCTTAATAATACAGGGTGATTGATTAGTGGGGTAAAGCTCAATAGCTCCGCTATAGTAATAGATAGCAATAATAGTCTAGTAAAATAAAATTACACTACATGTAAATCAAAATGTAAATTCGTACAGGTTGAAACAAATTTTATATCAAAGTTTAGGTGGGTACAAAAGATATTTTCAAAAAAGTATCCAAATCATACAAGGGGATCATTGTTTAAATAATTAAAAAGTGGTCATTTTTGCAAAAAAATTACTTTTTCAACTGCTGAGGTCATTCAATTACTAATGAAGGTCTATAGTAATATTTTTTGCAAAGATGAAGGGTAAATCTGTCACATAAGACTTACTAAATTAAATTTGAACCCCTATTTATTTAAATAATTATACATAAAACTTTAAAAACAAATTTGCAAAAAAATATTTTTAGCGTTTTAAATAAGCACTATAAAATACCTTGTTTTACAGGAGAAGTTGCGCTATGTTATCAGTATTAATCAAAAAAAAATTGGTCCAAAAATATTTAATATTTTTTGAGATATGGAATTTGTTTATCAAATGTTACTCTATTTTCAATCGCAAAAACGCGGTTGTTGCCAAAGAAATATTCACCTGTATTAAATCTTATTATTTTTATTCTTATGTATATTTTCGATAAATGTATTGATAAATTCAAATTTTAATTAAACTTCCCCCTAAAATGGCATTTGAAAATTATTCAAATTTGTTTATAATTTGTTTTTTTTTTTAATGTTGTTCTGAAGCTATTTTCTTGTGGCATTTTTACAATTTTAACTATTTAGAATGGGAAATAAGCCACAATATTATTAAAAAATGATTTTTATTGACATTTCGACGCCCAAATCGGGTGCCGTTGTCAAAATACAAAATACTATTAATATAAACAAAAATGTTGTTGCTTAGTAAAAAAATTCTTCTAATAATTTATTTAATTTGACTCATTTATATCGGCAATTCAGATACATATGATACATTTTAAAGTAGAAGACTTTAAAATGATATTGCCAATATTTATGAGTTGCGTTCCTGGGACGACTTTACTGAAAGATAGTTCATTCGATTACATGAAATCAACCCCAACTCAAGAATATCCGTCACAAAAAATCATAGCATGTGATCTGTCTTTAAAAAGACAACCACATGTAACGGTGACATTAAAATTCTCGCGTTAGAGATCTCATAGTAAATCACGAGGGAAAACCAGGAAAAAAATTTAAACAAAATTATAGTAAAGTCAGAATTTGGTATTAATTTTGAGAGTAAATTAAATGTAAGACCAAATACTTACGATGTCGGGATAGTATCACGAGGTTTTTCCTGGTTTTCCCTCGTGATTTACTATGAGATCTCTAACGCGAGAATTTTAATGTCACCGTTGCATGTGGTTGTCTTTTTAAAGACAGATCACATGCTATGATTTTTTGTGACGGATATTCTTGAGTTGGGGTTGATTTCATGTAATCGAATGAACTATCTTTCAGTAAAGTCGTCCCAGGAACGCAACTCATAAATATTGGCAATATCATTTTAAAGTCTTCTACTTTAAAATGTATCATATGTATCTGAATTGCCGATATAAATGAGTCAAATTAAATAAATTATTAGAAGAATTTTTTTACTAAGCAACAAAATTTTTGTTTATATTAATAGTATTTTGTATTTTGACAACGGCACCCGATTTGGGCGTCGAAACGTTAATAAAAATCATTTTTTAATAATATTGTGGCTTATTTCCCATTCTAAATAGTTAAAATTGTTTTTTTTAATAACGTCACGGGTATTAAATATTTTGAAATGCCGTTTTGATAATTGGGTTTCTGGTAATTTTTCACTAATTAACAAATATTTTTGTCTTTTTTTCCTCTTCTTTTTTTTCTTGGAGTTTTATTACTATGGGCCCTTTTAGGGTTAAGTTTCATTAAAAATGTCGAATCTCTAAGTTGTAGATTCTATGCCTAAAAATATTAAGATTGGTCTAAAATCACTTTAATAAAATGTGACTACTTACTGAGTTACAGGGTGTTTTATTTAAAAATTTAAAAATTATTTTTACCAAGTACTTGCAAACTATTTGACGTATCCTTATCATACTTGGCAAAAAGTGTGGGTACTATACAGTCTACTAAATTGTGATAAATAAAAGTTTCTAGCTGCTACCAGAGGCGTACGACATGGGATAGTTAATGGTTAACCCTGCCCAAATTCTACGCCACTGAGGTAATTACTTTTTTAGTCAAATTTTTTGATTCTCCAATACTTTCTAAGTAAATAATATACTCTTTACTGGTAACGCTTAAGTCATTAGTTTTCGAGATATTGGATGTTAAAAATGAAACGGCATAGTTATCTTGATTCATTCATTCATTCATTTTAAACTTCCAATATCTCTCAAACTGATGACTTTATCGATACCAATAAAGCTACTTACATACAAAGTATTTGAGAATCGAAAAATTTTGCTACAATAGTAATTCACTCAGTGGCGTAGAATTTGGGAAGGGTCAATCATTCACTATCCAATGTCGTACGCCTCTGGAACTAGCTAGAAACGTTTATTAATCACAATTTAGGAGGGTGTATAATAGCCACACTGTCTGCCAAGTATGATAAGGATACGTCAAATAGTTTTAAATTACTTGGCAACAATAATTTTTAAATTTTTAAATGAAACACCCTGTAACTCAGTAAGTAGCCACATTTTATTTAAGATATTTTAGCTAAATCTTAATATTTTTAGGTCTACAATCTACAACATAGAGATTCGATATTCTTATTAAAATTTAGCCCTAAAAGGGCCCGTAGTAATATAACTACAAGAAAAAAAAAGAAGAAGAAAAAACGACAAAAAAGTTTTTTTAATTAGTAAAAAATTCCCAGGAACCCAATTATCGAAACGGAATTTCAAAATACTTAATCCCCGCGACGTTATTAAAAAAACAAATTATAAACAAATTTGAATAATTTTCAAATGCCATTTTAGGGGGAGTTTAACTGGAATTTAAATTTGTCAATACATTTATCGAAAATATACATAAAAATAAAAATAATGAGATCTTAAGCAGGTGAATATTTCTTTGGCAACAACCCCTTTTTTGCAATTGAAAATATAGTAACATTTAATAAACAAATTCAATATCTCAAAAAATATTAAATATTTTCCGACCGATTTTTTTTTGCTTAATACTGGTAAGATAGCGCAACTTAATCTGTAAAACAAGATATTTTATAGTGCTTATCTAAAACGCTAAAAATAATTTTTTGCAAATTTGTTTTTAAAGTTTTATATACAATTATTTAAATAAATAGGGGGTAAAATTTAATATAGTAAGTCTTATGTGAAAGATTTACCCTTCAGCTTTGCAGAAAAGAATCCCATAGACCTTCATTAATAAGTGAATTACCTCAGCAGTTAAAAAAGTATTTTTTTGCAAAAATGAACCCTTTTTAATTATTTAAACAATGATCCCCTTGTATGATTTGGATACTTTCTTGAAAATATCTTTTGTACCCACCTAAACTTTGATATAAAATTTGTTTTAACCTGTACGAATTTACATTTTGACTTTTTTTTATTTTATTAGGCTATAAAAGTTAATAACAAAAATTGTAGCCAACTTTGAGCTTCACATTACATAATTAGTTAGAATGTTACAGGATGTAAATAACACAGTGACGGACCAAACTTATGTTTTTTTAAATGGAACACCCTATATTTTATTTAAATTCGAAATCCTGTTAACTTCTTTATCACAAAAATATAAAGGTTTGTAATGTTATATAGGGTATATACAAAGTTATAACCAATTTTGTATGAAAATCGTAACAAGTTTAACTCCCTCTATAAATAAAAATAAGAAAAACAGCAATGGTTTATTAATGCCATATTTTTTTATTTATTGTCAAAATTTTCAAGAATTATTGACATTGCTAATTTTCTTTATATCAAATACAGGGTGAGTCAAAACTCAAGTACATTATTTTCTCAGTAATGTTAAAAGGAACACCCTCTATTTTATAATATGATTGAAAAGTAACATTACCGTACTTTAATTTTTATATAACATTCCCTATGCCCAAATTTATTAGTTTTCGAGATATTTTCATTTTTCAGAGAAAATTATTTTAGGTGTTTAAATTTATCTAAATTTTAAGTAAGTCATGACTGAATTAACAATTGACGATTACCGATTATCAATCCGGTCATCAATGTAACACTGTAGCAAATAAAGAAATAAAAATAATTTATTAGCAATACATTTTACAAACAAAAACACAACCACAATATGTAACATTTTTGAAACAATTAAAAACTATCTTTTTATGTAAATGCAACAAATAACCAAAGAAAATTAGGAATAAATTTTACAAAAAAACACACAAACACAAAATACAACATTTTGTGAAGACACTTAAACACTACTTTTGTATTTAAATGTAACAATATAACAAATAAAGAACGAAACATAATTTATCAGTAATACATTTTGCAAAAAAATATGTTTGAAAAAATTAGAAGCTACTTTTATATTTTTAATATTTAATTACTCATAAGGTGTTCAAAATTATCTCCTAACACATTTATGCACGCCTAAAACCACCATTGAATGAGCTACTTACTCGGGGAAGAATTTGTAAATTAACATCGAAATACACTTTGTATTCTATTTTTCATCTCATCCCTTGTTGTTGGAGGTATTTTATAAACTTCATTATTAATGTAACCCCAAAAAAATCAGTCCAGTTTATTAAATTCTGGTGATTTGGGTGGCCACGCTACTAGTCCATTGAAAAATGAAAATATCTCGAAAACTAATAAATTTAGATATAGGGAATGTTACTAAACATTAAAGTACGGTAATGGTACTTTTCAATAGTGATATAAAATACAGGGTGTTCCATTTAATATTACTGAGAAAATAATGTACTTGCGTTTTGACTCACCCTGTATTTGATATAAAGAAAATTAGCAATGTCAATCATTCTTGAAAATTTTGACAATACGTTAAAAAATATGGCAGTAATAAATCATTGATGTTTTGCTTATTTTTATTTATCCAGGAATTGAACTTGTTACGATTTTCATATAAAATTGGTTATAACTTTGTGAATACCCTGTATAACATATCAAACATTTATATTTTTGTGATGGAGAAGTTAACAGGATTTCGAATTTAAAATAAAATATAGAATATAAAATATTCTATTTAAAAATACATAATTTTGGTCTGCCACTGTGTTATCGAACACCCTGTAACATTCTAACTAATTTTGTAATGTGTAGCTCAAAGGTGGCTAAAATTTTTGTTATTAACTTTTATTGCTATCTATTACTATAGCGGATGTATTGAGCTTTACCCCATTAATCAATCACCCTGTAGAGTAAAATGGTCCACCAACTTTCATTAAGGGCATAGGCGCAATATGTCGCCTGTCAAAATGTTCAATGTATTTTAAATGCATTCATATTTTTCGAATCCTGAGAAAACTAATAAGGATTTTTGAAAAATGAGCGTAACATGAAAGGTTGCATTATTACCGAGAGCTGAAAGTCCCTCAGAATAACCAAAAATTTCTTTCCAATCAGATATTTGAAATTAAAGGTCACACTAAATTTTCTATTTTTCTTTTTTCACCCCTGTAACTTATTAAAATAAACATTATAAGTAGTATAAGTTTTCAGGGACTTTCAGCCCTCGGTAATAACGTAATCTTTCTGCGTTTAAATTTTTCAAAAATACTTATTAGTTTTCTTCTTCTTCTTCTTCAGGTACCGTCTCCTCTTAAGTCGATGGAACTGCAATTAAATCACTTTCTCGGATTGTTGAGCCAGGAGATGTACCTTCTTCCAATAATTCGTTTTCCATGAATTTTTCCCTGCATTCCCTAGTTTTCTTAGGATTCGAAAAAAATAAATACAATGAACACTTATTGAATGCATTGAATACATTAAAACTTGACAGGCGACATTTTGCGCATTTGCCCTCAAAATCGAATTAATAGATTTCGCATAGTACATTTGCAGTTGAATTTGTTTCTTAATTTATATTCTTTAAAATACTGTGAAACAAAAACTAGAACATGTAGAAGTTTTCCAATTTTTTAACATATAAAAAAACTCCACCCATCTTACGTAATTTATAAAATGGTAAAACAAAATAAAATATATAAAAATATGCAAGGCAACCATATTGTAATATTATTACAAAATTACTTATTTATGTTTTTATACACATATACACTAAGCATCAAAATTAACGCACCACTTTAAAAATGGGACATTTTGATGTCTCCTGTTTCCTAAACCTGTTGTCCGATTTTAGTGATTTTTCTAATATGATATAACATTATTCTTCAAGAATATTGATGTAGTAACACTGTTGCTAAACAGATAGGTGTCATTGTATACCGGGTGTAACAATGATAGTGTGTTTTTTCCTCAATGTTTGGAACGCCCTGTGAAATGTTGTAGCGCATAAAAAATATTGAAATTAAAACGCAACTGTAACCTTAGGCTTTCTTAACATTTTGCTTTTTGATTCATTCGCCTATGTTGGATAATAAAAAAGTTAGGTACTTTAACAACTAACAACGTTCTTCATCAATACAGGGTGTTTCTAAATAAGCGAGACGAATTTTAAGGGGTAATTCTACATGAAAAAATAATAACATTTGCTTTATAAACATATGTCCGCAAATGCTTTGTTTCAGAGATACTGTATGTTGAATTTTTTCTATTCTGAATATGCAAATGAAATTTGGTAGGTTTTAAGAGGTAGATATTGCGCATTTTTTATATACAACTAAGAATTTTATATTCACCATTGGCGTGTATACGGGTCATATTACTCGGTCATATTATCCGTATGCACACCAATGGTGAATATAAAATTCTTTTTTGTATGCCAAAAAATTCGCAATTACTACCTCTTGAAACTTACCAAATTTAGTTTACATATTCCAACCGGTTTTAGAGAAATAAATAAATCCTCAGTTTTTAAGAAAAAATTCAACATCCCGTATAACGAAAACGAAGCATTTGCGGCCATATATTTATAAAGCAAACGGTCATTATTTTTTCATTCAGAATAACCCCTTAAAGTTAGTCACACTTATTTAGAAACACCCTGTATTAATGAAGAACGTTGCTAGTTGTTAAAGTACATAACTTTTTTATTATCCAACACAAGCGAATGAATCAGAAAGCAAAATGTTCAGAAAGCCCAAGGCTACAGTGGAGTTTTAATTTCAATATTACAAATACGCTAGAAAATTCCACAGGGTGTTCCAAATCATTGTTACACCCGGTATACAATAACACTTACCTGTTTAGCAACAATATTATTACATCGAGATTCTTGAAGAACACCCGTGTTGAGCTGGCCCCCCCACTTGCAAAAATTAAAAAACAAATAGCCCTGATTTATGAGCTATTTATGAGCTCTCATATTCCGCAAACTAAAAATTTTGAGCTCGTTCCACTGAGCAGGAATTTAATACCCTAGTGGGGGGGGCTGAGTCAGCCCCCCCCCCCACTACTTAAAAATAGGAATATTGAATCGGTTTTTGCGGCAGAATTACGAGCTATTTATGAGCTCTTGAAATTATATAGTTTCGATTTTTGAGCTCATCCCCTTCACCCCCAAACAACCCTTTAATTGATTTAACTTAAGAGAAAGATGCTGAGAAAACTTAAAATATATCGTATTGCGGATATAATTCCTATAGCTTATATACTCTAAGAATAAACTATTAAATCAAGGGCATTTCGATTATTGAGCTACAACCCCTTCGCAAGAAAACCACCCTATCTTCCCGGCTTAAGAGAAAGTTGTACTTAAAATGCGTTAAACTAATTATTTGGCGACTACATATCATTTAATAATTTATAAGCTTCCAAATTACGCGCATTTAGATCAGTAAATTGCAATTTATTTTGTATAGTGCAGTCATTGAAGGTAAAAATCAACGATTACCTTCAATTTCGGTGAACCTTCATCGATTTTCACGAAAATTGGTCAGTGGTTAGAGGATACGTCAAGAAACAAAGGTGACATGGTACCACCTTGCGCCTTTACCCTGAGGGTGGATACCGCCCTTTCTCCGGGGTGAAAATTATTTTATAAAAAATAACTGCACAAATCAATAAAAGAACAAATTAAAAGCAACATTTATTATATAAAGTTAATAAAATAAGTCAATACTTTTTAAGTTATTAAAGATCAAAGATTTTAACTATTTGTGAAAAAAAATGCATGTTTTGAAGAGGTTTTTTGTAAATCACTGAAAAACTGTAAGTTTTTACAAAAAAGTTATTAGTACTTTAATTCGTATAGCTTATATTCTAAGAATAATCTCTAAAATCACGCGCCTTTCGATTATTGAACTACAACCCCTTCGCAAGAAAACCATCCCATATTCCCGGCTTAAGAGAGGGTTGTACTTAAAATAATTTAAATTAATTATTTGTCGACTATATATTGTTTAATAATTTATGAGCTCGCAAAATATACGCATCTCAATTATTGAATTGCCATTTTCTTTCTATAGTGCAGTCACTGAAGGTAAAAATCAACTATGACCTTCGATTTCGGTAAATCTCCATTCATTTTCACGAAAATTGGTGAGCGGATTTTGAATCAAAATTTTTGATACTATCAACTTTTTCTGGATCTTATTTTTGATGGGTATTTCTAAGTACTTTGACAAGTATTTAGTACCTAAGTGTTATAAATTGCATCTTTTTCCCGTTATTTAAGCTTGAACCCTTAGATTTGAACAGTCGCGGAAAAAAATATACATTTAATTACCAATACCTTACTTTAAATTAACATTAAAGGTTTTTCAAGGAAGCAATTTATTATATTTTTTATTAGCTTCAATTTTAATGATGAAAATTTTTTGTAAAAACTTACAGTTTTTGAGTCATTTATGAAAAATCGCTCTAAAGCATGCATTTTCTTTCCAAAAATTAAAATATTTGATCTTTAATAACTCAAAAAGTATTGATTTATTTTAATCACATTATGTAACAAATTTTGCTTACAATTTGTCCCTCTCTCGATTTGTGGGGTTGTTTTTAATAAAGTAATTTTCACTCCCGAGAAGGGGTGACATATACCCCAGGCTAAAACCCCAAGTTGTTATTGTCAATTCGTGAAAATAAATGGAGATTTACCGAAATCGAAGGTAATAGTTGATTTTTACCTTCAGTGACTGCACTATAGAAAGAAAATGGCAATTCAATAATTGAGATGCGTATATTTTGCAAGCTAATAAATTATTAAACGATATGTAGTCGCCAAATAATCAATTTAAATTATTTTAAGAACAACTCTCTCTTAAGCCGGGAAAATGGGGTCGTTTTCTTGCGAAGGGGTTGTAGCTATATAATCGAAAGGTGCGTGATTTAAGGGTTTATTCTTAGAATATAAGCTATACGAATTAAAGTACTATTAACTTTTTTGTAAAAATTTACAGTTTTTCAGTGATTTACAAAAAACCTCTTCAAAACATGCATTTTTTTTCACAAATAGTTAAAATCTTTGATCTTTAATAACTTAAAAAGTATTGACTTATTTTATTAACTTTATATAATAAATTTTGCTTTTAATTTGTTCTTTTATTGATTTGTGCAGTTATTTTTTATAAAATAATTTTCACCCCGGAGAAAGGGCGGTATCCACCCTCAGGGTAAAGGCGCAGAGTGGTACCATGTCACCTTTGTTTCTTGACGTATCCTCTAACCACTGACCAATTTTCGTGAAAATCGATGAAGGTTCACCGAACTTGAAGGTAATCGTTGATTTTTACCTTCAATGACTGCACTATACAAAATAAATTGCAATTTACTGATCTAAATGCGCGTAATTTGGAAGCTTATAAATTATTAAATGATATGTAGTCGCCAAATAATTAGTTTAACGCATTTTAAGTACAACTTTCTCTTAAGCCGGGAAGATAGGGTGGTTTTCTTGCGAAGGGGTTGTAGCTCAATAATCGAAATGCCCTTGATTTAATAGTTTATTCTTAGAGTATATAAGCTATAGGAATTATATCCGCAATACGATATATTTTAAGTTTTCTCAGCATCTTTCTCTTAAGTTAAATCAATTAAAGGGTTGTTTGGGGGTGAAGGGGATGAGCTCAAAAATCGAAACTATATAATTTCAAGAGCTCATAAATAGCTCGTAATTCTGCCGCAAAAACCGATTCAATATTCCTATTTTTAAGTAGTGGGGGGGCTGACTCAGCCCCCCCCCCACTAGGGTATTAAATTCCTGCTCAGTGGAACGAGCTCAAAATTTTTAGTTTGCGGAATATGAGAGCTCATAAATAGCTCATAAATCAGGGCTATTTGTTTTTTAATTTTTGCAAGTGGGGGGGGCCAGCTCAACACGGGTTTGAAGAACAAATCTATAACATATTAAAAAACTTACTAAAATCGGACAACAGGTATAGGAAACACGACACATCAAAAATGTCCCATTTTTAAGGTGGTGTGTTAATTTTGATGCTTAGTGTATGTATTTATTTAAACAAAAAATTTAACTTATATTTTTTATTATACAATTTTGTTCTTTAATATATTTACTATTTAAAGTAATTTATATTAAGAAATCTAAAACATATTCAATAACTAAAACATAATAATTTATCTTATTACACATAATTTTACAATTATTCAAAAACACGGCGAAAAGTACATTCAAAAATAAACGACAACGATTTTAAAACAACTGCACTTATTCAAACAATTATCTGTTTAAATATTAAGCTGACCATGTTTCCAGAAAGAACGTGGCCGGGCCAGCCTAGTCTGGAAGCAATACCGTTTTGCACACTGCTTCGAGACCTTTTACATTTTACAGAAGCCTTGGATTCCTCGAAAGCGGTACCGGCAAATTGCGACCGTAATAATGTGATGAATGAACGACGTCAGATTGCGGTGGAAAATCATGATTCTTTATTGCGGCAATGAAATGTGTAAACTCCGAAAGCGTCGTCAGTACCGTTTTCACACACCACCACACCACCAGTTCATCGTCGCAATAAACAGTTGACTGAATTTTTCTCGCCGCTTTGGCTACTTCACTCAATATGCCGGCATCGTCATATATTAATATTGCGTTGCAGTGGCTTCCAACGCTTCTTCGGAAACCACTAATATCGGAAACCAAGTAGACATCGTGGCGTTTAACTTATACGTGGTATGATCGTAGGGGCGACACTAACTAGTTGGTCATCTTCAGTACAGTGTAGCCAAGTTAGAAAAGTAGCATGTTAATTTGGGAAAAGCATCACTACGGGAGCAATGTTCCCATTTTTGATCAAAATGCCAAAAGACATTGTCTTCTAAGAGCGACAACTAACACAGCTAAGGAGGTAACGCTACCTAATGAAATGTAAAGTAAAAGCGTTATAAAATAAAGGATGTTGAGTAAGTGAGCACAACTATAAATATCATCCTTATCATCGCCGTCATGGCACCAGCACTCCTAGCGGAGTGATTGCAACCCTCTTTGGGCTCTTCCGATTCGTTTGTCGCGAGGAATCAGTCCACATTTACATTTTGGTATTACGACTATTAGTTGTGTGACTTGGCATATCCTACAATTTTTCTCCACTCGTTCCTGTTTTTGCTTATGGTTACCCATTCTCTAACTCCCATCTTCTTAAGATTCTCGACTGTCTGGTTCTCCCATCTCGTTTTGGGTCTTTCTCGTGGTCTGCTTGATACAGGGTGGTAATTTTCTTGAAAACTGCTTTTCTTCCAGTTAGCTAATACAAAAATATTACGTATTTTATTTTTGAAGTATATCTTTTTCCTTTTAAAAAATTTTGTACCTTTTATTGCTAAATAAGTTGAGCTGAACTATTATACGTATATTTATTGTAAAGTAACTTGCATATTGCAGAGTCACAACTAAGAGAAATTAATGAAATTAAAGAAATAATAACGACAATAGAACAATTTTTTACGGCAACATTGTAACAATTTAGTACCTAGTATTTCCTCCTCTAGCTCTAATGATTGCCTGCATGCTTCTAGGCATGCTCCGCAGAACGTCTTGGATGGTTTCTTGCGGAAGTCGATTCCATTCTTCCTGTGCAGAAATTCTTAATTCTGCAATTGAGTTTGAAGCTGGATTCCTTGCTCGTATACGTCTTTTTAGGACGTCCCATATATTTTCTATGGGATTTGCATCAGGGCTCATTGGTGGGCAGCCTAGAGTCTCAAGTCCAACATCCTCAAGATATTGTATGACTGTTCCTGCGGTATGTGCACGGGCATTATCATGCATTAGCACAAAGCTATCATACCCAATGAAGCTGGCATAAGGAAAAAACATGCTCTTCAAGGATGTTCTGCATATACCAGTCAGCATTCATGCGAATATTCACCTTAATAAGCTCCGTACGACTCTCCCAGCTAATGCCACCCAATATAAACCGGGAGATATTAATAGAAGTTCAACCACGATTTTCTAAGTCCTGCCCTTTGCAATACTGGAAGGTTAGAATAGGTACTTAAAATTTATGGAAAAATCCACGGGTTTCCTGTGACATTTTCCTGTAAAAATTAGATTTTCCACGAGGAAAAAAATGTGAAGTTGCGATGAATTTTTGAGTCCTACCATATCGATAGAATGACAGGATACTATCAATTTTGTGAAGAAAATTTTTTGGGCAGGAGGGTTGCAAAAGGACTAAGAGTGTATATGGATATACGAACATGTAATGAAAATAATGAAATTTTCATAATTTTCTGATTCCGGCCAACTTAATAAATTAAGCATAATTATTTGAAAATGATCGAAAAAAATGTTGGCATGACGTCTCCTAATGTTTAACTGCACATGTCCCTTGGAAAATTCGGTGGAAAATTTTCACCCTGGTTCCGTGATTTTCTGAGTCATAAAATAAATTGTATTATAAAATAAATAATTTAAGTAGACATTATTCAAAATGGCAGGATGTTTAGTTACACCTTTTTTACTACACATAGTTAAAAATGTGTAAGAAAATTCGTAGAAAGTTACACGATTTTCTGAGTCATGCCATTTTGAACATATCTCAAGAATGTTAATATAAAGCTATTTACAAAGAGGCAGGATGGTTGTGTAGCTATTTCGTATATAAAAATAAAATTTTAAGTCAGTAAAATTATTACAGCTTGTTATACAAACATATTCATATCACCACAATTTTCTGAGTCATGCCGTGTCAAGTATGCTTAAAAAACAATAATCTAAAACCGTTTAAAAGGTGGCAGTTTAATTTATTTCGTTGGCAGGACCCAGAAAATCATGGAAATTTCATTATTTTCCTTACATGTTTGTATACATATATACTCCGTTAGCCCGTTTGCAACCCTCCTGCCCAAAAAATGTTCTTCATAAAATCTACGGATATGGCAGGACTCAGAAATTCATCACAAAACCCTATTTTTATTTTTTGGGAAAATCTAATTTTTACAGGAAAATGTCACAAGACATTTGTGGATATTTCCACAAATTGTAAGTACCTCGTCTACCTTTCTACTATTGCAAAAGGCAGGACTTAGAAAATCGTGGCTGAACTTCTGTGTAATATCTCGAGGTCTAATAGCATTATGGAACCGCCAACAAAACTAATATGTTGTACAAGATTACATTCTGCGAAACGTTCCCCAGATCCTCTGTTTACTCGATCACGTCTATCTGGCTTCCATAATTGTATCCTTGTTTCATCTGTGAAAAGAACTCTTTTCCATTGATGTTCGTTCTAGTTAACGTGGGCTCTTGCAAAGTGCAACCTTTGAGTTTTATGCCGTGGTAGAAGTGGAACTCTGGCAGGCCGTTTTGGATTCAAACCAACCTCTTTAAGTCTTCAAGTTACAGTTTTGGCACTTACATTAACTTGTCTTGTGATGTGATCAGTAACTCATTTTTGAGATTAGAAGCTGTAAGTGTACGATCTCGCAAAGATTTAAGTCTTAAATATTGGTCAGCTGTTGGCGTTGTACATGTTTTTCGTCCTTGGCCAGGCCAGGTCGCTTTTTTTATTCCCCAGTCTCAGCAATATCTTATCTCTGTAACCCTCATTTCTTTAAGTAACAATTCTAGCACACACTACCTCACTTAAATGTGGCATATCAGCAAGAAAACTGCAGAATCGAAAAATAAAACTCTGCAACTGACAAACTCTAACGTGCTCTAACTGACAATTCAACAAAACAAGAATTGTCAAGTCGCCAAAGCACACTTTCCGTACTATGCAATGTTTGTTAATTTGTTACATTATTGCATGTTCAGTTATAAAGACTATGTTTAACCATTTATGTATCTCTAATCAATTAAAATACATAAAATCAGTAAATAAATAAAATAAATAGATAAATATATAAATAAAAAAAAATACTTAACATTTCAAAGATAAAAAATAAACAAATAATAACAATTGAAGATAAAATATGCAATATTTTTGTCCATGAGTATACAGGGTGTAACAAAAATACAGGTCATAAATTAAATCACATATTCTGGGACCAAAAATAGTTCGAATGAACCTAACTTACCTTAGTACAAATATGCACAAAAAAAAGTTACAGCCCTTTGAAGTTACAAAATGAAAATCGATTTTTTCGAGTATATCGAAAACTATTAGAGATTTTTTATTGAAAATGGACATGTGGCATTCTTATGACAGGAGCATCTTAAAGAAAAATTATAGTGAAATTTGTGCACCCCATAAAAAATTTATGGGGATTTTGTTCCCTTAAACCCCCACAAACTTTTGTGTACGTTCCAATTAAATTATTGTTGTGGTACCATTAGTTCAATTCAATTTTTTTAAAACTTTTTTGCTTGTTACTATTTTTTCGATAAGGCAGTTTTTATTAAGTTGCGGCTTCTTATTTAATAGGTTTTAAATTTAAATTTTAAATTTTAAATTTAAACCCCCATAAAAATTTTATGGGGGTTTTGTACTTTAAACCCCTCAAATTTTTGTGTACGTTCCAATTAAACTATTACTGCTGTACCATTAGTTAAACACAGTGTTTTTAAAACTTTTTTGTCTCTTTGTATTTTTTCCTTAAGACACCTTTTATCGAAATGTGGCTTCTTTTTTAATATGGTTCAAAATATACCTAAAAATGTAAATCATAAATAAATTTGCATGTTATTACAGTCTCCATAATCGTACTTAATCATGTATACAAAAATGTGATGGATTTGACAAAAAAAAAATTCAAAATATCTCGATAATAACTGATTTTTCGAAAAAGTAATAAAATGCAAAAAAGTTTTTAAAACATTGTGTAAACTAATGGTACTACAATAATAATTAAATTGGAACGTACACAAAAGTTTGGGGGGGGTTTAAAGGAACAAAATCCCCATAAAATTTTAGGGGTTGTGCAAATTTCACTATAATATAAAATTTTTCTTAAGATACTACTGCTATAAGAATGCCACATGTCCATTTTTAATAAAAAATCTCTAATAGTTCTCGATATATTGGAAAAAATCGATTTTCATTTTGTAACTTCAAAGGGCTGTAACTTTTTTTATGTGCACATTTATACTAAGGTAAATTAGGTTCAATCGAACTATTTTTGGCCCCAGAATATGGGGTTAAATTTATGACCTGTATTTTTGTTACACCCTGTATAAATCTATGAAGAAGCAACACTTAACTTGCTGTTTAATTTTAGAATGTTATGTTAATATATATTTTTTTGTTTCAGGTAAGTATTTTCTATTGAAAATATTGATATGCGACATAGAGAGCATCAATTGTTTATTTTTATTAAAGGAGTAAGTACATTAAGAGGCTACATAAGCGCGTTATCAATTTTTGTTTCGAAAGTTCTGCGAACTTTCAACCGTGCGGCAACAGTGCGTCGGCAGTACGACAGCGACAGCGACACTATACTATCAAAAACGAAGGTACAATATTGTGATGGCAATAAAATTATTACAGAATTATTAAACCACTTACACAATCCAAACTCATAGTTCGCTATCTTAGATACACAATCAATTTAAATTCTCCGTTACATATTGACATTAACACACAATTTAAGCTATATTAGTTAGCTCTCATTCTATTATTCACTCACACACTAACCACTTCGTCTGGAAGCCTATCATGGTAAATTTCTTTGAATTATTTTAGTCCATCGCGTCGAAAACAACATAAAGTTCAATTAGATTTTGCTGTCACATATTTTATTTCCCCTTTTCGTTATTAATTTCATTACATAATTTTATTCAATTTATTATTTAAAAGTATTTCTTTAACATTAACGTTCACTTCCTGATCTGTATTCTTTTAGTTATGTCGACCGTCGACCATCAATTTATGATCAATTTGAACACCCTCAAAATAATTGATTAATGACCCCTATTAATGAATGGTTTTCTATTAATGAACGATTTCATTATAGGCAACACAACATACATTGCTTGCATAAATTAATTAAACGCTCTGTGATTGGCAGTGACCTGTGTTGTAGGCAACCAAACATATACCTACTTATATTCCCACTAAAAAAATTAAAATCAAGTAGCCGCTGTTAGTACTATCTGTAATTGTATGTCATTATTTACTTTATTGTTTAAAATTCTGTGTATTTGAAAAATCAAAAGATGGATATATCTTTATTTCTGAAAAGTACGGTCGACGGAAAAGTTTTATAACGAACTCGTGAATTAAAATGGCGATTAACAATCTCGAACACTAACGCGCTCGCTCCACTAACGCGTTAAAATATCTCAATCGTTAATCGCCCTTATTAATATACTTGTTGGTTAAATAACTAATAGTCTAAGAGCTAGTGAACCCTCCGACTTACGGTCGTCCTGTAAGGCTAGAAATTTTTCTAGGGATAATTCATAGCACAACAAGGCTAAAAACCATGACCTGGCAGGCATCAGCGGTGCACGTGTATCTACCAGGTGAATCGAAAAGTGCAGTACAATGACAGGCGATTCTGAAGAGCATAAGACCTTGCCAGGCGAGGGGAAAGATTAGGGGTTTTTCCTAAAATTATTTTTTTTGCATCGATCAATTTTTTTTTAGGTTTTTTGAATCATTCCAAATAGAAAAGGTCTTCAGTGATTTGTCTTTCAAGTTAATAGTTTTTGTTATAAGCGATTGAAAATTTTGAAAATTGCGAAATCGGCCATTTTAACCCTAAATCGGACATTTTTTTTTTAATTTCAAAGTTACCAAGGTAGGTAGATATTCTTTAAACGTTGATTGATGAAATCCCAAAGAGTTTTTTGCAATACAATATCGGAAACGCCTTTGTTTTTTAATTGCTAATCAAGCGGGCGCGACACTGTAGTATAAGTGAGGACGTTTGAGTTGGCATAAATTCATTATCTCGAGAATGGGCAAATTTAAGAAAGATACTCAGACAAATCGATTTTTATTTTTAAATTAGAATTTTTTGGCATATATATAATACTAGTGACGTCATCCATCTGAGCGTGATGACGTAATCGATGATTTTTTTAAATGGGAGTAGGGGTTGTGTGATAGGTCATTTGAAAGGTTATTTAATTCTCTATTCACTAATATAAACATCAACATAATTATTTATACAGGGTGTACAAAAATTTTTTTTTTATTAAATTAACTTTGATTAAATTTGACAAATAGAAGAAACATTTTTTTGCACACCCTGTATAAATAATTAAGTTAATGTTTATATTACTGAATAGAGAATTAAATTACCTTTCAAATGAGCTATCACACAAGCCCTACTCTTATTAAAAAAAATCATCGATTACGTTATCACGCCCAGGTGGATGACGTCACTAGTATTATATATATGGCAAAAAGTCCTAATTCAAAAATAAAAAATCGACCTGTCTGAGAATTTCTCTTGAAATTTGCCCATACTCGAGATAATGAATTTATGCAAACTCAAACGTCCTCACTTACACTACAGTGTCGCACCCGCTTGATTAGCAATTAAAAAAACAAAGGGGTTTTCGATATTTTATTGCAAAAAACTCTTCGGGATTTTATCAATCAATGTTTAAAGAATATCTACGTACCTTGGCAACATTGAAATTTTTAGATAAATGTCCGATTTAGGGTTAAAAATGGCCGATTTCGCAATGTTCAAAATTTTCAATCGCTTATATAAGAAAAACTATTAACTTAAGAGAAAAATCACTAAAGACCTTTTCTGTTTGGAATGATTCAAAAAACCTAAAAAAAAAATTATTCGATGTAAAAAGAATAATTTTAGGAAAAACCCCTAATCTTTCCCCTCGCCTGGCAAGGTCTTATGCTCTTCAGAATCGCCTGTCATTGTACACATTTCTTCTAAATGCCTTACTCAAACACATACTTAAATTTAAACCTTACAGGAGAAAGTTTATTTTACACCCTAAATTTGCACTTTTCGATTCACTTGGTAGATACACGTGCACCGCTGATGCCTGCCAGGTCATGGTTTTTAGCCTTGGTGTGCTATGAATTATCACTAGAAAAATTTCTAGCCTTACAGGACGACCGTTAGTCGGAGGGTTCACTAGCTCTTAGACTATAATAATTTTTCCACAATTCCTCTCCCATTTTTAACAGACAGTACATTACAATCATTACAATAGTGTGCAGCTAAATCTAAACAGTTCCCTTCATGTTAGACAACCAACAGTACATTTCTCTAAAAGCATTTAAAATTAAAATGTTTGCTTTATTTAGCTTCCAATCCTTCCACGTCAGGTCATTAATTGTTTACTATGTAGTATATATCCAATTTTATTAAACTAAATTAAACTTTCACCTTATCATTTTACAATCGATAACGTCGACACTTCGATGACACTTTTAACCATAAAACATACCCACCTTATATCCAACAATCCAAAAGTTTTTTCTGAATGGAATAGAGAGTTGCTAATTAAGACTTCACAATAGATTCTAATTTTTTTTAAACAATTTTAATTACATTTTCAAACAGTTATTAACAACCATCACATTTTAATTAAATCCAAAATTAAAACTACACTTTTTGAAGCTCTTAACCAAAAATTGACTTTATCTTGTCTTGTCATGTCACTCTTTGTCATATTGAAAGTCAATTTCCTATTTTATCAGTTGGTCTGTGCCCATTGAACAGGCAAGCACCTAGTTTTTTCGAGCAGGGAAGCATGTTGCCCTTGAAGCATGTACTTAATTTTATCTTGTAATATCGACTGGTGGTCACCATATTTTCATAAAATTTAACATGTAAACCATATATTATGAAGTTACTACTTTAAATAGTGTGCTAGTTACAATTACTTAGCAGAATGTAAGTATTCTCCACATGTTTTTCTTATTAACAGTCACAATTTTAACCTTTTTGCCTTAATATAACGTGGAAATACTTCATTCTAGGCACTGAAGATGTTCTGAATTAGAACGAAAACCTTTTGCACGACATTTTATGAAGTTTCTTAATAAACAATTTTATACCAGTGTATAACTTAAAGTCTTTACTTCTGTATGAGTTTTTTAATAAAATTATTATACTAATAGGCGCGCTAAATGTTGCCAAGGCAGTCAAGTCGATTTCTTGTTAGAGATAATCGATTTTTAGTACACAAAATGTACTCATGGAATAAAAAGTTTATTTGAAGAAAGTGTATTTTTTGTTCTTCTTAATGGCGGTACTGACTCGTTTTTTAATAATATTTAATTATAGAGTAATTTCCACATACTAACATTTTTCTCAAATTGGGCTCTGAACCGCCATTCTATATTATATTACGAATGTATGTGCCAAATATCAATCTTGGACGCGTTTTCCCCGCGCTGATATTGTTTCTTAAACTGAATTTAAGTTTTAACAGTTTTGGTAAATTTGATAGCACGGCTATTATCAGTTTGGAGATTATCGTTTTTCCTGCTAAGATTCAGATTTAGCCATGCAGCTCACACTCCCTCTAAGGGGAAAATTGACTCATCCCAGATACCTAGGGTATCAAGAGGATTGAGCTCTGGTGGGACTCTTTTCATGTTATCGAGCCCTAGGTGACTTGGAATGCAGGTGTCTCCCAAAAATTTTCGTACACTTCTGGCCGTCGCGAGTAGTACAGCTTTCTGCATGGTCTTCTAAAGATGTTCATTTAGACCCAGCTTTTTGATGTTTTCTATGAGATTCTTCGAAATGACTCCAGTAGTAGAAAGAACAATAGGTATTTTTGGGTACTTTCCATTCTCCATTGTCTCCTGATTTGTATTTCGAGATCTCTCTACTTGGCGATTTGTCCGTTGTGCTTACCAAGTAGATTATTGTTGTTAGGTATCGCCACATCTATTAATGTTGTTTGCCTATTAAGTTTATTAACCAGTATGAGATCCGGTCTATTATGTGCCACTCGTTGGTCTGTGAGCACAGTCCGATCCCAGTATAGCTTGTAGTTGTCGTTTTCAAGCATTCTATCAGGGACGTATTGATAATAAGGCAGATGGTCGGTCTGGAGAATTCAAAGTTTTCTAGCTAGTTCTTGGTGAAGAATCTTTCCTACTGAGTCATGGCGTTCTTTATACTCAGTTCCGATAAACGCCTGGCAGCCCCCGTTAATATGGATGGATTCTTGAGCTTGACATCCATACCGGCATTTGTCGTTTTGGACTTAGGGATCTTTGACAATATACTTCAGGTAACTTCTAGTTGCGTCGACAAAAAAACCTGGGTCGATGACAAAAATGACCAAAGCAAAGAAATTAAAGTCCGAATTGAAACTGCAAGGCAAGCATTTATAAAAATGAAGACGCTGCTTACAAACAAAGACCTTCAGACGCCTCTCAGATTGAGTACTCTAAGATGCTACATATTTTCTATATTTCTCTACGGAATGGAAGCTTGGACATTAAAGAGACAACACATAAAAAGAATAGAAGCGTTCGAAATGTGGTGTTACAGAAGAATATTAAAAATTCAGTGGGTTCAAAGGATTACCAATGTTGAAGTGCTACGACGTTTAAATAAGGAGTTAGAAATTATGAAGAGTATAAAAACTAGAAAACTGAAATATTTGGGTCACATTACCAGAGGAAAAAGATACGAGTTGCTGAGAATTATTATGCAAGGAAGGATCCAAGGAAGAAGAAGCATAGGAAGAAGACGCATCTCCTGGCTGAGGAACCTTAGAGAATGGTTTAACTATAGTTACAGTTACAGTTTAACAACTGTTCAGAGCGGCAGCCAACAAAGTGACCATATCCATTATGATATCCAACCTCCGACAGGAGAGAGAACTTTAAGAAGAAGAATTTCTAGTTGGAATTACCTGATCCGGAATGGCAAGTATGAAACCTTCCGTCTCGGGAAACATCTTTCCTGACGTCAACCAATAGTTCGACGCTGAATTGTCGACATGTTCTTGGCTAATCTCATTCAGATGCCGCCCATGCAGAGGCTTACCCATCCAGATGCGCATTTTTTCTTCATTAGATTGGTGGTTTATGCTCATTTCTTGTTCCCTCAGTTTAAGGGGTGTTGTGTCATCTACTGCGCATATTGCGCGATGTAAAGTAGATGTCTCAGCCTGCGCCTGAGAATAAGTTCTTAGATTAGTAACTTGTTTATCCAGTTGCTCACCTATGTCCATGAGTCCTCTTCCTCCTAGGTATCTCGGTAATGTTGTTCTCTCTGCTGCACTGCGTGGATGATGTTTTTGTGCCTTACGTATTCAATGGCGTACGTATTCAATGCCTTAAACAAATTTTTACTATTAAGATGTGACCGATTTAGCAGTCTCACTCTTCGTACGAATTCAGAAGTTAGTTCGGTTTTCATTTGTTTATGATCAATTTTCCGTGATTTCTTTACTCCAAGATATTTATACATGTCATTTTCACCCATGTCCTCGATATTTTGGCCATCTTGCATATCGAAACTTCCGGGCTGAACCGGGCCCCTGACTATATTTAGAATATGGCACTTGTCTAATCCAAATTGCATACGGATGTCATTTGAAAAAGTTTCTGCAGTTTTCAGCATCTGATTTAGGTGGTTTCGACAGGAAGTCATTAGTTTCAAATCATCCATATACAACAGATGATTAAGCTTCGCCACCACATTGTTGTTATTTTTGATGCTAAAACCTGAGTTACTGGAGTTCAGTAGCTGAGATAGTGGGTTCGTCGCTAGTCAGAACCAAAGTGGACTCAACGAGTCCCCCTCGAAAATCCCCCGGTTTATTGGGATATCTTCAGTTTCGATATTGTTTTCACCAACAATTATTTGAAGGTGAATTTTAGTCTTCCACTTCAGATTCATAATATTAACCTTATCATTTAAGGATTTATTTAATATTTTGGCGACCTCTGAAAAGTTTTAAAGTTTTAAACAATTTTTGGCATATAAACAAATATAATATCTCGGCAACTATAAGTTGAAGCCGGTCAATCATGATACTGCAGCGTCGTTCAATTTTGTCGAATTCGACTAATTGGAAAAAATTTTAATCGTGTTTCACCGTACATCCAACGATATCGTACAATTTAACCGCAGACACACTGACGAGTATGCTGCAGTACTGCAGAATTGATATCATCGACGATCTTTTATACGACGATCTATATAAATTTTTTAAGAATTTGTATCCAGGCGAAGGACCAGGATTGTTCGCACGCCACTGAACAAAAATAAGGAATGTTAGCAGTTTTTTGGTGCATTATTAAACTGAGAAGTTAATATATATTATTCATATTATATTAAGATTATAGAATAAGAATCGCTAGAATTCTGCTAAAAATCTCGTAAGTAGTTTTTAGATATCATAAGAATTAAACCTTTATTGCTGTTTATCTCAATATTATAAAATGTGACATTCCTTGTTTTTCCCCTGTACTCTTCATTTGAGATATTATCTTCAGTTTTAAGCTTTTTCTTAAATTTATAAATACTGGGAAGATATAGGTCATTTTCAAAAATTTTGAATTTTAGATGTAGAAATTGTTCATTTACTAACATGAGGAGCTTGCTTTTTCTATCGCTTTCAATCACTGAAGAATTCGCTTCGTATATTTTTAGTTGTGACAAAATCTGTGATTGTTTCCATTTTTATTTGTGAGGAAGTGGCTTGGTATATTTTGTAGCTGTTAATTTGTGAATACGTATGGTGTTGAATTCCATTCATTTCTGTCAGACCATGGAGTTTAGGGTGTCTACATAGTAAAATTTACGTGAACCTTATCCTCCATGCTATGGCATGCTGGACGAGCCATACAGTCTGTAGTCAACACCCCGAAGTATGAGCGGGAACACAAAGCGTACCAATACTCATACGCTTATGAAACGCACCTGGCGGATCATAAGGGCCTTCACATTTTACTCTTCTTCAACTTGTCTTGAGCGAAATGTCTTTAATCTTTTCTATCAGCCTCTCTTGGCTAACTCTTGTTTTTTTCCGACCCCGAATGGCGATTAGGTTTCCGAAGGCAGACGGGTCACTATATTTCTTTCTACTACAGATTCTTCCCATATACACCTTTTTCCCTCCCCATCTTACCCAACAAAATATGGAGAAAACCAGATGCAAAAAATCCGTAAGTTAAGGTGGAAGCTATCGTGCTAAAAACTGAATGGTCGCACGTCACGCGGCCGCTAACGATGCTCTTGGGACACCGGGCGAAATCCCATTGAAAATTAGCCTTGTTCCTGTACGCGGGGCTCTACAGGAATCGACAACGATCCCCAGCTACTCGTGGGAATAAATATGAATACTCACCAACATGCAAGGCAAGCACGGTGTTTAAATGCCACAAACCCGACCAGTGTAAACCAACCCTATTCAAAGTGCGTCAAAAATATAAACCTCAACATCGCCACATATAATGCTCGGTCGCTCTCTACCGAAGAAAGGTTCGAAGAAATGGAGGAAGAACTTTCAAAAGTGAATTGGGATATTGTGGGTATCAGCGAAGTTAGAAAAAAAGGAGAGAATCTTATCTCACTCCCATCAGGCCATCTGTGGTACTACAAAGGAGAAGAGGAATCGACAGTCGGAGGAGTCGGCTTCTTTGTTCACAAAAGAATTGCGAACAGAATTGTGTCAATAAACCAAATATCAACAAGGGTGGTCTACTTAAACATCAAAATGAGCACCAGATATATCCTAAAGTTCATTCAAGTATACGCACCTACTACAGGCCATTCAGATGAAGAAGTCCAAATATTCTACGACCAAATATCCTGTGCAATCAAGGAAAATCCTGGCCACTTCTTAATAATAGGCGGTGATTTCAACGCCAAAATAGGTACCAAGGAAGACCCCTCTGAAATAATATTGGGAAATTTTGGAAGCGAAGGCAGAAATGATAGAGGCAAACAACTGTTAACTTTTCTTTTGGAAAACAATCTCTATCAAATGAACAGCTTCTTTAAAAAGAAAAAACACAGAAGATGGACCTGGGAAAGTCCAGATGGAAAAACAAGGAACGAAATCGACTATTTCTTAACAAATAAAAAAGAATTATTTAAAGACGTAAATGTGTTAAACCAGTTCAGCACAAGCAGTGATCACAGGTTAGTAAGAGCTAAAATAACGATATCGATCGAAAAGGAAAGACTCAAAATGATAAATAAGAAACACACAAAGAAATGGGTAAAACCAACTAATATTCAGGAGTTCGAAAAATATATTAATGATACATTGAAAGATACAACAACAACAGACATTAATATACTGAACAAGCAAATAATCACCACAATACAACAGGCTCAAACTAAATACTGTCCAACAAACCAAAAAGATGAAAAACTAAGTCAACCTACTAAAACCCTTATAGAACTAAGACGACAGATGAAAGGAGATACAAGTTCCAGCAAAGAAGCGCTAAATCAAATAAATAAGACTATCACAAAGTCAATAAGAAAAGACATAAGAAACTACAATGTAGAAAAAACAAAACAAGCAATAGAGCAAAATAAGAACATGAAAGTTTTGAAGAACGTAAGCGTACAAAAAGGAAAAATAGAAATCAACAAACTAAGAAACAGAACTGGAAAAGAAACTACAAACAGAGATGAAATATTAACAATAGTCGAAGAGTTCTACACAGAGTTATACAAATCAAGAAAAAAAGATGACAATGCGCAACCTCCAATTACAGTAAAAACTGGGGTATTAAATCAAGGATCGGATTTAATGCCCGATATAACAAAATCAGAAATCAAAGAGGCTCTGAAGAAAATGAAAAATAATCGAACCCCAGGTGAAGATGGAATAGTATCAGAAGCACTAAAAATTGGAGGAAATATACTACTTGAAAAAATTAAACAACTTTTCAATATCTGCCTTCACAACGCCATTATTCCAACAGACTGGAACAACGCTACTATGATTCTATTACACAAAGCAGGAGACAAAGCCAATTTAGAGAATTACAGACCGATTAGTCTCCTCAGCCATTTATATAAGTTATTTACGCGAATAATAGTTAAGAGAATGGATAGAAAGTTAGAGACTTATCAACCAAGAGAACAGGCAGGATTCCGAAAAAATTACGGAACAAATGACCATCTACAAAGTATAAAAACCCTGATAGAGAAAGTAGTGGAATACAATAAACCCCTAGTTCTACTTTTTATCGATTTTCATAAAGCCTTTGACACAGTTGAACTTAGCAAAATATTACAGGCGCTTAAAGAATGCAGGCTAGATTATAGGTATACAAAATTATTACACAAAATATACTTACAGGCAACAACCACTGTCAAATTACATACTAACAGTAATCGCATAAAAAATAGAACGGGGGGTTAGACAAGGAGACCCAATGTCACCTAAACTTTTTAATACGGTCTTAGAACATGCTTTCAAGAGTTTGGATTGGATGACAAAGGGAATAAAAATAGATGGAGAATACCTAAACAACTTACGTTTCGCCGATGATATAGTCATAGTAGCTGAGGATCTAGGTATGGCAAGAGAGATGGTACAAGAACTCGTTGTAGCTACAGAAAATGTAGGTTTAAATATAAACATCTCGAAAACAAAAATAATGACAAATTTGGTACCCAACCAGAACATCAGTATTGGTGGGAAGGAAATAGAACTCGTAGATAGATATAAATACCTGGGACATGAAATTACGATTGGCAGGGATAACCAGACTCATGAGCTGAAGAGAAGAATCGGTCTTGGGTGGGCAGCATTTGGAAAACTGAGAGAAACTTTTAAAAGTGAGTTACCCACATGTCTAAAGAGAAAGGTATTCGATCAGTGCGTCCTCCCAGTCTTGACGTACGGATCAGAAACACTTACCTTAACTAAAGCCTCGGCTACCAAACTAAGAGTCACGCAGAGAAGAATGGAGCGGTCAATGTTAGGAATAACTCTGCAAGACAAAATCAGAAACGAAGAAATCAGGAGAAGAACAAAGGTGACTGACGTCATCGAGAGGATAGCCAGGTTGAAGTGGAGATGGGCAGGACACGTAGCCAGAATGAAAGATGGGCGATGGACGAAGAGGTTATTGGAATGGAGGCCAAGAGAAGACAAGAGAAGCGTCGGTCGACCGCCTACAAGATGGACTGACGACTTAAGAAAGGTAAATAAAAACTGGATGAGGGCGGCGCAGGATAGATGGGGTTGGAAACGAGGGGAGGAGGCCTATGTTCAGCAGTGGACTTTTGAGGCTGGATGATGATGAATTCCATATTCATTAATGTTTCTGTACTTTCTGGGTATTCTTTTTGTGGTTGTTCCTTCAGCACATTATATACACTAATTTTCTCGATAGTTTGATCATATTTGGGAGAGTTACATATATTCACGTGATGGTCAGTTTCCATTTGATTAATTGGGCTACTTGATGATGATAAGAAAGGACAATCAGAATCTTGGTGTCCGACTATCTTGTATCTGGAACAATTTAAACCGTATATTTAACTCTATAGTCGATATGATAATTCATACATTTCATACATCTTCCAAAAAAACCCAATGCAAGAAAGTACGAAGACTATAGAATTATAAGATTTATGAGCCATTTATTTAAAACATTTCTAAAGGTCATTCACAAACGAATATATACAAAGTGCGAGGAACAACTCGCTGCTTTTCATGAATAATCACACATTTAAAAAAACGTAATTTTTTAGGAGAGGCCGTCAAAAATTAAACAAAATTATTTATACTCATAACTTTTTATTAAATTGAGATTCTTTCACATTAAATATAAACATTAGTAGGGTGTTAATCATTATTTCCTTGTGATATAAACTTTTTGTTACTTGGCCATGACAAGAACTTCAAAATAATGGAAAACATACAGCACTTCGACTTATGACAAAGTAAGTACAACAAAATTATTTTGAATAACATCACAAAGCCTAATGCGTTACTCGAGCTATTTTCAGGTTGTCTTGAAAAATGACACAAGTGGTAATAATACTTTAAGTGATATCAAGAATTTTCTAAAATAGTGACACAATTGCAGTAGAGACAATATTGATGAAAATTATTTTGTTATTATTATACATTTTCTGGTTTTATGTTAAGATTAGTACAGTGAATTTATCTAATGATTTTGTGTTGAGTTCCATTAACACACTATGTTAATCAATAATTCAAAGAAATAATAGTCTAATGTTTGGATAAATATTGCATTAATAATAAACAAGAGACAAAAACGTAACCTAAAGATACACAATTATTTTTTTCATTAATAACAACCTGTCAACACAATAATTATATCAGGCGCCTAGAAAATCAACAAACTTTTCTGTAAGGTAAAAAAAATTCTAAAAACTTAAATTTTGATACATTCTTCTAAAAAAATTTACTAAACTTAGGTAATCACTATAGTTATAAATCAACGTCAAAAACAAAATTAGTCTAAAAAATTTAAAGTAGAATGGCAATTTTTTATTAGGTAGGTATTAAATAATTAATGGGGAGCTCATTATCAGATTTCCTTAAGTACCTACAAAAATGAAATTTTTAAAGATTTTCAAAAAATTGTTTATAAAACTTTGGAACTATGTTCTTTGTAATTAAATCAAGCAATCCCTTTTTTTTCTTTTCACATACTGGTATCTTTTCTCTGTATGCTTGTTTCAAAACAACATTATTATTTGCAGTCTTTCTTGTTTTCCCAATATTGTCTATTTTAACTATTTTAAATTCCTTGTCTTCGTATGATGTCTTATATAAGTAACAATAATTACTGTCCGAGTCATTCTTTTCCACTTTCAAAATTTTTATGTCTCCCATCTTTACTGTTTCTTTTTCTATGTTCCTGGAAAAATTTTTGCCTATGGAATTTGCCAGCTCTTTTATGTCATAAAAATTATCGTGTATCAACTCATTTACTTCATAGGCTTTGCCAGTTTTCTTTGAGTTTCTAATTATGTGAGCATATTGGTCAGGTGAATATATAGGTCCTGACTTTAGAGCTTTTTTTATTCCTCTTTCGATGAGGGAGTGAACATTGTCTCCCTCATTTTGAGTATGTCCCTTAATTAGGTATTTATGAGTGATGGAGTTGATGAAATCGAGATGGTAAACTGCATACACATAAAGCGCTATAATAAACTGATTTTTCTGCTGTCCGCAGCAGTTATCAGAGTAAAAAATCAAATCTAATTTTGAAGCGAGTTCCTCCGATTGGTTTTTTAGGCTGATCATAAATTTGAGCAGACACGTTCCAATTTCTATAGCTCCTCGTTTGCCTTCACCCTCATGCCAGACAAAACAAGCAGTGTCTTTAGACTTCAAGTTATATATCGTGAAGTTGTACACATTCAATTTTGATACGTAGTAAAAGTTTGACGCATCGCCTCTAGGACAAGGCATTGCCGCTTGAAGATCATACACGGCTACAATACAATTATCGGGAGTATATTGTTTGTCGTCTTCTTTATTTTGTCTTGCTAGATTCTTTTCTTTTAAGTGCGTATCATACATTTTCCTCAACTCTTCCTTATCTTTTGCTACGGCATTACTAAAAGATGTGCAATCCTGACACTGATCCTTTTTCGGTTGGAAAAAGGCAATGTTAAATTCGCTGTTAAAAATTTTATAATACATTAAGTAATTGCCGCTTGGTAGATCTTTTGAATCGCAATCGAGTTCATAATCTCTATGCAACTCTGCTATAGTTCTACCTCCATCAGTATAAAGCCTCTTTGTGTCGGACCGACAGTAGTGGCTTTCAATTTTAGGTATGGAGTCTATGTGGCGTCTAATACCCTCTTTTATAGCAGGATCAATAGTAAAATGTTGGCTATGTTTGCCTCGATTGTCCAGATCTAGTATTCCACATGCGTTATTCTTCTTCTTAAGTACGGTGCGGACTGTAGTATCAGTAATATCTAACGTGGCTTTAAAAAATATTTTACATACTCTAATTCGTTCATTATTAACAGTAAAATAAAAAGCATTATTTTTTCCACGATTACTATTATGCATTTTGT